>NW_016690261.1:240272-282365 GCF_001604755.1 Lepidothrix coronata
TGATTTGCCTTTTTCAGCTTGGAACGTGTGGCTAGAGCACTTGTTGCTGAAGACTGATTCATAGGTTGTGTCTATTCTCTCTATCCCTGCTACTTGATTTGTTGCTTGTTAACAGAGACTCTTGTGAGTGAAGTGGAGATTGGTGGCCATGTTTGCCTCAGTGACCATGAAGCAATCGAATTTAAAATCTCTGTTTACCGGACGAAAAGTGCCAGCGAAACTTCATCACTGGACAGGAGGAGAGCAGACTTCAGATTGCTCTGGGAACTAAGAGTAAGAGTAAGATCCCTGGGAAAATGCCTTTGATGGTGCTGAGATCCATCAGTGCTGGTCACTTTTTAAGCACCACCTCCTAGGGGTTCAGGTAGAGGCAATTCCAAAATGTCAGAGGGCAAGAAGATGAAACAGAAGGCCATTTTGGCTAAGTAGGGATCTTCTTTCGGAGATAAGATAAAAATGAAGTTGTATGCCTATTGGAAGCAAGGTCAGGTGACATGGGAAGAATTCACAGATGTTGCTTGCTACTGTGGTAAGAAAACACATATGGCCAAAGCTCAAATGGAGTTGAAGTTGCCCAGAAATGTGGGAGACAACAAAAAAGAGTTCTTTTAAATCCATTAGTGGCACTAGGAAGTGTAGAAATGACATCTACCAGTTACAGGATGAGGATTCTCACCTCACAAACAGGGACAGAGACAAAGCAAAGGTGTTCAGTGCTTTCCTTGCCTTTGTCTTCAACATGGATGATGGACTAAAGGGGTCTCAGTGCCCTGAGAATAAATTCCCAGATGACCCTGAAGTTGTACAGGAATTGCTGCTTTATCTGTATGCCTATAAATTTATGAGTCCTGAGGGGTTTCATCCAAGAATTCTCAAGGAGATGCTGATGTCATCATTATGCCTCTCTCAATTATTTTTGAACAGTCTTGGAAATTTGGATACATCCCAGTTGACTGGAAGCTGGCAAATATTGTCCCAATGGGGGCAAGAAGGATAACACTGGAAACTACAGGCTTGTCAGTCTCACTTTGGTGCCTCATAAAGTTATAAAAAAGATTATTCTGGAAAGCATTAAAAGAACACCTGAAAAACAGCACTGTCATTCGTCACAACCAGCATGGCTTCATGAGAAGCTTATCAAACATGATTTCCTTTTATGAAATGGTAACCCAACAGGTTGATGAAGGGAAGCCAGTTGAGGTAATCTTTCTGGATTTCAGTAAAGCTTTTGATACTGTCTCTCACAAGAGCCTTCTGGATAAAATGTCCAGCACACAGCTGGATAAACACATCATGTGATGGGAAAGCAGTTAGCTCATGGGTCGAGCACAGAGGGTAATAGTGAATGGGTGACATCAGCCTGGTGATCTGTCACTAGTGGGGTTCAACAGGGTTCATTCTTAGGTCTTGTGCTCTTCAACATCTTCATAAAGGACTTGGACGCAGGACTGGAAGGGACACTAAGCAAGTTTGCAGGTGATACAAAATTGGAGGAGCTGTTGACTCTGTGGAAGGTGGGAAGGCCCTGCAGAGAGACCTTGACGAATTATAGGACTGGACAATCACCAACCATATGCAGTTCAACAACGTGAAGTGCTGGATTCTGTGCCTGGGATGGACAACCCTGGATGTATGTACAGACTGGGGAATGAGATGCTGGAAAGCAGTGCCATGGAAATAGACCTGGGGGTCCTGGTCAGTGGCAAGTTGAATCTGAGTCAGCAATGCCCTGGTAGCCAGGAGGGCCAACTGTGTCCTGGGGGGCATCAGGCAAAGCATTGCCAGCCAGTCAAAGGAGGGGATTATCCTGCTCTGCTCTGCACTGGTGTGGCCTCACCTTGAATATTGTGTGCAGTTTTGGGCACTACAATATAAGAAAGATATTAAGCTCATAGTGCCCAATGGAGGGAAATGAGGTTGGTAAAGGACCTTGAGGGGAAGCTTTATGAGGAGCAGCTGAAGTCACATAGTCTGTTCAGCCTGGAGAAGAGGAGACTGAGGGGAGACCTCCTTGCAGTCTACAGCTTCCTTGTGAGGGGAGAAGGAGGGGCAGGCACTGATCTCTTTTCTGCCGTGACCAGTGACAGGAGCTGAGGGAATGGCCTAAAGTTGTGTCAGGGGAGGTTTCAGTTGGATATTAGAAAAATGTTCTTCACCCAGAGAGTGTTTGGTCACTGGAACAGACTCCCCAGAGAAGTGGTCACAGCACCAAGCCTGACAGAGTTCAAGAAGCATTTGGATGGTACCCTCAGGCACATAGTGTGATTCTGTGTGTCCTGTGTAGGGCTAGGGGTTGGTCTCAATGATCTTTATAGGTCCCTTCTAACTCAGCATATTCTGAGATTCGGATTCTGAGACAGGACTAAACCATAAAGAGAATTATTTTCAGGCTCATGTTTATCAAATGAAGCATATTTGTGATTGAATAAAAAGCTAATAATTTACGTCAGAAGGATTCATATGGTTCTGATTTTAAAGTGGCAGTAAACTTCACAAATTAAGAAAGAACTTTTTGTCTGTCTATTCTGGAAGTTTTTTAAGTCTACTTAACTTTAACTGTCTAAATGCTGAGCATCTCTTTCACACCTGACTTATCAGTACTTTCTTCACTGCCAGTGGAAACCATGCAAAACTATTTTGACACTTACTTCAGGTGCCTTATCTCAGAGTCACCCTCTGAAGGAACCTGTCTTACTGATTAAAACATGCACATATACAGTAATGTTGCGTAAATATTTTTTGTACAACTACATAAGGTAAGGTATAACTAAAGAATAAATGAAGGTACAACTAAAGAGTAAATGTTTCTGAAAGATACATGTTTGAAAATCTACCCATAGGAACTTCTCAGATACTCATCAAGAACAAAAATCAGCACGGAAATGAGAAGGCTTCAGGGAGACTTGTAGCAGCCTTCCAGTACCTAAAGGAGGCTTACAAGAAGGTTGGAAAGGGGCTTTTTACAAGGACATGTAGTGATAGGACAAGGGGAATGGCCACGACCTGAAGGAAGGTAGATTTAAATTAGATATTAGGAAGAAGTTCTCTACTATGAAGGTGATGAGACACTGGAACAGGTTGCCCAGAGAGGTTGTGTGCTCCTCATCTCTGGAAATTTTCAAGGTCAGGCTGGATGGGGTTCTGAGTATCCTGGTGTAGTGGAAGGTTCCCTGTCTATGTCAGGGGCATTGGATCTAGGTGTCCTTTTAGGTCCCTTTCAACCTTAATCATTCTATGAAAAATATAGTAATTAATGAAGGATTTTACATACTTCCTTAATTTCTTATTTCCATTTTTCTTTTATATATGTGTGTGTGTGTTCAATTTTAAATTAAAGTTTAAATTACCATTGCCACAGGATAAATACTTTGAATGTGATCTGTGACATCCCTTTTCCCATCTTGAAATAACTGTTCTCTGTATTTTTAGTCCCCAAAATTTCAAGGCTACAATAAACTGAACAAAAAACTGAATAGCAGTTTTGGAGGACAAAATGAGGCTAATGAAGTCTCTAGAATCCCTCCTCTTTTTAAATGGAAACTTTTTGGAGGAAGATTTGCATTGACTGTCTGGAAGTACAGGAACACCAAAATGACTACTCATTAAATAAGATTATCCAAAGAGCATACTGTTCAAAACACAGAGAATATAAAATTCTTCATTGACTACAATAAATTGCTCTCTCTCCGGAGCAGTGATCAGTCTTCTAAACTCTTGAATTTGTGAACCTATGTAAAATGGGATTTATTCTTCCAGTCTTCGTCCCACTATCTCACATCTTTGTCATTTCCTACAAACATAAAAATAGTTATATTGACCTTTCAGGTAGAAGATTCACAATGACCAGAACTCTGTCTAGGAGGATGAACAACACACAGTGCAGGAAAGATCACCAGGACAGAGCAGATGTGGAACAGTATTTAGCAGCATTCTCTCTCAAGGTGGTGTAAATTGTGCTTCAGAGACTTAGTGATTCAGAGGTGGTGATTTCATATTTGTAGAATATTTCTTCCTCTATTAATTTATGCAAGAACTGTCTAAATGCATATAAGTACAAGGGCTTCTCTATTGCATTAGACTAGGAATCCGGCTTTGTTTTATCTTGCTGTGAGAGGAGCCACACAAACAACCAATGACATGACATACAAACACAATGATTTCCTTAATTACTCTTCTAGACCTGAGTTATTTTCACCTTTGTTCCCTCAGTGGATTTACTTACGAATCCAGTTATTCCATGTGGATTCCTTTTCTTCTTGTTAAGCCTTGAGTGGAAACAAACTTTAAGCATTTGCAGTGAGTCTTTTTCAGTATATTTTCAGCCCTGAATGTCCTCTGTTAGGCTGGAGAATTTCATTGTGGTTGTTGATGATGATTTTTTTTCATACTGCCCATTAAATATTGGAGTGTCCTTAAGTAAACTGTCTTAATTGCAGCCACAGTGCAACAGGGATAATTGCAGGGGCCCATATCAAGGCCAAAAGGGAAAATACATTTTAGGCATGAGGCAAAAATCCTCCCAAACATTCTAAAACGATGTTGTTGTTAACACTCATGTTCATATTTTATATTTTATGCATTTTTTTTTGTCATGTAAATTAATTTAATCCAGTTTCACCTCTGCATAATTCTATGCTAAACTGTATAACAATTCAGCATTTTTCTTTTAGTACAACGCATTACCATGGCTGCATGATGTGCACAGTACATCTATACTTCCTAGTAACAAGGTCTGTAACAGTGTTTTTGTAATCCATTATTGGTACATTGTAATATCACTTAATAGCGTAACACATGTTTTAAGCCTCTTCCAGCTGGCATGGTCAGCTCCTGCTAACTCCCAAGTTCCCAGATAATGTGAATTTGATGATCGCTCTCTGTCGCAGAGATACAGGAGTGCATAGCAATGGAGCTAATCACTAGTTCTGTTTCTATAACGTCCCTATAAAGATTTGTCACAATGACATGGATAGAGAAGGCCTAACTCTTATTTAAAATGCCAACTCTCAACTTCTCTGCCATTTCCATCCTATTTAACACAAACCAGAGGATTCTGATGAGCACCAGCAGAAAGGCAAATCAGGTCAAGATGATGTAAGAATACAGAGAAACAGTAATGGACCTTATTTTTTTCTTTTTTCCTGGCAGACATAGTGGTGATTTACATGTATGCATGAGTATATATCTGGTCCTTTCTTTGCAGACAGTTTTTACACATTTATGTCATCCAAGTATAAGAAGACACTGTAAGATTAATAGATTAAAAGAGCCCCTATCAATTAAAAAAAGAAGCTTTTTCAAATGGACATACATGTAAAGACTCCAAAAAATATCAGTGATGGACATTATGTGATGCCAAAATCTCCAATACCAGTCTAACAAAGAAAATAAGGAATTAGTGGAAATATTAATATGTTCCTATCTTCTCTAAGAAAACCAGTAGTTAAAAAAATTAAAATGTCTCAACTGTCAATATTTTGATATCTACAAAAAAGTAAATTTGTGCATATTCGATTGCTTATGCACATATGACATAATAAAGAAAAGTACTGGGAAAAAAATGTTTCATTTTGTTCATTGAAATCTTGATTAATAGAAGCATCTTTAATATCATAGACACATACAATATAAATACTAGCTTTATTTTCCACTAATTATTCTTTGGCTGATCCAGCATTCTGCATCAATAATAATTGCTATAAACTGACGACATGATTAAAAAGCTGCTACACTTAGTCCTAACATTCTTCTATGTAACAGACAGATAACATAGAAAATGCCAAAAATTGTGTTTCACCATTGTTTCTGCCTGTCAAAAACTTCCTACCAAAAGTTCTGTGTCAGTTTTCCACCAGAAGTTCTCACCAGATTTTCCCACTGGAGTTTTCCTACCAAAGGATTATTCATGGTTATCATATCTCTTCGAACATATGTGCCAAGAAATCACGTACAAGCTCCTTTGAACACTATAAAAGTTGAGGAGAAATTTGGGAAAAGTAGGGAAAGAGGAATGGGAAAGAGAATTGGCTACTACAGTCAAGAATCTCTCCCCTACCTCGCCCTCACCTTTTCTCCTGCCACCATATGCTGCCTGCCCGTCACCAGAGACTGAGTGGACTGAGACCCACCGTGCCACCTGTGTGAGTTATATCTTATTTCTCCACCCTGACTATATTTCTGAGGGCCGAGAGGTGCGGCTGAACCAGGACCTCTGCACAGCCTGAGATACAGCTCAGTGTGGGCAGTGAAACCCATATCCTGGCTGCATTCCAGAGGGCTACCCTCTGCAGCTAAAGAGACAACATCAAAAAGCTGCAGAGACAGAGAAAAAAAAAAGGCAAAAAACTGCTTCTTTCCCCCCCCCACAGAGCAGCTCGACAGAAAGGTAGTTTTGGTGGTATCTTTTCTCTACTTTTAGAAGTATTCTTAGCATTTTCCAATCTTTTCTTATTTTTTCCTCTTTCTCTTTGCATCTCTTAGCAATTAATAAAATCAGTTTTGGTATCAACAGATAACTTGTATGAATTTTAATTCTGCTCAAAGGAATATTCGAATCTGAAGTTCTTTCTGCAACATTTAAGCAGATTGTAACATATGCTGAAGACAATATGATATGATGGGACTTCATTTTTATTTTTGAGAAAGCAAAATTAAAATTAGATTTATTAAATGCAAAGACTCAAATAAGAGATCTGGGATAAGGATTCTGGCAGTATATTTTTATATAACATGAAGTTACTTCTAAGGCTTTCCTAGTATCAGCTATGTAGACTTCTGCATCTTGATTCATCATCCAGATTCTCTATATAATTCACGGAGATATATATTACTTCCAAAACAAAATTCTTCTAAACTTTTAGATATCTATAGTAGAAGGAATTGAAACAGGTTCTAGAAGTGCAAATTTTTATTCATGGAATAAAACGTCTAGCTGACAAGCTCAGATGTAGATGTCTGCATTATAAAAATTTAAAGGTAGATAAGATAAATCCCACTATATTTGACTTATCTCAGTGGAAGAGAATATGAATTGCTACATAATTCTTACTAAGCATCTTGTGCTGTGGAGGGAAATTGCATTATCAATTGTATTAGAAATAGTGGAGCTAAAGATAACTATTGTCTGTGTGTGGTTCTATGAAATATTGCATCTATTTCCTCTGTGTTACAGCATCACTTTTAAAGTGAAACAAGTGTTAAGATTCTTCCTGAAGAACCATAAAGAGGAAGAGAGTTGCATAAGTTATTCCTGCTCCATTAAATTAAAAGTGCCCTGAGCCTGTTCTCTGACAGCAGTCATATAATAACTGGTATCCGTACTCATAAACCTGTGATACATAGAGCATCAGTAGATACATCAATATCACATTTTGATAAAGGTCTCTGACCCACAGGAACAACGGAACCATGGCTAGGTATTGCATGGAAGAGCGTTAGCAGGAATGTAAAAAGATCAGGCTAAGGTCTGTTTTTCGTATTCAGAATCACAGAATATCTCCTAAAACTGTTTGTACCACTAGCATATATATTCTTTTAGATCCTGTGAATACCTCTGAGCCATACTTATAAAATGGGAATAATGACTGCATCATACTTTTTTATGCCATATCTCATTTCTAGCTTCCATTTTGAAAATAAATACAGTGGGAATGGAGTGTGCTTCATGACTCACTACTCACTTGTTTATTCACTCATAAGAAATAATGACCACCTACTTTTATTTTCATAAGCCTAGTCACTTCAGTCTATCAGAAAGAGTGTACTTTCAGGGAGAAGGAGACAGGAAAGATTTTGATATGTCTCATTCTGATAAGGGTTGCCATTATTTGCCATATAAAAGATAAAATAACAATACAAGTGGAAAGTGAGGCCAAAATTAAAATAAGAATTCAGGAAACACAATATTCTGGTGAAACAGCAAGGGTGTGGTTACTGTCAGAGGTTTGTGGGATACATCACAAAGTAACCTTTGTAAACCCCAAACCTTCATCATTTTTGACAGGAGAAAATGGTTGGCTGAAGAGAAGAAAGAGGAATTAGTGATAAATATTAAAAAATTGCTACTTCAATGTATCTTCAGATAAGTTGCATCAAATTAAAGTTTCTTAGGAAAAATGAGCTGGTACATATGCTTCTTAGACTATCATATGTCATATTAAAGAATATTTTTTTCCTATCTATTGTTAAATTATATAGAATATTCAATGGTCATAAATCTTTCATTCCTTCAAAATTAAATCAGTTACCAAATTTTTTTTCAATTATAAAGTGATAATGGTTTTACCGGAGTACTTTTTGGTAGATATTCACTTTCACTGTTCAATGTTAGACTTTAACAGGAAGTATAGAAAAATATAAGGAAGTATAGAGTAATGAAATTGGCTTCAATATTGTCAAATAAAATAGAAATATAAAATGTTGAATTTTAAAAAATATACATTTAAATTAACTTTGATTAAATTGATATTGAGCTTTTCTTTCTGATTATATTTAATGCTTGTTCTTCAGCTGCTACTCTAAAATCCTTTTTAAAATATATTATATATAATTTGACTATAACTCTTTATATGTTTTTTTGAAAAAAATGTGACTTGTAGCAGATACAGTATTTTAGAAGAATTTGAGCTAAATCCCTTTTTACAACTCCTCTAGAGCATTTTCCAGTAACTCTTTTTAAAATCTTTTACTTATTGAGGTAAAATTGTAATTAAAGTTTTAGATGAGTTACTTATTAAGCATAAAAATCTATTTTCTGAGTAGTATACTGCAGCAAATTTTCATTTAGTTCACAGTCATTCGGGTTTTTTTTCAATGATAGTATACATTTATTTTCCTTGGTGACATGGCCTTTGTTTGGTTTTTTTATTTCTTTGTTTTGTAATTGTGTTGGGCTGGGTTTTTTTTTCTGATATTATTTGTAAAACACATTTTAAAGAAATTGGATACAAACATGAGAAATTGCTAGTATATGTAATCCCTGCAGTTTAGCATTTATACTAAATCTATACTGCAGGTTAAAAAAATGAAAATAATAGTTGAGGTATTTTTTGACACCTAGTCCAAAATTTTTAAATAAAAAGTAGATATTTAATTTTAATAGTAAGATATTTTTCTGCTCTTATACAAATTACAGATTCTTATTCTCTTGGTAACCCATGAAGATTCCAGGTCAGAACTGTGAGTTTCTTTGAGTTGAAATGTGACATATTCATTTTTCCTAGCACAGTAAGCATAACACTTAGCATGCAGAAACATCTTCTCAAAAGCATTGAAAATTCTGTCTGTCATGTCTGGGTTTTGGAGATTTTTAGCAAAAATCCCTTAGGAATAACCACTATAAATGTTTAATCCTATTGATTATAGTCTTGTTTAGAAGCATATTTTCCCGCTGATATTGTAGGGCTGTCTTCTAACTCATTTTGGTCACAATCTGAATTAGGCCTTATGAGTTCTTTTTGCTCTAGTACTATATTTCACCATGCATTTACAGATCCTTCACAACACCACTAAAATAGGATGGTCAAAATATTTTCTGAGGTAAATCTTTTAGAAGAGAAAGAAACTTGTCCTGCTCATTTGGATTTAGAAAATATTCCAGCCAAAGCCTGAAGTGCTGGCTTGGGACCACTTGGTTAAATAAACTTGACCATTATTTTGTGAGAAACTAAGATTAAATTCTACTTTCCTCAGACACCCATCTTTAGTTTGAGAATACAATTACTTGCTTGGTGGAAAACAAAGCACATTTCCTCACATCAGTGAAATGTCATTTTTGGAATTGCATGCAGTGTCTGCAGTCTCGCTCACACATGAAAATCAGCAGAAAAAACTCTATTGTATATTTTTTAATGAATCAAGTTTTGCTGTATAGCTCCCAAGGTAATTTATAGTTTATATTTTTCTACATATTTAACTACCTAATAAATACAAAATATGTATTTTGGGAGAACAAAGAATATAGGTATAAATGAATATATTTTTATTGCAGAATTTACTTGCAATATCTTGCCCTTTTAATGTTCTTAAATATGCCTCAGATCCCTTCTATAAGTTCATCTGCCTTCTCTCAGCAGTACACTCCATATGTCTCTTAATATCAACAAATTAACAATGATAGTTATATCAAGCAATCTGGCAAACTATTGTCCATATTTCAGGGAACAATTTCTCCCTATGAATTGCAGTAAAAAGCAATTTTGTCTAATTACACTGAGTGTATTGAAATGTTAGCTTTTCCCTCATGGGTACTAACACCAGACTTGTAATTGTTGATGGGACTAAATTTAAAATGTCCCTCCATTTGGGAATTAGAAGACACAAGTTTGCTCTTGAGTATGTGACCCTTACTTGTTCAAGTTTGAAATATCCTTATTGTGATCTTACAGATGTCTCTGTGCTGTTATGAAAGAAAAACTTCATTTTTTAAAAAAGATTTTTCAAGTTGCAGTTTTAATCTGTTTTCAATGATAATCCATGAGTTTTTTAATTTTACATACAAATGTAAAATTTCAAATATTCAAATATTTGTAAAAATTTTTCATAATTTTTAAAAATGTTACTTTAAAATCTTGTCCAAATGCTCTTGACCAATGAATTGACTGTTTTTGAAAATGCTGATTCACTGAAGAGTTTATACAAAATACATATACACAGTCACACAAATATATGCCCCTTCACCCATACTGCCTTGGATTATAAACTATGAGATATTTGGTTTAATCTTGTGAAGTGACTTCCTATCAGAAAAGACATGAAATTCACATTGGTTTTCCCCTAATAAAATCCCAGCTGTACAGTTTTATTCATAAAAATCAAGGAGGAAAACAGAGAAAGAGAGAGGGATAAGAAAACTAATTCCATTAGTTCACCTTCAAAAAGTAATTAATTCCATTTACTGAGATGTGAGGTGATAACTGAGTTTTCTAAAGAAGTTAGTTTTTTACTCACATACTGTTAACAGTAAAACTGTTCCTCAGTATGATCTGAAGATTAGAATTTCAGTCAACCAAATAATATGGAATAATTTTTTGTCAAATACGGCTTTTTAATTTTACTTCATAAACTGATCCATTAGGAGTTGATATGCATATGTAAGAAATAACAACAATGAAATACGATCAACGGAGTTTTATTGTGCTCACCTTTTCATGTGATAATATGCTTATGTAACAGAAAAATCAAGAAAAAAACTAAAGGGATTAACCCAAAGCTAATTATAACTTAGTAATTAGCTCAGCAATAAAATTTTAAAAATGAATCATTTTCAAGTATAAAGTAAACTGAATATTTTTGATGTTTACATGCCCCCATTAATCCAGGAACTAGTGACCTAGTTAGACTAGATGTTTTCTTCTTATTGTACTCAAGACTAGTCTTTGTCATTCTTCTACTGATAAAATCTTTGGGAGTGAATACATTGCAATAAACTTGCTTCTTTTTTTTTTTTTTAAATATATTTCATACAAGTCCATAGGTTTCTCTTTATTTGACATAAAGCTGTTGGATCCCAAAATACAATATCTGCAGAAAGGAGATTAAAGTCAATGCAGTAGACCTTGGGCAACAGATGCTGACAAGAAACCCGTGACCGGAAGGATTGGACCCTCCTCACAAGACCTGTTAAATGTTCAACCTTATGGATTAGCCTGCCTCCTGCAGCAGCAATAAGAAAGGACTTTTGAGATGATTGTATCAGACCATGTCTAAACCCTTTAATCCCTTTCCCCCCAAGTAATCCTGGTTGAGGGAAATATTAACCCATTGGGTAACTTTAGTAAAAACTTGTATAATTCCCTAATTAATATAGCTCATCCTCCTCATTAACATGTCCAACCCCAAAGGCCCTTAAATTGTGTTCTCATGATTCAATAAAGTATTCCAGTTTTTACCCCATATCTGGAATCACTAAGTTTTTGACTTAAAACAGCAGAGTAATAAAAAATCTGTACATGCCTCTAGCAAAACATGGGCAAAATACCAGATGAGTATCAAGAAATATTTCACTTATTTAATGTTTTAAGGCGGGAAGAAGAGAGTTTACAGTTCAGAGTAGGTTCTTGCTCAAATCATACCCCCATTTTAGTGCATGCTGTATATTTCTGCATTTATCCATATACATACAAGAAAAATAATTCTATCTTTTTTTCCTTGCCCTGGGGACATTCTGTTTTCACACATCAACAAGTATAATCTTTGTGCAACTGCACGTTCATTCAGTAGCACAAAAACTCAAAGGAAGTTGGGTAAAACTGTACTGAATCTTAGAATGAATGGATTAGCTGAGATAAACACAATTACAAGCCACTGTCCAAATTCTAAATTAATGTTTTTGATGCTTAGGAAAGTTTTCTATTTTGTTTTATTTTTTCCCCATAGTTATCGCCAGTAATATTTTTACTGATCTCACACTTGCCTTTGACATAAGGATTGATGGAGATAACAGATAAAAAGATCTATGTTAAAACAGCCTGCATTCTCAACATAGAATTCATAAAATAATTAGTATGACTAAAGGCAGATGAAAATGAAGGCTGTCTTTATAGTCAATAAGAATAAATTGACATGATGGTTGAATCAATAAATCTATATTCTTATACGTGCTGCTTTCTCCTTTGCATGCTTTTACTGTATTTTTTTCATACCTTAACAAGGTATTAACTCTAAAAACAGCATTGGTGTAGATCCCATCAAATAAGTAAAATAATTACTATATAGCAAGGTGAAAGAAATATGCCTGCAAAGATACTGAGAAGGTAAGGCTATAAGGGACACCAGATTCTGAATCTGTACTGCTGGAAGTGTGTTTTCATGTAAAGGTATAGGATAGGATGGTCTTGTGAATATCTTTATTGCACAGCAGAATTAGTTAAAAGATAAAGTAAAGGATTTTTTGTTACATGTCCCTCCTGATATTACAGACTCACAGAATCATTTAGGTTGGAGAAGACCTCCAAGATCATCGACTACAACCTTTGACCAATCTCCACCCTTTCAACTAGACCATAGCACTAAGTGCCACATCCAGGCATTTCTTGAACATGTCCAGGGATGGTCACTTTATCACTTCCCTGGGCAGCCCTGGGCACTCTCCTTGCTGAGATATAGAATATATATCAAGTAGATATTGAGGGAAACTTCATCCTTTCCTCTGCGTTTTCATGTGCAAAATCTCTATCAAGTGTTAGACTTTAGAGTTTTATGTGCCAGACTTAAAGTAATAGATATCTTGTTTAGCAGGTAAGTCTGAAGCAGCCAATTATGGTCTGTCATGGAATTTTTTGAATCCTTCTCCTCCCCTAATAATTGCTTCCTGCCATCAAGACTTAGGACTTCAGTTAATCAGTGTTAATTTGCATACTTTGCTTTGACTTAAGTTGGACTACTCTTACATCTCAATTCTTAACCTATGTTAAATTACATTATATATTACTTGATAAGTCAAATGTCAGAAATTTTCTCATATGCCCAGAAAAAATTACTCAATTTACTCAAAATTACTCAATTACTTTAAGTCAAACTCCTGATCAAAGTGATTTATGAATTTATTAATGGCAGGCTATTTAACTGGCAGTCAGTGAACCATACATTCAGGATCAGTATCAGTAATGCAGCATGCAAACCATAACATTAGTTTTGCACAGTGTTACTAAACACTTGGGTCCTGTCACTGCTAACTGGGACCAGGATGTTCTCGGTGACCCTTGGAGGGGTTGTGCTGCCAAGACTGTGCAGTGGTCAGCTGTCTTGGGGACAATGACAGCAGGGGCAGAGCCCTGAGATGCTTCTTTTCCAAGATCTCTGTCTCCATGCTAGAAGTGTTCATGTTTCTTTTCTATTTCTTCATCAGACTTATTCCTCCCTTGCTTCAAAAGTCTTTTTGGTTGAGTCCACCCGCTTCATCTGAGGTTGATGCTTTTCTTCCTCTCTAACAAGTTGATTTTTTGGCAAATTCCCTCCAAACAGTTTTGTTTGCTGTGGGTGGGTCTTGTAGGCACACCCACATCCTTTTTCCACAACAATTTCTTTGTAATTTGCAAGTTATCGTAAGGTTATGATAGAGGAATAATTATGCAAAAAAATGATCAGATGTAGATTAGTTTTCTCTTCCACTCTTTCTTTTCTTCTCAAATGCGCGTGCACATAACAGATCTTGATTGTGGACTCTCTGCTAGAGGTTTCCCAGAGAAGAATTCAGTTGCACAGTCTCCCTTCAGTAGGAGGAGAGAGCGACCAAGTTTCCTCTCTGTGTCCCAAGGCAAAAAGACCTTTATTTCGAAACTCCTGCGGTTTATATGGGCTCGGGGGGAGGGCAAGAAGGAGGGACGTGATTGGGCCAAGGTTCGGGGGAAAGGGAGTGGCTTGAGGGCTCTACTGATCAATGGGGGATACAGGAGGATCACGTTCCAGTAACAGAACCAGGGACTGAGGAGAGGCAGATGAGGCAGCCTATCCTGCTCATGCAGAGAAGGAGTCCGCGATCGGGAAGGGGAGACAACATGGTTCTGAATGGGGCTGCGTGGGTAGGGGAAATTACACAACTCAGGGAGAACCTGTACAATAGAAAATGCAAGTAGCTGTTTTTCTGCTTCGCTTGATCCTGGGAAGCTGCCGCTGTAATGGACCCATTTCTAAAGCTGTTCTTTCCAGACTTCATAATCCTGACGTTCACTCACATGCACACATGTGCACACAGACACACATGCATTTTTTAGCTATCTAGGAGTATTTAAAATATTGAACTAATAGAGCTGCAGTTGATGACCTAAAATAAGGGCATAATCTTAAATATGTAACACAATGTCAAGTTAAAATGTCAGTACTTTACTTTCTTTTGTCTAGCCATCAACTATGGAATCAGGAAAATTAAGTCTAAATTCATTGTGATATCAATTCTGCAAAAGGTTTTATAAACTCACGGGAAGGAATGGGAATTAAACAATAAAAAAGAGAAAGGTAACTTACTGTTAGATCCTAAAGATAAAACTCATATTATCAAATCTGATCAAATAATATTTCCTGGAAAGTTCACATTTGAGCATTAGTATATTCATACATACACACACACACGTACACATACTTGTGAATATTTATTGAAATGAATGTGTACTGTTTCAAGATTATATTCATACAGCAACATTAAATGTGCATCAGTTGCTTTTTGCTCAAACCCTTTTCCATTAGACAGTCTTTTAAAGTAAAATCTGGATCTTCATTTTAAGTGGTGGAACACACAAACTTTTCTCTAAGACCAAAATTCTAGATAAAGTCTGACAGAAAAAAATATAAGAACTATCTAAAGCACTCAACACATATTTCCAGAAAATTGCCAAAGGCAAGGTTTAAATGAACAGCAGATTGGTGCTGTTTAAGTTCAATGGACACAGTATGTCACTTTGAGACACTTTCTTATCCTGTTAGTGGATTGATCAGAACAGAGCTCTGTTCCTGGTTCTGCCATAAAGGATAAACGACATTCTCGCCTTGTCAACCTGTCAGCGAGGCTTGACCTATAATATAGACCTAACTTTTGCTCTGCGTAACTTTTAAGATATTGATTCCCCAAAGGACATGTGGCTGTTACACAGTAGCTGGGATTGATTCTGAAAAAGCACTGTCTCATTGTTAAGACTCAGAAGCATTTTCTGACCCCTTAGTGGGGAAATAAAAGGTGTGAACAATATAAAAGCTTTTCTTCCAGTCTATTTAGTAGGCTGCAGCTCAAGATGTTACATATCACATCAAGTGTTCTCAAATTTTGATCATTGACTCAACACCTCCCATCCAGTAAACATAATGCAGTTCACATCACCACTGAAATATGGATGTCAGAGGACTTAGAAGAAATCTTCTGATAAAGAACAAGGTAGTCTGAACTTAACTACTGAATATCAGAGTTCCTATTTCTTTATCATTTCTTGTGCTTATGTGTATTTTTTTCTTTGTCTATACACTATCATTTATAGTAACGTTAATTGAAACTTATGCAAAACCTAGAAAAGGTTTTGAGTTTTTAAATTATTTATTTTGCTATTCTACCAAATTTTTCTGTGCCACATTGACATGAACAAAGACATTACAGTAAATAATTCAAAACATCTATAATGTATTAGAATTCAATTTTTAATGCTATTAACTATTGTTAAGAAAAAAAGAAGTTTTCCCAAACCCTGTCCACCTAGTATTAAGATGGATAAAAGCAAGAAAATGAAAACTTTCTCTAGATTTGAACACTTTTAAAATAAAATGTGCAGGTAAGTTCTTGGTTGCTTTAATTCTCTTGAGTTTGAATTAAATTTTTCATAGGAAATGGACATGTTGCTTAATTATGACATTAATTTAATTTCTTTTTTCATATGTAAATTCTGACATTGAAAAAAGCCTTCTTATGTAGGTATCCTGGTTCTGGCCAAGACAGGGTTCATTTTTGCAGCAGCCAGGTTAGGACCCAGAGGTTGTTCAATCCACTAACAGGGTAAGAAAATGTCTCAAAGTGACATGCTGTGTCCAAAACATCAGCTCAATTGTTTCTGAAAATTATAGCAGATTTCTCCTAAAATGAGGTTGGGAATCATTAGACGATACTTACTACACAGGGATTGGTTTTATGGATTTAAAGATTTACTTGTTCCAAAGAAAGAAGAAACTGAACTTAAGTTTATGTATTATCATTCATATAGACATTGTTCAAAGTAAAATACTCTTTACGTGATCAGAAAAATGACTGTATAAAACTGCAATCAATCTATGCAATATTGTCTTTTTATTATACATATTCAATATGATTTTGATTTTTTCAAATTTTCTTTATAATGTAATAATTATATTGATAAAACAAGTGACTGCAATAATTATTAGAAGAGCAGAAAGTTAAGGCAGACACCAGAAGAAATCCATGTAAAACAGAAAATATCACAAATGCATCTTGTCTGCTTTTTTGGTTTGTTTGTTTGGGTTTTTTTAAGAGCAAACAAGAAAGTCTATGAAAACAAGCCTAAAAAGAAAACTCTGTCTTGCAAAGACTTAAAGAGTGGGTAGTGGTGGTATTATTTTTATGCCATTTTTATGTCTGTTTTGTTTCATTTTGACCTATTGCTGAGAGTTACTACTTCAAGTTTCTCTTCAATCACACTCCTGAACTTAAAAGCCCTGTGGATTTGAGAAGGGAAGAGGGAAGGGTCTGTGAGGAAAGATTACTCACACTCTTGGCATGGTCTGGACCCATCTACATCAAACTTCTCACAAAGAGAAATAATCTAAATTGTGTATGTATAATTTATATATATGTGTATATTTATATATATGTGTGTATATGTAATTTATACATACAGAAGCCACCTCCCTTATGTGCATTTTGGTCTATATAAAATATAAATTGTACTAAATATATGCAGTACCATGTTGCATTTACCACACCGTTTGCATCTTTTCTCCACACACAGACGTGTTCATTTGCTGTAGAGTTATCTCTGCCCTATGGGTAATGGAGTGTTTCAGAATAATAATGTGTTTATATTAGCAGCACCCATCTAAGAAAAGCAATATATGTTCATCTGTTACAAACAGGGAACATGAACTCTAAATCTTGCTTTTTATACCTCTAGGGTTTGTCTGTATTATTGCACTGTAATTCGTATGTTCCAAATTCTGCTCTCTTGAAATTATTTACAGCTGGCAATACTTAACATTTTGTAAAAAAAAAAATGTGCTGACATTAAATCTTACTTCTAAGATGTGACAAGTACATAGTAACTACTTCATAAACTGTTGTTAACAGGCAGCTTGACATCACCTTGCAGCAAAACCATGGAATCCTCCATTTTTACATTTAATTCTAAGACTAATTCTGCATTGTCTTTTCATTCATGCTGGATAAAATAAAATCATTCTTTGTATTTAATAGTGAAAAATTCCACAGAGAATATCCCAGGGCACACATGCAAAGAGGCCAACCATGCCTTTCTTACGTTCTCAGTTGTGAGTGCTCAAGTTCTCAAGCACAACAGCAGAAATCCTCACAGAATAGCTGCTCCATGGGTTGGGGATGCCCCCTCGGGGTATCATTTCAGGAATTGGCAGCCAGGACCCATGCTTCAGCCAGGAGGAGAGCAGCCAGGAAGCCAGCCCTGAGCATCAGGCTCCTTCTCAGGGAGTGCAGGCAGGGTGAGACCAGACCAAGACATAGGCCTGCAGGTGTGCAGGGCACATGGCCAGGCAGAGCAGGGCTATAGGCAGCCGGAGACTGGCTCTGCTGCAGTATCACTGGAGCAGGGGATGTAAGACATGGACATACTTGAGAGAGTCCAGTGAAAGGCTACTGAGAAGATGAAGGAATTGGAGCATCTCTCCTACTGGGAAAAGGTGGGACTGTTCAGTCTTGAGAGGAGAAAGCTCCAGAAGGTTCTTTTCAATTTATATAAATATCTGAAAGGGAGGTGCAAAGAAGATACCAGGCTCTCTTCAGTGACACACAGAGACAGGGTAAGAGAAAATTGGCACGAACTGAAACACAGGAAGTTCCCTTTGAATATCAGAAAACATTTTTTTCTTTGTGAGGTGGTGGCTGAACACCGGCACAGGTTGTTCACAGAGGTTATAGAGTCTCTCACATTGGAAATACTCAAAAGTCATCTGGACATGAGGCTGGGCAACTGGTTTTAGGAGGCCCTAACTGAATAGGAGGGCTGCACACTGTAAAGTCAAAAGAAAAAAATAATGAAATTCATTCCAATCTCAACCATTTCTGTGTGTTATCAGCTTATTTTTCTTAGCTTTCTGGACTTCCTTTTTTTTTTCCCCCATAAGGTACTGCTAAAAAAAAGGGGCAAATATTTTTTACACTCAAAAAAGCATACAATGTATTTTCTTATTTCAAATCCTTTAAAATTCTAATATTATTGTTAAGAATAATGATAAACAATAGAACTACTGTTGCTTTGTCCTTTTTTGACAATTTAATTTTCAAGTAAGTTGTTTATAAAATTAACAGAAATGAAAACTGCATTGTTGTAAACTGAACAATTATACATGGTTTACTTGTGTCTGTCTCTCAGCATCTTAGAGCTGGGGCTTCCCAGTATGGCATAATGCAAGATTTTATAGAATAATAAGCTTTGAATTAATCAAGAGAATTGGCTATTTTGAGAAATCTAATCATCAACATCATGCCGTCTAATTATGCTTATCATTCTCCTTTAGAAGTATTATTACTCCAGCTGTATTTAATATATTTTCTATGACATTTGATTAAAAGTCATGTTTAATGTTGACTACATAAGACCATGACACATATTAAAATGTAAAAAAGTCATAAAATGTGTTCTGTTTTTGAAATGATAATACAATATTTACTCATTGTGTAGATAATTAAGCAATTTTTAAATAAATTCTCCAGTTATTAGCATTTAATAGCATTCCAGTAGTAACTATCTTATTAAATAGTGAGAAACTTTGAAGAAAGATATCAATGATTGACATATAGTGAAGATCATAAATAGATGTGTGACATTTCTCTGAACTGTCATTAAATGCTGGACATAGGTTTATGATAAGTTATCTTCCTTTTGAATAAAAAAGGAGCTCAAAATTTTCCCATCATTATATTTGGGAACTCTGAAAACAAATGTGAGAGTCATCATTAAGTAGTGTTTGCTTCCCAGGAATGGAGAAAGCAGATATTTACTGATATTATCATTAACCAGTTGGTTTAATCTAGATCAGTGATAATTGCACACTGAGTGTAAGGAAATAAGTGGCACATAATTAGCTTTTTCAAATAAAACTAATTACAAGAGAAATAGCAACAAAGTAATACATATGAGAGTGTGGTAATTAAAAACAGGAGGACAGATAATCATACAATGGTAATTAAATGATGTGGTAAATGATAGATGCTGCCTGATAACTTATTTCTTATTTTCTTATTTTGTTTTAATTTCTGTTTAAGATTCACTTTTTTATATATTGGCTCTGAATTAATCCCTTGGCAAAAAAGAAATTTCCTACCAAGTGCACATAGATATTTGTTGTAATTTTTTATCTTATTTTTCATGCAACAAAGGCAATCATCTCAGTCCTTGGGGTCTTTTTATGTGTATTTTGATTTTGTTATTTTTAGACTTGCAAGACAAGAGGAAAATAATAATATCTGGGAAATACAAATCAATTTCTTAAAGGCAACAATACAACAGTCGTGAGTGTGACTTCTGAGGTTCATAAATGTTTGAAAAGAATGGGGCAATTGTTGCTTGTCTTTATCACTTAATTTGTGCAAGAGTGTATCTCACACTCAGAGAATTGACAATTTTACAGTTACCCTGAAAGTATTATCAAGATCTTCTCATTAAGTTAAAGTTTGAGAATTTGCACGTTTGAGAAAACATATATTTTGTACTGTTTATAGTACAGAGACAGCAAGGATGTTGCTTATTACTACTCTGTTATAAGGCACCTGCAACATCAAACTTTTTATGCTTGCATCCAGTGTAGCCATTCAGAAAGTCTCTGGATGCCCAGGTTCTTGGACACTCAGCAGGCAGAGCTTCTATTCCCTCCTCCTTGTAAAAGAGGGTCTACTGTGCAGTAAAACAAAGAATAAAAAGAATTATCAAGACGGTAAGGAAGAGTAATGAAGAAGGAACCTACTGGAAAACAGGGTGGCCTGGGGGGGAAGACTCCAAGACAAAGGAGAGCCTGATGACTTCACTTCACACGCACTGCAGATCAAGTTCCATGTGTTTATTTCTTCCCAGCATTCCTTGTACTTGTCATCTTTGTTTCAGTGACTTCTAGTTTTAGAAGAAATAGTTCTTTCCCTTGGCTATGCTGCAGAACATGTTTTTTCCTTTTGAACCATCCTATATTTCACTGTTGATGCTATTCTCCCAAAGATTAAACTATTCATGGACAATATAGGCAGAGGAGTGTCAAGGTTGTTTCTTTCCTTCATTTATTTCACTGCCTAAGTTAATTCTTTGAATACAAAGATATTGCATGCAAATATGGGCTGCAAACTTGTACAATTTTCTCAATTTAACTAATAAAAATCAGTAATTTAAAGATGATGAACTCCATACTTGCATACAGCTAACAAATCAGTTCTTCAAAAGATCTAAGATTTGTGGTACCTAGTTTATCCTGGAGAAGAGGAGGCTCAGAGGAGACCTCATCACTCCCTACAACTACCTGAAAGGAGGTTGTAGCCAGGTGGGGGTCGGTCTCTTTTCCCAGGCAGCTATCAGTAAGACAAGAGGGCATGGTCTTAAGCTCTGCCAGGGGAGGTTTAGCTTAGATATTAGGAAGAAATTATTTACAGAGAGGGTAATCAGACACTGGACTGGGCTGCCCAGGGAAGTGGTGGATTCTCCATCCCTGGAGGTTTTTAAGATGAGACTGGATGTGACATTTAGTGCCATGGTCTAATAACCACGGCAGTAGTGGATCAAGGGTTGGACTTGATGATCTCAGACGTCCCTTCCCATCCGGCTGATTCTTTGATTCTATGATACAGTAAATCTTACATATTTCTTAGGACTCTGCTGAACATTTACATAATATCCTACATAGGCAGGATCAGAGCCGTTAAGTGCTCTAAAGTGAAGTTATGCCAGTTGGACCAAGAGTTCCCCAAAGAGTCTGATAGATATGAGAAGATGTAAATTGTTCTTTCAGATTCAGGTACTAAGAGTCTTCAGATTTAACAGATCATTTTTTAAGACCTACAAATATCTTTAGAAAACAGAAAGGGTTTTCTTTAGAAGTATTTGTATATGTACATTTATATACATGTATGTCCATATACATATATAAACGTATATATATAAATATATATAGATGAATACTTCTAAAAACTTCTTGTCAGTCAACAACCAATGAGAAGTTACATTTCTTTAAAACTAGGACAGGAAAATAAAAATCTGTTCTATGTTTATTTAAGTTTTCAGTGCCATAATCATAAGGGAAAGATCTCTTTCTAAAACTCATTTTGCTACATGACGATGATTCTCTCTTCCCTGCCCTTGTCTCCCTCTTCCCTTTCCCCTTCTGCTTCCTCTGCCTCTTCCCCTCCTCCCTTCCCCTTGTAATATGTAGAATTTTCCACAGTTCTGGAAATCAAATCATAAGGGTTAAAGCAGTACATTCATAAAGCTTCAACTTACTTTCACTGTGTGCGAGTTCTCTGAATCACATGGAGGTCGTCTGGTTCAATCCCCCTGTTCCAGCAAGGCCACCTTGAACAAGTTGCCAAGGATGGAGACTACACATCCCCTTGGGGCAAACTGTTCCCATGCTCAGTCACCCTTATAGGAAAAAAGTGTTTCCTGATGTTTAGAGTAAACACTCCATGTTTCAGTTTTGTGTCCATTGCCTCTGGCCCTGTCACTGGGTCCATGTTCTTTGCAGAACTTCTTTGAACTCAGTGTACTAAATGTGGGGTTTCTTTAAATAAAGGAAGGTTAATCAGAGATGGTAATGAATATCTACATTTCATGTACATTCTGAAATTAATAATCCAACCAAAATGAGAAAAAACAAGCTCACGAATTTTCTTAAAAAAAAATTATTGATTTATTCCATAAAGGTGGAGCTCTTGACTTTTATAATTTTCATTAAAGAAGTAGAAAGCATTGAGATGGATAATACTGGGGGGGAAAATTACACTAACCTTTTCCATGAATATGCCATTAAAATTAAAATGTAACAAAATTGGACTTTGAAATGATCAGATAAAAATTGAAATTTTCCTTTAGCACATCTAGTAAAACAACCTTGACATTTATTAGCAAAATGAATGTCATTTTATACTACTAAATAGTATATTTAGTAACTGAATTATTGAATCTTTGTTCTAAAAGTCTCTATTTGTTAGTTCTTAGAAGATATCCTTTTCTATTATATTTCCATTCTAGAATTAATTTAATAAAGATCAAATTTCTTGACCTAGAGAGACACCATAAAGACTGTGTCTCTTATGCAACATTTCAGTGGAGGTAGGCTGGGCAGGAATGACTTTCACATAGACATTTGTATGTCCTGTAGATTTCTTTGAAATGAAGAAATGCACAATATATAATGTATACAAAACAAGACTATAAAATAGTTTTCCTTTAAATAAAATATAAAATCCAGAATAAACGCTCAGTTCTTCTTTTCATGAGTCATTATACCATATCTCTGAGATTTACCACTAATAATTCAAAATTCCCAGTTTATACATACAAATTATACATATTTGTGTATTTAAATTCTAAAGGTACACCGAATTAAGAATATCTTATATTTTTATATATAATAGAGTAATAAAGGAATAAAATCTGCATCTGTCAGATTGCCAAATTTGTCAGTTACCTGAAAAAATACTTAATTACATGCTAAAACAAAATAATTTTAAAGCAAGGTGCAAGGTAATGTATATGTATGTATGGCCAGTCTTCGCGGATGAAGATTTGGGAAAGGTCATTACCCTTCAAGCCTGTGCAGTGGATTTTTTAGGTGAGACACAGTGTGCACTGAACTGAGCCCACCCTTTAATCCTGAGGTTCATCTGCTGGGGCCGAGCAAGCTTGGACAGTGGCCGTGAGGTCCTCAGAACGTAGGTTTGTTTAGAGTGACCTTCTCTTAGATGGATTGCCTTACAGGGCTGACGAGCTCCATCTGCCCGGGGGAGTTTTACCCTTACCGGGAATCGAACCCGGGCCACAGCGGTGAGAGTGCTGCATCTTAACCACTAGACCACCAGGGGACCCATAATTATTTTGTATATAAACACACTCTATGCAAAGAGAAATGTTATGCCATTGTTTAAAAAAAGCAAAACCAGTAGAAACTCCATTTACTGTTTGCCATGTGACCCAAGAGATGACACTAGAATAATCATCAAAGACTGAAATGTACCTCTTTGCTTCAGAGAAAAAGAGTTTGGTGCATGATTAAGTATGATTAAACAACATGAAGGTAATGGAATAAATTACTGTATATATACCGATATATATCACATAAAGCAAAACTGGCTGCATTAGTAATACATTTAATGTTTCATATGGCAACTTTTTATTTGAGTAACTGAGATGAAGGATTAATACTTTCATATTTTCTGCATACTTCCATTGGCATTATTTTGGCAGTTGGTTGCCAAAAAAATGAATCTTTTGGTCTCTTCATTGTTCCTCACACAACTATTTGTTGTTCAGAATTAAATCCTACTTACAAAATTATTTACTGAATATTTTACATTAAAAGTGAAAATTTCAGTCTAACTTTTTGAACTGCTTAAGAAGGGCATAGTCTATGTGTGTCCAATTCTGATGGTAGATGTGAATGAAATAGAATAGCAGTAGCAAGGAGGGAAAGTGAAGGGGGAAGGGAAGAGAAAGGGAAAGGGCAAAGGGCAGAGGAAGGGAAACCCATCCTTGTGTAGCAAAATGGGTCTTAGGAAGAGATCTTTCCTTATGGTTATGATACTGGAAATTTAAATAAACCTGGAAAAGATTTTGGTTTTCCTGTCCTAATTTCAAAGAATTGTGACTTCTCATTAGGGATTGTCTAACAATAGGCTTTGAGAAGTATTTCTTCTATAAAATACTAAGTATGAAGTGTCCAGTTACAGGCATATACAAATGTAGCCTTCTAATTAGCCCTCTACACAATAATATTAGACACATCTACACTGTCTTGTATTTATCTTTCAGCCACCTGGAAGCCAAAATCAGCCTCTCCAAATAAGACTCAGAGTAAAAGGTTATCTCTGAAGTAGTTTCCCGTGTTTATCTTATTAGCTATTCCATTTTACTCTTCTTGATTGGTTCAATAGCATCTTGCATCTCTGAAAGTATTTCATATATATATATATATACACACACATATATATGACATATCTGTAAGCCCTCCCACACAGCTTCAGCTTGTGTTCTTTATGTCCTCATTCAAGACAAAAGGAAAGGGACACTGATAAATGATCAGTCTATTCACATATTTTAACAGTTATGCTTCCTGTGATATAGTGATTAGTCAACAGACTTCAAGGATGTATTCAAATTCTTATGCTTTATATTTTATGACTTTCCTGGAATTGCTACTTCAATTCCCACTTTTTCCTCAGTCACAGAGTTGATCTATTTCTAATAAGCAGATCAGTATAATGAGCTGGTTGATTTCATTATGTTGTCACTGAGAAAGTTCATGGCTCGTAGATTCCCCAATATATCTCACTGTAATATGTAGGAAAAGATGCAACTCTCCAGTGAATACCAGAGGCTGTATGTTCCTGACAAACATTAGGAAATAAATGCTTGAATTGCTAAGTAATAATCAAATAACTTTTGATTATGGAAGTTTCTCTTGATAAATTTAAACTCGCACAATCTTAATTTCCTTAAATATCCTACATATGCTCCCATAGATTTACTATGAGTCAACTTGTATACAGTAGATACAGAGATTTAGCCTTCTAGAGCTACCGAGTTTTACTCAGACAGGGATTACACTGTGATTTATTTTGAAATTAGTCTATTTTTTTTGCTGTTGGCTTGAAGACATTGAATTATATGCTTATTTCACCTCAACAATTTATAGAGATCTGACTTAATACTGGACTGTATATTAAATCTTACAGATTAAAAAGAAAATAGAAACAGCATTTTTTCTAAAATTGAAACAGTAATATTATTTATTAAAAGAGAGCTTAATTCATCTTCTATTCATTATCTGATGGCCCAATATGCATAATAAATAATACCCAGTCTCATTATTTTATATGAGTATAATATAATATATATTATAATTGCATCATATCAATCAATTATCTTAATGATCACCTGTAGTAACATTTTAAAATATATTTCTCATTTTGAAAAACCACTACTCTTTTATTTTTTTTTTGGAAAAACTGAAAACAAGAGTGAGAAAAATTAAATATTTAACTTGTTATTTCATTCTTTCTATTCTGTACCATTTGAAGAAAAAAATACATTGAAAACAAACTAAGATTTGTCTGTCTTTCATGCAGCTTTACTTATGAGGACATTTTTAAAAATTGTTTAATGAAGCAGTGGTACCCTGGGCAGGACTCAGGGGTGAAAATGTGCAAAATTAAAGACTGCACAAGGTTGTAATTGGAATTCTAAGGATATATTCTTATCTGGTACTCCATAAATGGGGTCTGTCCTCAGTTAACCAGATAAAACGCAACATCTCTCCTCCTATTTTTCATAGAAAGTAGCAAAACTACCTGTCCTGCAAAGACAATGGGCCACACAGTGAAGGCAGGTTGGAAAATAGATGGAATACAGTTAGTCTTTATGCACTGACCACAGGAATTGAACTTATTGGTTTTCAAAAAAATCTGCTTTTGTCTAGACAAGCTTCATTTCATTAACATTCCTTCAAATCTACTGTAAGTAGGCTAGGATATAGTTTTTTTTTCAGGAATCAGAACTCAGAGTTTGCAAATTTCTCATGAATGTGTTATTTTTCAATGTGTTTTTTTAAAACAAATGTATTTAAAAAAAAAAATCCTATTTATATCTCCTTTTCCTTGCACTATTATTCTGAAGATCCCAAAAGGAATATCTAGACAACCATAGAATACATAAGACTGTGAGCAGTAGCAGAGGCTTAGATGGGCTGAAAGACTGGGGAAAGCACACCACTGGACCTATTGTTTGTGAACAGAGAAGCACTTCTGGGTGATGTGATGGTTGAAACCATCTTGCACAAAGCAGTCATGAAATGACAGTTTTTGGGTTTAGGAGAATAAAGGAGTAGGATGAATAGAACTGCTACCTTGGTCTCCTGGAGGGCAGACCTTGGCCTGTTTAGGAGACTGAATTAAGAGAGTCCCTTGGGAGGAAGTCCTGAGGAGCAAAGGAGTCCAGGACAGCCTGACATTCCTCAAGAGGGAGATGCTAAAGGCAGAGGAGGAGGCTATCCCTGTGTGCCAAAAGATGAACTATGGGGAAGAAGACCAGAGAGCTCTGGAACTTGGGGAAAAATAGAGAGCTTATAATCTTTGGAAGAGTTGGCAGGCAACTACAGAGGATGGCAAGGATGTTGTGAAGTTATAGAGGGTGAAAATTCAAAGGCCCAAAGCCCAAATAGAACTTAATCTGCCTACTGTCATAAAAAATGTTTCTATAAAGATATTAGCAACAAAAGAGGGTTCAGGAGAATCTCCATAATTTATTGGATGTGGGGGGAAAACATATCAACTAAGAATGAGGAAAAGGTTGGGGTATTTAATGCTTGCTTTGCCTCAGTCTTTAATAGTAAGACCAATTGTTCTCAGGGTGCACAGCCCTAAGATGGAAGACAGAGATGGGGCGCAGGATGAAGCTCCTATAATCCAAAGGGAAGTGGTTAGTGACTTGCTACACCACTTATATATTAGTCCGTGGGGATGGATGGGATCCAAAGACACTAAAGAAGCTGGTAGAAGGGCTCACTGATACATTTTTCATAATTTATAAGCAGTCATGGCTAACTGTGGATGTCTCAGCTGACTGAAAGTTGGCAAATGTGACACCCATCTACGAGAAGGTCCAGAAGGAGGATACAGGGAACTATAGGCTTGTCAGCCCATCCTTAGTGCCATGAAAAGTCATGGAGCACGAACCCTAGCGTTAGGTTTAGGGGTAGGGTTATTGTGTTGACTGGTATTAACTTTATTTGGATCTAAATTATTTTTTAACTACAGACATTGAATTTTATTCAGATTTATACATGACGTGACTCTATCTAAGAAGGCAAAACTTGTCTTTAAATTAGTCTTATATTGCACTTTATAATTTCAAATAAATTGCTTAATAAAATGATAATGAAAGACTGGTAGGCTCATTTATTAACCAATGATAGTAAATTATGGTTTGGATTCCTTATTCTCATAGTTCTTTCTAGCAAAGACTAGTCAAAGGCTAACTCCTGAAGTATTTTTATCCAGAGATTTAGGAGCTGGTATATGGTTTTCTAGTGGAATTTGTGCTTTCAGTTCTTAATGAATTTTATTTACTAATTCTCCCATTGTCTTACAACACATTTACCTGAAAGATTTGCTTGTCCACTGCCTAGAATTTGCCTCTTCAACCAGTAATTCTAAAAACATGCTGTATGAAAGTTGTTGATGTCACATTTAAAATGAACTGGATTCCGCCAAAGCTAGAGAACACACAGTGCAAAACCCAGAAACTTGACACTACAGAAGAGTAAAGATTTCCTTTGGATTTGATTCCATAGGAAAAAGGATGCTTTTATTAAGGACAGAAATTCTGAGTCTATAGTAAAAATCATTCCCCTGAAAAACATAAATTTCACCACTTGAAGATGAATATGGCAGGATATGTATAATTTAAAGGATTAAAAAAATAGTATAGCAAAACTATAATTTATAATCTACATTAAAGTAATAAGAGCCCTCCAAAATTGAATTTATTTGTCTGCTCCTCTGAGAGGGTATTGTGATTTAATCTGGGTTTTTTTTATCCTGATTTAGTCTGGTTTTGTATTTGCCAGTGCATAGTACTACGATTCCTCAGCTATTGCTTCAGTTAGATCAAGAGTTTCAAGTTCTCTAGATTTTAAGCACCTGTTTCTTAAAGAATGGGCTCAATTATAATGAGGATGTTTTACAAGATTATTCACTGTGAAAATGGAATGCATTTAAAAAAATGGTTAAGATAGACTAATTATCCTATGTTTATTCTTTATCTCTGGTTAGTTTTCTAGCTTTTCTATTAATTCCTTTGCAGCGATTTAAGCTTGCAGAACACAGCTAATCTACATGGTGACTGAACATTTTGTGTTATTCACAGAGTTCATTACTGTGTTGAGTAACATGAAAGTGAAAACACTGTTAGTCTTGTCATTGTAAGTTTAGAATTTATAGTTTTTATCTCTCTGCACTGAGTTTATGTGGCAAGGCTTAGACAGCGAGGGTGGAGGGATGTGAGACTCTGGATTATTATATTAGTTATTGGTTCAGTCCAATTTAAGCATGTGCGTGAGGGGGAATGGGCAGGTCGAATTTCACAAAGGTGGAATGGTGCCCTGCTCCATACATCACCCTCTTGGAGCCTCATTGGGCAGCCCCAGAGAAGCTATCAGCAACTGGCACACCAGAAGCACTTTCCCAGACCCCGCCCCAGAGCCCCAATCCAGCCCCAGAGTGGCCAGTGAAGCAGAAGTCCCGCCTGGTGGGGGTGGCCACAGGAGACCACATTGTTGCAGCCCTACTATCTGGACGCATGGAAAATGGAATTGTATGGGACTCAAGGTGGTAGCTATAATTCTCTCTTTTTCTCTCTCTTTCTTTACTTCTTCTCCTAATCTCCTTTCTTTCTATTTGGGTAACTTAAAGCCAGGTGGGTTGGATTTTGCTAAATTGTATGGGTTAGCATGTGCTTAGCCAGCGCTTTGTGAAATGCTTTATTTTGGTTGAATGTCGCCCTTGAAACTTTTGACAAGTTCCCTTATTTTCTAAAGTTTACCACTAAAAATGTATTATTTGACCTCCTGAGAAAGGTGTGTAGCATCTTCTCCCATGGGCTCTCTCAAGGTGTAAAAAGAACTGAAGGTCCTTTTAGTAAATCTAGCAGGTGGATTTTTAATGTAAAACCCGATCAATGAGCTTGTAGCATGAACCTGTGGTCTTACAAGGGGTTATACAGAAAACATCGGGGAGGGGAGAGGGGAGGGGAGGGGAGAGGGAGAGGAGAGGGAGGGGAAGAGGGAGAGGAAGAGGGAGAGGGTGAGGGAGGGGAGGAGAGGAGAGGGGAGGGGAGGGGAAAGAAAAGATACTATTTCAGTTGGAAGGGACCTACAATGAGATCGTCTAGTCTAACTGCCTGACCACTTCAAGGCTTACCAAAAGTTAAAGCATATTATAAAGGGGTTTGTCCACATGTCTCTTAAACACAGGCAGGCTTTGGGCATTGATCACCTCTCTAGGAAGCCTGTTCCAGTGTTTGACCACCCTCTCAGTAAAGGACTTCTTCCTAATGTCCAGTCTCAACCTCCCTTGATGCAGGTTTGAAACATTCCTACATGTCCCATCACTGCATCTCAGGGAGGAGAGATCTGCATCTCCCTCTCCACCTCCTCAGGAATCTGTAGAAAGCAATGAGGTCTCCCCTCAGCCTTGTTCTCTCCATACTAGACAAGCCCAAATTCCTCAGCTGCTCCTCATGGGCATTTATTTTAGTCCTTTCACCACGTTTTCTGCCCTACTCTGCCCACATTCAAAGATGCTTCTTGAACTCTGATAGGCTTGGTGCTGTGACCACTTCTCTGGGAAGCCTATTCCAGTACCCAGCCACCCGCTGCATGAAGAACCTTTTCCTGATATCCAACCTAAATCCCCCCTGACACAACTCCCTTGACTGGCTGACAATGCTTTGCCTGATGCCCCCAGGACATGGTTGGCTTTCCTGTCTGCCACTGCTGACTCATATTCAACTTGCCATTGACCAGGACCCCCAGGTCTATTTCCATGTCACTGCTTTCCAGCATCTCATTCCCCAGCCTGTACGTACACCCTGGTTAACCCCATCCCAGGTGCAGGATTCAGCACTCTGCCTTACTGAACTTCATATGGTTGGTGATTGACCAGTCCCCTAATTTGTGGAGGTCTCTCTGCAGGGTCTCCCTGACTTTGAGGGAGTCAACAGGTTCTCCCAGTTTTGTCATCTGCAAAATTGCTTAGTAACCCTTCCAGTCCTCCATCCAAGTCATTTATGAAGATGTTGAAGAACACAGGGGCTAAAATGGAGGCCTGTTGAACCCCACTAGTGACAGGTCACCAGTATGATGTTCCTCCATTCACTATTGCCCTCTGTGCTTTACCCACCGCATTTTATGTTTATCCAGCTGTGCTGGACATTTTGTTGAGAAGGCTCCTGTGAGAGACAGTATCAAAACCTTTACTGAAATCCAAAAAGATTACATCAGCTGTCTTCCCTTCATCAGCTAGTTGGGTTACCTTGTCATAAAAGGAAATCAGTACCTTCACATCTTTCCTAAATCTTGGGCCACAGAACTGCACACAGTGGGATAACTACCTCTTTTGACCAGCTGGTTATGCTGTTTGATGCACCCGAGGATGTGGTTTGACCTCTTGGCTGCTAGGACACACAGCTGACTAACATTGGTTCTACTGCCAACTAGCACCCCCAGATACCTTTCTGCAGGGCTGCTCTCCAGCCACTATTCTCCCAGTTTATACTTGCAGATAGATGGACAAAGCCATATCTAGCCAGACCACTGCAGGACAGAGCTGAATCTGTCAACCATGGTGGTGGTGCCTCTTTCATAACATATTTAAGAAAGAGTAAGTGTGAGAGAGGAGTGCAAAAAAATATATTAAGCAGAAACAAAAAAACCCCTGCAGGCACCAATGTGAGAGAATGAGAGGGAGGAGATTCTCCAGGTACTAGAACAGTTTCCACTTTAACCCACGGAGAAGAACATCATGATGGGGCACTTAGGAACATGGTTTTGTAGTGGAATTCACAGTGTAAGGTTAGTGGTTGGACTCTGATCTTAGAGGCCTCCAATTAGATGATTCTATGATTCTGTGGTGTTATAAAGCAGTTTGTCCCCCTGGAGTCCATGGAAGTGGCCATGTCAAAGCAGATGTACACACTGCAGCCCATGGAAATCTCCACACTGAAGCAGGTGGATGTGTCCTGAAGGAAGCTGCAACCTGTGGAGAGCCTATGCAAGAGCAGAGTCCTCACAGGAACTGTGGTCTGTGAGAGGCTCATGCTGTACTACCCTGTTCCTGAAGGACTGCAGTCCATGACAACAAACCATGCTGGAGTAGTTCTTGAAGAACTGCAGCCTATGGGAAGGACCCACGATGGAGCAGGAAAAAACTATGAGGACTAAGGAATGGCAGATAGGAACCATTATGTACTGACCACAGTCCCCCATTCCCCATCTTCTCTGTGCTGCTTTGATGGAGTATCAGCATCAGAACTGAAGCTGAGCCTGGACAGAAGAGGGGTGGGGAAAGATGTTTTGAATTTTCTCTTCAGTCAGGTCTGGAACTGAGGGCAATGGTGAGTCTGCATCTGATACACAATGTAAGAGACAACTGAACACAGTAATAATAATATTCCTGTTTTCTCCACCTATTTATGCCATTTTTAAGAAACAAAAAAATTGGAAGCATAAGACACAAGAAAAAATAACGTGTTTTATCCTCAAGAATTGATAAACTGAATTATTTCTTTGCCAGAACTGATTTTTTTTTTGAACTGGTATAGTCCTCTAGTCCTCTGGAATTTTTTTTTTTTGGTGTGGTGAGGATTTCACTGGACAGTATAAATACTCAGTATGTATATCAGATTTGTTCACTTTTGACCAAATTATACACTAGACAACCTGAAAGATAGAAATTATATTTACCAGGAAATAATACAGAGATAAAAAATATCCCAGGGCTGGGAGGTGTCTATCTCCAGTCCAGGTTGCAATATTCAATGTTTGAATTTATTTTCATTGCTTACACAAAATCTTATTTAGCTAGGAAACTAAGAACACTAGCACTTTGTGTATCTAGTGAAATCAAACTCAGCAGACAGACGAGATGAGAATGTCATCAAATCTTGTAGTGACAAGAAGCTACTTTAGATAATTAAAAAGATGAAAATGAGGGTAATGTTTGGCAAAGTATTTACAGAGCCCCATCTGAACAAATATGGTCCAAACGAAAATTAAAGAACTATTCTCATGTGAAAAATGGAATCAGTGGTTCTAAACCTGATCTGATCTTCCTCAGGCCTCAGTAAGCACCTCGCTGATAGTTTTCATAGAAACGGAGCATGTCCAAAGAACCTTTCTTCCCCACATGAATTGCCCAGGTTCTGTCCTAGTCTCTAAGCACTGTGATCTTCAGATGTAAATCAGAGGGTACTGTTGCAGAGGAAAAATTGTTTCGTATTCTTTGGCCACTGGGTCAGTGTAGATTTTAAATTTCTTTGCATAAAATTTTAGCAGATATCTAATCTAGCTATCACTGACAAGAAGTATGACATCTCATTTTCTAAAATATGAATGTACGTATGTATCTGAATGTATGAATAAGAAAGCACTGAAATCATTCTGTCTGAGCCCTTTTACAGTCCTTCATGAATAAAATCTGTCCAGAACACGTATTAAAAGATCATCATAAACATCTGCTAACTAAAATAGAACTTTGGAATCATTACTTTTAAAATTACATTAGAGAATTCCAGTGGTTTTCTTTTGCTCTACTAATAATGGCAGGATTGCATTAATTAAAATGGACTGTTTGAATCACTGTTAAAATGGAATTATTAATTTGAGCTCTCTCATCAGAGCTGTTAAATGAAAACTAGTGAATGATACAAAATTTGAGAACAAGACAGTAGTACATGAATTTGAGAACAAGACAGTAGTACAAGACAGTAGTATTCATGCAAAATATTGTAGTGCAATTTCTTTATATCAGGATAAATTAGGCAGGAATTAGTCTTTTCTGGAGCTTGTTATAAAAACACTTGATGTTGCTTCTGGCATAACTGTTTTGAGGAATAGATCTGGTGCAGGTAGCTTGGTTTTCAGGTTGCAGATTGAGATGCAGATTGAGATGCAGGTCGAGTTCTGCGTGGGAGCCCAAGACAAGAGGCCTTGACCTGCCAACCTTTGGTTAACAAAGGACATGAAGATGGGTGTCCCCAGTCACATAGATGGACACTGAGAGACAGAAAAAGTGAAGGACTCAGGAGGAAGAGCAAGACTTGTGTGAGGGTAGACTGTGAAGATATAAAAGTTCAGGGCTTCCTTTTTTAGGGGTCCCTCCTTGGAGGCACCAGCTTGGGCTTTTTCTGTGTTATTGCACTGTGAGTAAATTACTGTATGAAATGAGACTTCTGAGACTCTGCTAGGGGAAACCTCATCTGACCATGTGAGTGGGTCTGGCAGGATGGTTTGTCCTGATAACTCTTATCTGTTTGGCCTAGAGAATTCTCTGGTCAGAGAATCCAAACAATCCACACTGTCTGTGGTGAGTAACTAGTGGAGCCATGCCGCTGTTTTTAGTGTTGAATTACGCTAATGCCAGCCTGGTTCCCCAAACTTCAAACACCCATCCTACTTTTTGAAGAAAGATTTGACTGATAAGATGCTAGCTGACCTGGAGATATGTGACTGGCACTCAATTACTTTGTAACTATAAAAATCCAGTTCAACTTTCATATGGCAGATTCTCACACATATTTTCTCCCATGAAGCAGGGATACCTCTTCATGGTTACTCCACAGGGGTTAAGTTACATCAATCTTTACTTAATAATTGTCTGTTTTTTTGCTAGCTTTGATATAATTACTTTAATATAAATACTTTGATACCGTGCACAATACTATTTTATACTATACTATACTCTACTAGTAGGTTTTAGCTTTTACACTGTGTAATAAATTATTCTAATGAAGGTCTTTCATCTTTTAACTTGTCAGTTCATTTCTCTGTTCCTTTGTCATAATAAATAATTCATTTATATAAATATATCTGATTTGCCATCATTAAAACCTGTGGGACAAAGTGATTTAATCACACCTCTATAATTCCTTAAATTTAAACTGTTGACAAAATCTGAGGCTAACATTCAATCCAGCTGCACCTCAGCTCCTGAGAAATTTAGAAAGCAAGTAGGTCCTTTCTGCACCTTGTAGTTCAACAAGAGGGCTTCTCTAACAAACTTTGTCTAAACCTTCCACTCCCCCGTGATAATGGGGTGTAGGGGTGTAGGGAGCCAAAGCCGGCACCCGTGGGCTCACTGGCGCCACACCCTGTGAAGGGGCTTCAGTCTCTGCAGTGAAAGTCTCTGGCCTTGCGAGTACCCAAGAGCCTTGTGAATGGTCAGACTGGGAAGTCTCCTTAACAACTGACAGTCAAACATGTGAATTCTAAAATGCTAATTGTGTGAAAGAAATATCTTGCCTTAAATAGATTTACAATACATGATTCCTACTGAATTTTATGATTGTTGGATGTTGCATAAGCATATGCTTACCTCAATACCCAGGAAGCCTGATATCTGACTACGTGAGTTCCTGAGTCATAGAGTCATAGAATCATCGAGTAGTTTTCCTTGGAAAAACTCTTTAAACGTCACCTAGTCCAATCCCCCTACAATGAACAGGGACATCTTGAACTAGATCGTTGCATCAAATACCTCCAGGTGATAATAATTATTATAATAATTATTATAATTGCCAACCATTTTTATCTTTTTTTTTTTCTTACCTGACTCTTCTGCTTGTTGTAAAGTGTGGCTTGCAATAGATACGAACTCCAATAGAAAACTTGAAGAATTTCAAGAATTTGACAGAGAGCATGCGAAAGGGAGTTTAGTATCTGTTAACCGCTATTTTTAAGTGTTAGAAACTATACAGCTATATTAAAAATCTACAAATCTTTAAGAATCCTAAGACATCAAGTATATGATTCAGACACACTTTGCAACGTTTTTATTGATTAGGTACCAAATAATGTAGCTAGGTATTTATAATCTGTTAATGTACTTATATATTAAACCATTTTATAAAGCCTTAACTAATATGGTACAAGTAAATAAATCCCACAGTAACTAAAGTTTATTGTATGAACTAATAATAAAAACATGCAGAAATTCAAATCTATCATATTCTTAAGATTTTTATCACTCTAATTGTCTTCATGTTTTAATTTTCTGAATTATAGAAATAGAAGAGAATAGAAACTAATGAAATTAAAAAAGCATAATGCAGACCCCTGGCCTAAGGAAGAAAGACACTAACGCATCAAGAACTGGTCTTGTTGTTAAGAAGTTTATTCTAATTAAAGATATGTTCATTTTATGCATATTAATGCTATGTCCTATTAGAATACTGCAAACAATTTATCAGGACACACATTTTAATAAGACATTTCAAAACTGACTCACCCATTTCATCTTTAAAGCATTCCTGTATAATATGTGAAAAACATTATTATTATTATTATTATTATTATTATTTTCATATTTACTGAATTTCCATTTCTATAACGAACCATTTCATAAGCTGTTGAGTAATTTTATTAGTAGACATTTGCAGAAAGACAGGTGAATCCTAAGAAATTTAACCATATTCTGAGAATATTACCAAAAATGTAGAGTTAAATTTTGAGAGGTAGATATCATCCCAAGTGTAAAAGTAAATTATGTACTTGCAGTGGCTACTTATTTCTTAGCAGATTTGTCTTCTGTTGTTTTGTATGATTTCTGCCGAAATAAAATGAAGTTGATTGTTCTATATAATTATAAATTGAACATAACATCTATAATAAACTTATCTTGAATAATCAAGCTAAACAGTTTACCTAATCTATGTAAATTTTAAGCAAGCAAAGCACAAAAGTAGGCAACTGTTAATATAGAAGTGAAATCAATAAAAATACTGAAAATATTCAAATACTTAGAATTAAAAAAGTGCTGAAGTTCTTTGTTTGGCTAAAGCTTACATGATCTAAATAGAAACATTTTTGACAGAAAAGAGAAGCTGGAGCAGAATTCTCTGTAGTCCCTTAAGAGAAGTATGCAGCTCAGGAAGGTGATTCATCTGGTACAAAGGTAAGCGTCTGGAAAGGTGCAATGACTCACCCACAGTTGCCAACATTTCTTCATTGATCACAGGGAAAGATACAATGATTTATATTAAAACTCCAGATTTTAAATGACTTAGGGTATGTGAAATGAACCTCATCCCTATTCCAACTGTCAAGAATTACTCTGAGGAGGGGAGGGTGGAGGGTTGAGAAAAGAAAACAACTGAAAAATCAAAAAGTGGGAGAAAATAGTAACTATGATCCTCCTCACTACCCTGATTCCGTTTGTCATCAGGCTACCCCATATTTGCTGGACTAGAGGGCTTGTGTATAATATATTCTTCCTTCTTCCACTGAGGAATTGAGAAATCAATACACGAAAGTTACTGTTTTGTGTGGACCAGAAAACTATGCAGGCATAACCAAGATCAGCCTGAGACTTAATTACAGAGCAACTAGAATTAGACAAGTTTGGGGGGTGGGGGTGGTGTTTGTGTTTGTTTTGAGGTTGGCATTTTTATTGTTGTTTTTTTGATTTGTTTTGTTTGGTTGATTTTTTAAATTTTATAACACCGAAGACAGAATTTTAATTTATTTAAGAACTGGTGTCCAAGTCAGAAAAGAAAAATCCAGTAAAGTGTATCTCAAGTGTTTTATGTTGATCATTGTCATTATAGTAAACAAAAGGCATGTCTTAGCCTACAAGTGCTTCTGCATTTCACCTGCTAATGAAATAGTTTTCTCGTGTGGTTTTCCTGGCTTTTGTAAATTTAACCTAAGTGTTATTCTTACATATTACTCTGTTGTTTGCATTGTGTTCAGTTTTTTTAGCCAGTACATTACTGGAATTAAGACTGTTTGCAGCAGCAATCTGATAACCTAAAAGCAGCCTAGGAATCTAACACGAGAGCTTAAAAAGATCAAAACATTACGAAGTAACACTTTTCTTTTATGCATGTTTGACTGGGGCTGATAAACACTTCCAAGCTTCTATGCTTCCAAGCAAGAAGGATGCACTTATCTCTCAGTATATGAATATACTGAAAATGATATACGAGTCAGATGCCAATAGTTCAAATGTAATTAAACTTGAATCAATAAACAACAACAGCAGTAAGATTCAAATCAGAGGTCTGCTTTCCCAGATTCAACCAAAAGTTTGCTCTCTTTTCAATATTGAACTTCCAGTCTTACACTGATCAGAATTTTATTCTAAATATGTTCCTAAATATATTTCTGGAATATTTATGAAATGCCTATTAAAATGCAATATACAATATGAATTCATAAAAGACACATCAGTAAATTCAGTGGTGAAGTAAAATTAAACCCAGCTCATTATTGCACCTTTTTATTGTTAGACAGTTCATTCCTATCTGAAGCCATGCCTGAAGAAGCTAAACAGAAACAGCTAATAGGAAATTTAACTTCCAGAAAATATGACTGGTTTATTGTTGTGTGTTCACATTAGATGTACCCGTATTTTTTCTGATGAAGTTAAACCCCTGTTTGTTTTGTTTGGAAAATGGCTTTAACACTTTATACACTGTAGACTTTATCTTCACTGACATGCAAAAGTTGAGAAAAGTTAGTGGATACTCTGGCAGTTCTCTATATCTGTCTCTATGATTTCTTGAGGTAGATCGAATAACAAAATACAATTGACATGCTGATGTCAAGAAATAGGTTGGCAGCTCCTATTTAAAACCTTTTCAAGAAAAGCATTTCAGGCCCTTATCCTTTGAACTAGAAGCTGAGATGTCAACATAAAGCATATAGCATAGACAAATTTTTATTCACTATTATATCAAAGAGGAACTAAGTTCAGGCAATTGTAACATTGAAGTTAAGGTAATTTAAACTGCAAATAGAAACTTTAAAATTGTACTATACAAATATAATTCTACTATGGTATGTTCTTTTACAATTTCACTAATAAATATGCAGGATGGTGGTGCAGGTAGCTGTTTTGCACTTTTTGGAATTACATTTGCATTTCAGAGCTATTCAGTCTTAAAATAAACAAGTATTTAGCATAAAAGCCCTTTTCTGAATTCCCTCTTCAGGAAATCAAAAGTCATTCTATTAATGTAGTGAGCAATTGATTTGTCTAAAAAAACCCCCAACTTTGTAAACTTAGGATTTAACAACTCTCTGTATAACAAATGGTAATGACACCTCAAATTTCTGACTGGTAATTTTTGGTAATTAGATGTATTTTAGGGTTTATGTGTGAATATTTTCTTTTCAGTCTGAGTAACTCCCTGTGGCTCCATAATTACCTCTGTAAAATAGCAGTCTACTGTGAAAAGGGCTAGCAATTGCTTATGAAAGAAAGAAGTATTTTGATTGTGGTAAAGAATTATGGACTACATTAACAGCTTCTCTGCTTTTATTTTTCTATTCTGCCTTAGGTATGCTTGCAGTTCTGTTGCAGAAGGAAAAAACAGCATGTTTTAGAATGTGTTTTCTATGGACTTTTTGATTACATGAAACTTCTATTTTCTTTTTGGCTTCAGTGGTAAAAATTATGTATTTAATGGCACAATTTGCAACCTTAGAAAGGTGTACACAACAGAAATGCACATCCAAAAGTAAATGGTAATTTAATTTAGAGCCACCAGAGCAATTTTTCAACTGAAAGTGTAGCTTCTAGGGTTGCTTGAGTTTGGTTTTATTTCATTACTTTGCTGAAAGTTTACAAATTACTCAAGTAAAATAAATATTCTATTTGGCAATAATTTAACATGTAATGAAATATTTAAGCTTTTCTTAATTGACCAAACATGTTTCAAATAATTTCAACATGAGATTGACTTTTCTTTCTCTCTGCCCTCTTTTTAACATATACTCATGGAAATTTTGTTTCATAAACCTCCAAGATCTAACAGTGCTACAGCACTATTTTCCATGTTTGCACTCTTACCGTCCATATGCATTGTATATCAGCAACAGGTGCTTGGACAGCAAGTCTTTTCCTCAAAGAGAATAGGATATCAGATAAGAATTGTAACATTTCTGAATGCAAAAATGCAGTTTAGATTTGTACTGACCTAAAAGAAAATGGACACAGACTAATTTGAACCACCTGAAACAATAAACTAATTGTAAAAAATACCATAATAGAATCTATTCTCTGAATGAGCCAATTTGTACTATAGAAAAATAGGAAAACATTCACATCAAATTTTAATCCCATTTGGAACAAAAAACCCCAAACATTTTGCTGGGAACGAAAACTCTGGTTTTCATTTACATTATTTGAGGTGGAACATGTTTATAAGTATATGTGTAACTGTTGTTACACATATAAGAACTGAAATCTGTCATTAGGATACGTTTGTTGAAGATAAATTTTGTGTACACTTGTGGTAATACAAAATCAGAAAAACAGGTGAAATAAAGTACAATTATGTGCCATGTATCCTCTGAAATATTAAGACTTTATCAATCACAGATTAATAAGATCATACATTTTTATGAATAGGATTTGGAGAAGTAGGTGACCCCAGAATGCTTTATACAATTTTATTGATTACTTAAATGTCTTAAATATCACCTGAGTATTTGAAAAGGCCACTGTTAAAAGTCATAATGTTCAAGCTTGTGACCTTAGAAGCTTTTGTTTTCATATTTATTGAAAAAATAAAACCAAATCTCATATGGTTTAAATGTTCATATAAATGGGGAAAAAGAAAGCTAACACCAAAACCACCTCACACTCCCTTTATTTACAAGAATGACAGATGGATGTTAGTAAGCAAGCATTCATGCTGATTTGCTTCCTGTAAATTGTGTTCATGGCTTTGCTGAAAAATGCGTCTTACCTTTCTATCAAATTAGAACAGTTTGTTCTGCATATTTAAAAACCACCCACCCAAAGAAACCAAAAGAATGCTAGCTTCTCTGCTACTTGAAGTTTAAATTCAGATTTAATTCTTGACTGAGATAAATGCTTTAGTTCAAACAAAAACTGTGTATTTAACAGTGAATTTAATGGGTTTCTGAAGTCTGTATTAAACACATGATCAAGTGGCACTTGACTGGCCTTCACCAGATGCGATACCTGTCTGGACTTCAGCAGGGTCAGATACAAAAGCACAATGCACACAGCAATGGTCAGAAGGCATTTATTACCTCAACATTCCAGTAGGAGTTCCTCAGTAGTTTCCCAGGCAAGGTAAGCAGCAAGGAGGGAGACCCCTGGCACCGTGGCACAAGAGCTCACGTCGGAGAACAATGGGCATGAGTCTATGAAGCTTTTTTTTGTGAGATAGTGCTTGAGCACTTAGTTTGATGACTGCATGAGCAACTTTGTGAGCCATCACATGAGAAGTGCATGGCTATTTATGGGAGAGCACGTGACACAACAGGTTTTGGGAAAATCCAGCCAAGGACAACAGAAGTAACAATATACTACAAAGTAAAATAATGATCTTAACAAAGCATTAAGGGTTTCTTTATAAACAATGTTTGGGTTATCACTGTACTAACCTCCATTGTCTCTCTTGTCACCATTCTTCCACTTTTAACCGTGCAAGATATATTATTTTATGTTTTGATACATTATTGATCCCCAGCCCCGACTGGCCACGCCAGGCGGGAGGAAGGCCCCCAGCCCCGGCTGACCACATGCTGTCTACTCTCTTATATGGATCTGAATCATGGGTCATCTACCGCCACCACCTTTGTCTCCTAGAACGCTTCCATCAATGCTGTCTCCGTACAATCCTAAACATCCACTGGTCAGATTATGTGACCAGTACATCTGTTTTAGAACAAGCAGCAGTCACAAGTATTGAGGCCATGTTACTGAGAACACAGCTACACTGGGCAGGGCATGTCTCAAGGATGAAGGACCACTGCCTCCCTAAGATCTTGTTTTATGGTGAACTTGGCACTGGCTGCCACAAGGGAGGAGTCCCAAAGAGAAGATACAAGGACTCCCTGAAACAACATCTCAGCTTTGACTGTATTGATCATCATAACTGGTCTACTCTGGCCTCCAATTGGGAGGTCTGGAGACACGCCATCTATAACGCTGCTGATGCTTTTGAGAAAGCACGCAGGATCACTCTCAAGGAGAAAAGACAATGCAGAAAGAATCGTGCCTTGCAGAATATACCACCTAAGGAGTCTTTCTGCTGTGCCTTTTGCAATCAGACGTGTTTATCTCATATTGGCCTTTTAAGCCACCAACGCGCTTGTAACAAATGTGGGTAGTGCCCTTCCCAAATCTTCGTTCGCGAAGCCTAGCCATGATGATGATGACATTATTGATCCTTTGGAAAAGGAGTGGCTGAAATCTGTCAGCTTTATTATGCAACCCTAAAAGATGAAAGGTTCTAAAACTGTGATTCAAAACCTAAAACTATTTATTGAACCAAAGGTTTCACAAAGACTTTTCACATAATCTCAGAATCAGCTAGGTTGGAAAAGACTTCTGAGATCATTAAGTCCAACCTATGACCTAACACCACCTTATCTACTAGACCATGGCACTAAGTGCCACATTCAGTC
>NW_016690261.1:283706-324558 GCF_001604755.1 Lepidothrix coronata
TTTAGCAAATTTTCTTGTTTGTTCAGCAGTACCTTGCAGAACAGAAAAGAAATTCTTGCCTTTTTTTTTGCTTGCTTGATTTTTCCTCTTTTTGAAATTTTGCACTATTGAAAGCCACTAAGACAGCTCTGGAGGATGTAGGCAGATCACTTAAGCTCTGTCACACTGTCCTGTATACTCCAGGTGACTCAAATCTACCCCAAAATCATTATATAATTACTTTTAAATCGTGGAGTTTTCACCAAAATAATAAAAAAGACTTGAGGTATTTATGGAGCTTGGGACACTCTTGTTTTCTGTAGGTAATTGTAAGTCTTTTTAGTAAATGTGTCTGCATAGACTGATAGACTGAGAGGCCTACAGATACTTATAAATTAACACCAGGCGTAGAAATAAAATATTATTGCTAGTAATGTTAAAAACTTTCCCAGAAAAGCCCCCATACTCTCACTGTCTAGGTCTAAAGACTTCTCTTCCTATCAGCAAGGATCAGTTCTTCTTAGACATAAATGCCAAACAGCATTGGAATGTATGACTGAGTAAATATGATGTTCCAATTACTAGTAAAAGGCTTTGCACTCACTTAAAGCACTGGATCTCAGAAGATTCCCATGTTTGCCTTGTTGTGATTGGATTCTTGCTTATTCAACTATGGTAGCAGCCTGAATTAATCAACTGTCAAGTCACTAATTGTATTAACAGTGAATTCCTAGCTCTGTCTTTGCTCATAATCAATTGTCTGTATTTTCACATAACCAAATTTTAAGTGCAAAACAAATGTCTTCAGGTTGTGTTCTGTGGCATATGAATTTTACTTTCCATAAGAGGTCATTCACATCAGATAGAAAAAAAAAGTTTCCTCTCACATTGCTCCATACAGTACACTATTGTACAAATCAAACTATGAAATTCTCTGCTATACTAGAGGTAGCTTTGCAGCCCTTATGTTATTATAGCCAGGATTTTAAGTATGTTTTTCTTTATCCCAGTAATGTAAAAATAATATGTAGATATTTGTGGAAACAATCATAAACTACTCCTCCCCCAAAATAGTGTGAGCAAAGCACTCTACCTTTTATTGAAAGTTATTTAATAATTTTGTTGTCCAAGATCTGATAGTAATTTTTTTAGGGAGGGTGAAAATCTGAATAAAAAAGTAAGAACATCGTTTTATCTGTGAAAAACCTGGTTATTTAATCTCATCTCCCAAATCTACTTCTATTACTTGCTTGAGGACATTGGCTGAGATTCAAATTTTTTTATATGAAATTTTGATGTCTAAAGTACTCTTGACTGAACTGCAAATTCAGTAGGTGGCAGTTAAGCAGAATGTTTTACTCGACTTCAATAAAGATCTGGAGTTACAGTAGATCTGTTTTACAGTTATAAATTCTTTAGTAGCTCTACCATCATTAAGTTTACAACAAATGTTTAGAAAGCAAATCGTATGAAAGAATCTATTTAAATGAATGAAAATAGTCATGCACTCAGAACACTGTTTTTTCATTTTCTTGGAATATTGATTCTATTAGAAATAAAACATAGTGACATTGCTCTGATATCTGATTAAGAGAACTACTTCATATCAGAATAGTAACAGAAACTAAAATAACACTGTCTTTAAATGTGTGCTTTCAAATAAAAAAAAATCTAACATTAGTGGAAATGGAGACATACAATTAGTTACATACAATTAGCTAAAAACAATTTACCACGTATACACCTATCTTTTTCTTACTAGAATAAAAAAATGAATTAAATACTTCAAGGCAAAGTCAAATTTCTTTTTTTTTTTTTTTTAAACTTAGCTCAGGACAGTTATTTTCATTTAAATCCAAAACACACTCCCGAGAAGATGTTGCTATTAGTGCAACTTATTTTATGGATAGAGATTTTCAATGGTTCTACTGAAAAGCAGGATCCTGTGATCAAGCCCAAATCAAGATTTTCTAAACATATCAGTTTAAGATGTCTGAAAAGTGGAACAACACTAATTTTAGAATTACTTTGTCTTCCATTCATTCTATACTATTAATCTGCACAAAAACAAATAATACAATTAAAACAAACAAACGGACACACAAAAACACCCAAGGAAAACTGTTATCTTTAGATAATGGAGACAAAAAGATCACTCTAGAAACTAGTTTAGCCTATTTTAACACAGATTCTTTTTTTTTTTTTTCCCCAAGAAATCTTATGTAGTTCTCTAAATCTTAAAGTATTACCTGCTAGACAGCTGAAGTTTGGGGAAATGTATTTAACAATAAGTGCTTGCATTTATAAACAGTCAATATTGAATTTCTTTCTCCTAATCCATATAATTTGTTTCTTAGTTCAATAGGGTAATAGAAGTATTAACTTCTTAAGTGAACTTATAGAAGTTTTTCGTCCTTAGTCTATCCCAATACTTTAATTACCTATATAGTTGTGAAAGTGGGGAAATAGTCCTTACACATTAATCTTCTCTGCTGCATATTAAGTGATTTTCTTTTTACTTTCCAGTGAATGGAAAAAAATGACTTCTTCTTTATGATGATCTTCGTCTTCATAATAATTATCTTTCGAGATAAAATTTCTTCATCTCTTCATCCTTTAATTTTAGGTTTTCTTAAACTAACAAAATCACATGGAACAATTTTTCTCTTATTCTCTTTGTATTTATCCAATTATTTTTAAAATATTCTCTAAAAATAGACTCAGATAAATAATGCTCTTTTTTTTCAAGTTAAGTGCCCTTGTTAATGCATTCCTGAATTAATTAAATCTGTCATTTTTTTCCAGTATCATTAAATTCACTAACATTTATCTAGCACTAAACACTTTTCTTGCCATCCTATATGAACTCCAGTATTTCCACACATCCTGAGTTATTTTGTAATTCTATATTTTCTTTCATGTCTTGCCAGCTGTAATTGTACTTCTTTTATAATTCTATCATTGCCTAATTTTGCTGATACTTTGTCAGCTACCCCTTGTTTCAGAATAAAAATGAGCGTTTTTTCTTAGTAAGTGCAATAATATTCTCCATTATAAAAGGGTAAGTTAGCCTGTGGTTCTTCCAAAGGACACAGTATCGTGCATGCCAAATTAATCCAAGTTAAAAAAAAATCGCCATTATAGCTGGTATTTGTATGTCCTTTTTCACTGCTATCTACCAACAAATCATCCCTTGACTAAAGACTGAAGACAATTTAAGCAGCAACATGAATAAAAGCACCAAGAACTTTGAAAAATTTCCAGTAGAAATAGCAACATTTTGACAGAATGTCATACATCTGAGAAAGATGATTAATGGTGGTTTGGAATGGCAGTATCTTTTTAATAGAAGATATTTCTCTTTTTCTCTCTGATTATAATAAGAAAGTTTACACTTTTCAAACATTTGTATGACAGCACTATGTGTTATCTCATTCTGTAAAGAGTGTAAAATTATTTTCCGATATTCCTCAAATCTTTGCTTTTCTAACAAGTAGGGTTTGCTTTTAAGATCTTTCTTCAAACCAATCAGGACTAAGAATTTATGACTCAGTTTGGTAGTGCATAAGACATAAATGACAGCAAAATGGAGATGGGATTTGCACATTATCTAACTGCCTATTTATTGATCTATCTGAAAATGAGAAGGAAAGAGAAAGACACACTGGTACAGACTTCCGTTTATGTTAACAATCAGAGCATGAATTTAAGACATGTAGAGACCTTTACTTTGATAGCTTCCACCTGCTAAACTCCTTCTCTATACACAGTACGCTAGTCCACCCTCTAGTCATCCTCCTGTGAAGAAAGGTTGAAAGAATTGGGCTTGATTAGCCCCAAGAAGAGAAGGCTCCAGGGAGACCTTAGAGCAGCCTTCTGATGCCTAAAGATGGCTTATAAGAGTGATGAGGAAAGACTTTTCAGTAGGACCTGTAGTGATAGGAAAAGGTATAACGGATTGAAATTGAAAGTGAGTATATTGAGACTAGGTACAGGGAAGAAATTTTTTATCGTGGGGATGCTGAAACACTGGAACAGGTTGTCCAGAGAAGTTATGGATGCTCTATCACTGGAAGTTTTCAAGGATGGGACTTTGAGCAATCTGACCTAGTTGAAGATTTTCCTGACCCCTGCAGGAGGAGGGTGGACTAGATTCCATGATTCTATGATTCAATGCTTCTTTATTTGTTCTTTCAGCATATTTTTTTTGTGGTATATGAAAACCATAGTTATAATCTGACCATAAAAATGTTCTAAGGGGGTTCAATTGTCTATATAGTAAAAATGTAGACCTTAAGAACCTACTGTGAGACACGGGATTAATTATTATTAATTATTTTCTTGGTCAACTTAAGTGGGGAAGGGGGAAGGTGGGAAGCAAGGAACAGGTCAAATCTCACAGAGGTGAAGTAATGCCTTGTCCCATATCTCAGCCCCTGCGAGACTCCTGGGGTGATACTGGAGCAGCTGTCAATCAAAGGCAGCCTGGGATCATGTCCACCCTCCCGGGACCCCTAAGACAATCTTGGATTTACTAACACAGTAGGAGCACCAATACCTCTAAATCTGGAGAATATTCTGGACATTTAATTCAGTCCTTTATTGGACAGAATTGATAAATTCCATGAAAATCTGTAAGAACAAAATGCATTGGAATGCAGTGTTACAGTTTATCCTATTCTACTTCAGTTAGTGAAGTTACATTATTTGTTACCCTATAAAGAAAACCAATTACAATTCTTTTCTTCTCTAGAAGGCAAAGCATTTACTTAACAGTGATGAAATTTGGGTTGCAGACTGCAAGCACTTGTGTCATGTTTTCTTTCTTGAAAATTATATTTTCCTACAAATAAAGCTGCCAATCCAATATTTAAGAAAGAGCAATAAGTCAATGTGTTGCATGTTAATTAGATTCAGACCACTAATAGACAAACTTGAAAAGCAAGTTAGATTTGTGAGAAAGTATGCTTTACTCACCAGTAGAACAAAAATGCGTACTGTATTTACTAGGTGACTGGAACACAAGTTCTGAAAAGAAGGAAGAATTAAAAGTTTAACATCATGGCGTTGCTAGTTATGTTCAAATGAAGATTTTACATTTATAAAAGACATTGTAGTACTGTAGTACTGCAGGTGAAGAGAGTATACCACAGGAAATGTGGCAACAAAATAATAAATAAGAATTTTGATTATTTCTATAGTCTTATTTACCTAGCTATCGAAGCAGTAACATTAACTAGAAGCTGCATATTTTTCACATTAACTGATTATATGATATCTCTGCTTGTTTTTACTAGGAAATTTTTAATGATGTCATAAAGTGTATAATGTTCTCTTCATAAATGTACCTGAATTCATCATGTGTGCTTAAAAAAAATTAATGCAATTTTTTTTGTCTAATGTTTCAGTAGAATTTATTTAGCCTTATTATTTCGAGTTATGAATAACCTTTTAATTTCACAAATTCAAAGATTATGTTTCTTCTATACATGTCTGAATGGTGTGTGCCACCTGTACCACTTGGATTACTTTCTCTTCAGAAGAAGTGCACAGATTCTTCCAGAAGTTTCATAGTGACAGCCATGCTGGATCCTCTTCTGTTTCTCCTCAGTGTTCTATAGTGGCCATGGGGCTGGGGTAAGGCCTTGTGTAGTGTAGTTGATACTGAAAGCTAAGATTAGCTTTTATAAATACACTATTTGGTAGCACTGAACACTGTTCCAGTACAGATTTGCAATCATATACTGAGTATTTTCTTGTGTGGTATAAAATTATTTGTCAGTATTTTTATGTATTGGGTTTGAACTGCATGGCAAGGTTTTGGTCGCTGGGGAGAGCTGCAGGGGTGGGGTTTTTGAGAAGTGGTCAGAGGCTGCCCAATGCTGAACACAGCTGGCTTCAGATGGGTCCAATGGCCCTACTGCATGGCACAACAGATCCCCATAGTCCAGGTGGTACATTTTTATTAAAATTTATTAAAGAAAAGAAAAAATGCTGCCTGGCAGTGAGACAGAGAGGAAGTTTGAAAAACAGCCCTGTGAACATCAAGGTGAGAGAAGAAGGAGGGGAGGAAGGGCTCCAGGAAGCGTAGATATTCCCCTGCAGCCCATGGAGAGGACCAAAGTGGAGGAGGTATTTCCCTGCAACTCATGGTGTGGACCACACTGAAAGAAGTAACTGCACTGCAGCCTGTGAAGGGCCCACTCTGGAGCAAACTTCTGACAGGAATTGCAGTCCGTGCAGAGAACCCACGATGGTACTGGCTTATCCTGAAGGACTGCAATCTGTGTGAAGGACCCACACTACAGCAAGGGAAAAGTATGAGGAGGAACGAATTTGAGAGGGGAACTGTTACAAACTGGCCATAATCCAACATCTATCATCGTCTTTGTGCTACCTGGGGGAAGGAGACAGAGGACTTGGGAATTAACAAATGAAGTTCCATCTGCAAAAAAGAGTGAGGATGACAGGAAGGATGTATTAGTTTTTTGTCTTTGTTTCTCACCACCCAACTCTATTTTAATTGACAAAAAATCTTTTTTTTTAATTTCATTTTTTTCCGAAGTTGAGTCTGTCTTACCTGTGCTGGTAATTTGTACATGACCTCTCTGACTTTATCTCACCCCAGGAACTTTTTCATCTACTTCTCCCATCCTGTTGAGAAGGAAGAGTGAGGCAAAGGCTGGATGTGAGGATCTGGCATCTGACCAATGTTAACCCATCACATAGGTAAAAAGGACTGCAACAGACAATATGTAAAATGTTAATTTGAATGGTGTGAAACAGGTTAAAAAACAAACAAAGAAACAAGCTAATCAGAAAAAGAATTCCTTGTCCTTACCCAGACTTTAGGCTAGTTAAGTCAACTAGGGGGAATCTTTGATGGATTTTAAAAATTATGTAATGCCAGCAAGAAACCACATATCGCAACTAGCAAATTGACCTATGCCTGTCACTTTGTATTTTCACTGCCTTACATTGACAAGAGACTAATTTAGTTATTTTTATTCACTTCTTTCTCAACTCTTCATGGTTAGATTTGGTTTTTTTCTCTACTAAATTAATTCAACAGTGCCAAATGGTACCAAAAATAAACCTGGTAAAATGTTTGGTATATTTCTGTCAAGGTAAAAAAGCTAAACAAACATTTTTTTGAGCTACAAAGAAAGGAAGGATTTTGATTTTAATATATATGGTAGATATTTAAAGTAAATATTTTTATTGGCTTTAGAGGATTAAAAATATGGAAAAATGCCAAGTTACATTAAGGAGGAGAATGAGATGAGTGTGTCTAGTCAACTCACTGAAAAAAATTTTGTGCTATTGGTTTGACTACATATAAACCTCAGTTGCAGCAGGGGAAGTAATGACATTCCCAGAAGCCATTAAGTGAAAAACAACGCTATGTATTAAGTTCAGAGTACAGTACTTATTTTAAACTGCCTGCATAAAGTGGTTAATTAAAATATGCTTCAATTGAAGATACCAAAATTTATGATAGGCACTGTGGGATGAAAAGTCTAAGTGTGAAGACTAGTAAAAAATTCAATAAATTGTTTAGGGAGTTTCTGTTCCTTGTGATCTTTGAAAGGAATGTTGATAAATACTTTCTAGATATGGCAAATTATATGTTATACTTTGGATGATGGAATAAAGAAACAAAGGTTGTTTCATCTTAACACCCATCTTCTTGTTTATTGAAGAATCACCTGACTATTTGTAAGTAAAAAAAAAAAAATCTATGGCCTGTTTAGTTTCACTTTTTCTTTTCCTTTTTTTTTTCCCAGAGAGTAGATACAGTCCATACCTCGATTAACATTTAGTTAAGAAAAATGTTCTCTCCGTGAAAAAGAAAAAAAAAGAAAAGTTAATTGTATTGCTTTAGTTAAAACACTTTTAAATACAATGATAGGAATAAACTTAACTTGATCTGCTTCCTGACAGTTTCTCTTTGGTAGATATCATCAGATAACTTGAGAATAATGTGTAAATCTAAGTGTATCTGAAGAGAGAGTCATCACAAAGAGGTTTTTTACTGGGTATTTCAGGTGATTGACTAAAATGAATTAAATAAGCCTCCAGAGATATTTGTCTCTGCCATTTGACCATGGAAGGAGCTTATGCAGCTAGTTTAGACAATCTGCATAATTCTAAAATAGCTGAAATTACAAGAAATTAATAGTATACTACTTGTGTGTTCATCTACAATGAATTATAGCTTTTTCCCCCTCTGAAGAGTCTGAAAAAAGCTGAATGCACGAGAAGATTGATTTTGACTCTGTAAAGCGTACACATAAGCTAAAAGATCTGTACAGAAATTAAACCAGAATCCTGATCAATTATTCTGACAATAACTAATTATGTACTGCAAAAGGAATAAAATAAACTACACAAGACTCCCTAGGTACTCTGAAGATATACTAGCACCATTTGTGGGTTCATATTATTGTCAAAAACAAAGAAATCAATGAGATTTCCTTTACAAGGTTGTCCTTTACAGCAAAACAAAATGTGAATGAGTTTTGATTCAGACATTAGGCTTTATGTACACAAATAATTATTTTCTTTAAAATTAATTATTTTTTCAAAAGGTTGCTTAACAAGATACATCTCCCTTGGCTGACTTGAATGTTGAGATTTAATCTCTGTACCACTTAATGTGTCATGAAAAAATACACAATAATTTGCAGAGAAGGAGACCAATCACTGAGAATGCAGAAGCTATATATTCAGTAGTTTTTAAATACATTGCTTTCTTGACTTTCAGTACTAATTTTCAAATCTACCTGCATAGATTACTTGGAGACCAATTACGAAGTTGTAGATATGAGAAATGTATACCCAGAAGAAATAAAATAGAAAAAATTCACTGCTTTGAAATGAAATTAGCCAAGAGCTTTAGTTATTTGCCACCTTACAGCTACTAGGGGGAAAAAAAAAAGCAAGCAAGTATAGTAAAATTTACCAGAGATTTATATTTGAAAAAAAAATGCAGTTTCATTCTTGTGGCTTCAGTGACAGCTGTGGAGCCCAGATAAAAGTCACAAAGATTACATTTTGAAAAGAGACCCCTTAATGAAACATCAATAAATGACACACTCAAGAGTACATGCAGATATTCTGTTCCAATAGCAAGTTTGTAATAAGAGGGGAGGGAGGATTTCAGTATAGTCAGTAATGCCTTTATGGCACAACTGTCAAATCATTCTCCCCGTAAACTCCTGCTGTTATTAATTAATTGCCAACAGCGATCAAAACTCACAAATTTATATGTATAGCTTCTCAGATACATTTTCTTATTCTGAGAAAATAGGAGAAAAAAAAGCTTTGTAATGAGGACATAATTCAATTTACAGAAGATATTTTAGCATGAGGGGAGAAGGGGGGAATTTACTTACCCTAACACTAGCCACATGCTAAGATAACTAATCTTTGGTAGAATTCTTGGATTGCTCAAGTCAGTCGATACTCTCAGATGGCTCTCTTAGGGTTCATTGCATCACCTGGGGAGCTTGAGTAGTTGAAATTAGATGCCTAAAAATTTAATTGCTCATGTTGGATCAATCTTCCTTTAGAGGTGAAACGATGTAATGATTAAATATATTCCTACATATCTTTGATGTTTAAGAATTTGAACACCTACATCTTTGACTGTTGCTCACAAGAACAGAGCAGTGCATAAAGTCTTCTGAGTGATTCTCAGTTTCAATGAAATGTGGCAGGAGGAATATTATCTCATTGAGGGATTTCTCCTATGAAAGTACAAATTTTCACTAGAGAAAAACTATTACATGCTATCAGCTAGGTGGGACTGTTACGAATAAGCCTCTTGGACTCATTTCAAAACACCATTGGGCCTGCTGGAAATCACCAGCAAAGTATCATTCTGTGACACAAACAACTGTCAAGAAACTGAGATACTTATTTTATCTACTTATGTTTATTCTTACTTTTCTGGGGGGAATAAAGGTAAAACATTTACTTACAAAATCATATCCAGTAGAAGCTTCAGCAAGTTCAGCTTCAGTATCTTATTAAAAAGCTTGCAAGTCATAGTAGAAAAAATAACTAAAACATAAGGGATACAGAAATCACTATGTATAAATATGTAATTAGCAAAAGTGTTTTAAAATATCCCAGTAATGCATCATGTTTCTCTTGTAATTACAAAAATTTCACCAAAGCAGCAGTAAGATTGCTAATATTCCTGTACTGTACATTTTAAGTTAAGAATGTTGATCTCAAATGAATATGTCAATACCTCCTCCTTTCTCTCTTTTACAAAAAAAAGTTGGATATTAATCTCATATTCTGCTTCTCTCCATGTCATTGATATAAAAGTTAATACTATGAGAATCACAGATTAGAAATGCAAAAAAATTTATAATAATAAAATTTATAGTTATTTTTTCTTGGAAAAAAGTATTATAATATGTTTGTAAAGGAAAACACCTAAAAGTAAATTTCTAGCGTGATTCAGAACCTGCAATAAATAAACAGCAAGGAGAAAGTCATGGTCTATGACTTCATCCGGGTCTTCATCTCTCCAGTGAAAAGAGAAATGTAGGAAACCTGTTGCACTGTCTCTACTTAAATATATGACATATTGCAAGGCCAGTATATTCGTTTAGGAGAAGTACAAAACCCCCAAGTTTAAGGTAGGAGAATTGTTCAATATTGGTTTAGAAGTTGTTAGGTTTAGTATACTTTAAATATGTTTCCCTATTGAAGAAAAATATCACTGACTATTGACTGAAACTAAACTCACAGGCAGTACTAAGTTACATCCTTTTTTGTGCCTTACTGTCCAAATCAGAGACTTACAGCTACTGTGGCTCCAGGTTGGCTCCGACACAAGGAAATCTGAGGTAATGCCATATCAAACCTGCCTGAAGTCCAGCTACTGCTGGAACATATGCTGGACTCAGGAACTGATGGGTAATATGGTTCCAATCATACAGACATCAGCTTTGGACGCATTCCTAATGCTAGAGAAACTTTTATTAACTTGCATCATACCCTTGTAAGATTCTTATTCAGCTAACTCCCACAAAATTCTGAAGATTTAAGATTCATGTTAGTGATATTTCACAAATTGAAAGCTGGCAAAAGATAGCATATTGCACCATTAGAGAACTGAAACATCATTCATTTGAAACCACATATATTTTACAGATTACAATCTGAATTTCAGCCTAGGAATGCATCAAAGTCCATTGAAAGCAAAAAGATTTATCTGCATTGATTTTTCTGGTCCCAAGACAGGAAATCTGATGACTACTGGAAATGTTGTATAGAATAAAAACATTTTGTGTGGGGTAAAATGGGACAACTAAGTATATATTAATGATAAATATTAAATTAAAACTAATTTATTTTTAACTTTTTCCTTTTTTACCTACAGATTTTGGATTGGGGAGTTCTAGGTTCACATATCAAATTCTGGAATAATCAACATCATCAGGCTTGATGTAAGTTCTTTCCTTATGGGAATTTTGTTCAAATCAATTCACTGATGCTCATGCTGTATTAAAATTTTCCACTCTCTGTAATTCCTGTAATGGAAAAATTAGAAAGAAGGAAACTTGGAATTGTCTACAGTACTTGAAGGGGGAAAACAGAGAAGCAAAAAGCCTTACAACCAACACAAGTTTCTTATCCATTAAAGAGTATTAAAAAGCATTTCCCACAGTCAGGTCACAATTCTTACACAACTTTCCCTTTGGGTCATTTTGACTCACACTTGCAACCCTGAAATAGTAAGATCAGAAGGATTTGGCAAGCTACCTGGTTCCAAGGCTGATTCACGTCTAACTTTCCAGTAGATACTGATCACATGAGCTTGAGGATCTCTACTAAAAATAATCTCTCCAGGAAAATGCCATAACATAGTCTCCATGACCTTATATTGATTGTCAGTAGACACAAAGAGCAACTCCAACAGGGACCCTCATGTCAGATGTTCCATGAAACAAATTGGTTCTTTCACACTAGAATTTATGTCTTTGAATATTCTATGCCCATAGATTTTTTCAATGATCTTAAGGGGCCCCAAGGAATTACTCATGCAGAATTACCCCGAAATGTCACAGAAGCTACATTTAGGCCCAACCTGTACATTCTCAATCTGCCTAAATTTGCAAATATCTTTTCATAATATCAGTATTTCGAATTATATAAAAGGAGAATCAATGCCCATTGTAATTTTCTGAAATAACAGATATCCACAGTTTCAAATTCAGTGGGAATACAGGGACAGTATGGTTACTAAAAAAACCCCCCCATATTTTCTAAAGCATAAAAAGTGAGAGTCTGCAAAACACCAGCTTATCTTTGAAATTATTAAGGAGACAATGAAAAAATTAGCTTCATCAATTTTGGCAAAAGTGCATGAATCGGGGTTTTAGCGTATAATTTCTAGTTCAAGTCTATTCCTAAGAAAAATTTATCCTGGAATATTGAATATTTCAATGAGCTGAAAAAAGACAAAAACTCTCCAAGGAATTTACATTTAGCCTAGACACCAAGTGCACATTATCACATTTTATCTTTTTGACAAGAGTGAAATATTTCACAGGAATACAATTCTCAGATGACTGCAATATTTCCAGATACCCTTAACAAGGAGAAAAAAGAATTAAAATTTCATAATGCACTTAGCACTCTTATTGAATAGTTTATTTTTCTTTTTAAAAAATAATATTTTGGTAGAGCAGAGAATTATGTTCCTTTCTCACTAAGTAGATCTGGTAAACTTCTCCTTCATATTTCATATTTATATTTCTAAAAGAAACTCAGAAAATATTTTAACTCCTCTTCCATGTAAAACACAAGTTTTCTCTCTCTTTTTTTTTTTAAGAAAATCTATAAAAAGAATAATAAAGGTATTTAATCTCTTACTATGTTCTTGAAGTTTTTGGATATCAGTTTGAAACATAGACACTTTATATTCCACTAATTTTTTGTTGTATCATGTGGTTGTTTCTGCTATGTTGTGAACTTCAGATATTACAAAATTCATCCATGAATCTAGGTAACAAATATGGCATGACCTTGGTGTAATGAAAGTGTTATGCCTCTTGCAGAGCTGTGAATAAAAAAGAAGTTATCATATACTTTCAACTAAATGCAAATCTCATATTAGAACTGACTATGAAAGAAAATATTTAACTGTATTATTTATATGAATACTTGTTATTTTTGTCTGCAAAATAACCTTTTTTCTTAAGAGAAAAGTCATCAAGGCTTTCAATACACATGATAATTACTCTATATAATAAGTAAAAAATGTCCCATGTTCTTTTGTCTCTTGTGTACTGACATATTTGGGAGGGAATTGTTATTCACTGCTTCCATTTTTGTTGACATTACAGAAAAAGTTGTTTTACTTCATTAGTTCAGTGAAAACCTGAAAGAAATTTCCATGAGAAACAAGGTTAGTCACTTATTAATCAAGCACCATGTTAAGGGATCTCCGCAGGTCAGGAAGAAATCCCTGTAGCTCCATTTTGTGCCACATCCTTTCTGGCTCTCTCTGAGTGCTCTTGTAAGATCCTCAATGTTACTATAAACACTTGGGGCCTCCCTTGGGCAGCCACACATAGAAAATCAGATCAATTTATGTGATTAATAGTAGGGAAAAATGTGCTAGGTAAGGAGTCTGTGCAAAGTCTGTCTTGTTCTAGAAAACTTTCTCAAATTTAAATGCTTTAATTTTCATCAGATAAATTCCTTTAAAACAGGTTTAAACCTAAAGTCTCTAAATTCAGAGGGGAAGAATGTAGACTAAGTTTTCTCTATCCAAAAGAGATGATAAGGATTTGTGAGAGAGAAAATCCTGAAATGAAAATATCAGCTACTGCATTTCATATCTGTGGTGTACAGTGGGGTTGCCAGCTACCAAGATATTTCTGCTTGCCTATAAGCATAGCTAATATGTATTGTTTGCAACAAGTGCAAATTCTTATCTGCCACATTCCAAGATTTATTTTTTTCCATTATTAATTTCTAACTACATTTTTACCCTGTGTTTTTAGGCATTTGAACCTATTTAGGTATTTTAGGTGTTAGTATTTGAACCTTGTGTTCAAAATTATTTGCTGACCATTTTTAAAAGCTGTTTCATTTCAGACACAGTTCACAGTACTTTGTTATTTGTGCTCCTTTATGTTTCAACAATTTTTTTGAAGTATAATACTGTTTATTTCTTGCAGAGCGTTTAAGCATTTATCTTCAGAAAATCCTCAAGCTTAGTAAAAGAATCCTCTTGATAATGTTTTCAGTTAGCACAGACAGTGACGACAATAAAACCTTGTTAAAATAAATTTATAAAATAAAGCAATTGCAAGAGATAGTCTAGTGAGGTTTAAAGTAACTGAGTAACAATGACTTTAGAAGGACAAGAAAGAAAGAAAGAAAGAAAGAAAGAAAGAATAAAAGTTGAAGTGGTTGCATGCTTAACAAAGGAGATTAGGAAAACTAGAAAATTCTCTTTCATAAATGGAACACAGAACCAGTCAAAGAAATGTAAAACTATACGACTGTACAAAAAAATATCATGAACAACTTCCCATAGGCATTAAAACCAAAATTAAAAACTTCTTCCAGTACATAAGATATAGAAGATTTTGTGGAGAGCTGATAGGATTGACATATGATCATCTTAAATATAGAACATTAAAGGAAAGATAAAACATAGTAGAAACGCAAAATGAATCATTTGTATTAACACTCACAGCAAATGAGTTTAGGGAGATTCTTATTCCACATTCTATCTTTATAGGACAGAATCTAATAAAATACCACACGCTGGCATGTTAATAGTACACTTTTAGAGCACACCAATAAAAGGCATAGAACTATATTATTTCAAACAAAAGTTCTAAAATAAATCAAACATGGAATTACCAAACTGTTAACTGGTATGTTAACTACCATCTAAATATGCCTTATTTTCAGATGATAAGAAGCAAGTATGTAAGGAAATAATTTTTGAAAAAGGCTTCATTGTGAGTGTGAGTAATGAACTGGTGGGAAAAACAAGGAAAATTGTTTTATAATATAATGTAAACCAGATTTTTTTATAAATGGAGAAACAGAAAATATGGAAAGGATCAGTACTGATTTTTATATGAAGAAGTTATGTTTTGATAGTCTTTCAGAGTGCTTTGAAAGAGCCACTAGGTATTCAGATAAACTTGATATTATTGATAGAATGAGCCTGGATTTTCAAAAAGCTTTTGACTTTCAAAGTTACCCTCATAAGCCACTGCAGGAAATTAAGCTGTTGTAAGAGTTATTAGATGTAAAATGTATTGCCTTCTCATAGATTGCTAACTCTTTTGCAGGAAACAAAGGGAAAGAATGGACAAGTTTTATGATAGAAAGAAGCTTTAGTGGTAATCTGTGCTGAAAATTGTCCTGTTCATCATACCTGTAAAATTATGTAAAAGATAGGTTTACTATTACAACAGTGAGTTCTAATATTACATTTTCAAAGTAATCAAAACTAAAATAAACTATGATAAAATGAGCTGATGAGAAGATATTACCATGAATTCAAATTATGCATATAACAGAAAAGCCTTTCTGACTGTTCCTACCTTAGTGATGGAATTTAAAACTTCATTTGTACAGTAAAATCTATATTGATGTAGTTAAAAAAAAAAGGTAGGAATGAGATGAAGTAATAGAACCCTGACTGTTAGCTTATTCTTGAAGTTCGTTTTGGACCTTTTAAAGATAAGAACAACAACAACAAAAAACAAAACAACAACACAACCCAAAGTTTTGTCAAAGGTAAGACTTGAATAGGGGACTGAGCTCCTGGGAGAAAACTGTTAAGCTGACACTATTTACAAAAAAAGAAAGCTAATTATATGTGTCTAGATCTGCCACTTCTTTCACTGACATCTTAACAATGATCTGGATTACCTCTTACCCTCCTTGTCTCATCTGAAATTTCTTGCTCTGTCAAACTAAGCAACAATTCTGTTGCCTTCCTTGAAACTCTGCTTCTTAAAGAGGATGAGAACAAAGTAGAGGCATATAGTGATGGTCTGAGATGTTCCTGTTCACCATACAATTCCTGCTAGTGGAACATGATTGTACAGTCCATCGACAATACAGTAAGACAATGAATCTCGCTTGATCCCAGGGGCAGGAACACTGAGTAAGGCAGGGCAACCGAGAGTTTTGATATAGTCTGTTTTCTGACTGATCTAGGACAGTTAGAAAAGTAATGTTCAATATCTTCAATACCATAAATGACTTTTCACTTGGTTTCACCAAAGCCCACAGATAATAGTAACATCACTGATTTCTGCTTAAGGCCTTGCCGATTTCCCTGTGATAAACTGTAGCACTTTAAACAGGCCTTTTGAATGGTATTCTTTGAATGAGTTGCACTAATTCTACTAAAAAGATTAATCACTAACTACAAAACATGATTGGTTTATACTGTGCTTAGAGAACTGTAGAATAGAAGAATCCTTAAAAGAAAAAATTAACAATTAATTAAAGATTAGTAAAAACGAACAGTCAAAATGAGGGTGAAATGATTAAATAGTTTTCTCTGAGATTGCAGAGGAAACCAAAAAACAAACAAAAAACCTGCTTCCACTCAAACTGCTAAACAGCCACAATGCTTTAAAAAATATAATCCAGTTCATTAACTGTTTGGTTAACTTCTTTTGGCACTTGATACAGTGTGTGTTCAATAAACCAGCTAGTCATTTTTAAATCATGGATATATTGTAAAGAACTGTATCCTATTTTTTGTCAGATTTTATTTGGATTTTTACTTGTTTAAACAAAGAATCAGAGGCTAGTAAGATCTTTATTCAATGGGTCCATTTTGTTGTTACCTTGTGCCTACATCTTATGCTTATATGTGAAGCGTCTTGCACATCTTATATTGTTCCAGTTGCAGGAAAACTCTTAAAAATCTGTTTCTTCATGCCCAGTGTGTTTCAGGACTAGCTATGTCTCTGAATTCCCTCTTATATAGCTTATGCTACATAATTCACAAACTAATCTTAATATGGTTTGAATCTTATTGGGATGGAAACCTGATAGAGCTTTCACCCTTAGGACTCTGTGTTGTGTTACTTTTTGCTTGGACAGACTGAAAATGTTTAGTTTTCAATTAAATATCTTTGAAGTATTTCTGTGTCTGATATTTCTCAAACTTTGTACTCTCTTACCCCCTCCCCCAACTACAAACAATTCACAATGAAGATTCACAATTAAAAACTCTGGTTTACCTCATAGCATGCATTTTGTTTTATGTCTTTCAATTTTGTAGGAAGAATAAGCTATTTTTGAATGTGCTGCTAGTATAAGAGAGGAGAAGATACCATGTCCAGGGCCCTTGCTCATCGATTCCTCCCTCAACAGCTTAGTGTTGAAGACATTAAACCCAAGCTGTGCAAGGGCCATTTTTAAGTTCCTGTTTTGTTCAGTTTGGAAGAAGTGGCTCCTATAAACCATAAACTGGAAAAGTGCCCTACTGACGCTGCTAGTTATCCATGTTTCTCCTATTTCTATCCTGAATGTGAAAAAAAGATTGATGTTTTCCTTGATAACAATACGGTTTTTTAAAAAGTTTTCACTTATTGAGATATCTCTCCTTTTAAAAAAGAAAAAGAAGTATCCTTTCCTCACTGCTGTACTTAGATTACCTGCCAGAGTGCTCAGAAGTTTCTCTCATGCTTCTAATTTCACAAGGTCATAATTAGTTGGGTTTCACCCCTTCAAATGAAGCAACTACTCATGAAGGAAATAAAGGAAAGTACTTGATGTTTCACCACCTACAGTATGAGAAAGTAGAAAAGAAAAAAATCTTACACTTATTGACCTGTCCTTTCTAACTGCATCCTGACCACATGCGTGCAAGTTTTTAACTATAGCCACCACTGCCTTTGTCATATTTTCATGCACCCATCACTGGTGGAACTTCTTTCCAGCAGTAGTAGCTGTGACCAGTGGAGCACCCATAGAAAATAAAGTGACTGTGCCTAGCTGTATCATCCCACTCTACCATGGTACTGAAAATCATTTGTAATAGAAACAAAGTTCCATGAATCAGCTGCCTCTTTGTTCATTCATCTCTTTTACCCCTTAATCTTTTTAGTAAGGCATATAATGCTGTATATTACTGCATATTACTGCTTCAGTAGATGGAACTTAGTGTAACATAAGTACTCAACTTTGTGTGCAAGAGGTTCCATTGAAGCACAAAACCCCACAAAGCTAAGGTCTCAAACAGAGATTTGCCACTTCCAGTTGAAATAAAACAGAATTAATGACATTTCAGATGTCTATCTGAAATATGAAGTGGGTGAATTTACAGAGAGTCATTGCTTGCTTGAGACTATTAATTTCATTAAGACAGTTCCCTTGGGCCATATGAGATAATCAGACTTGGACTGTAACTATGCAAGTGTGCCAATTTATTTCCTTCTGGGAAAAGTCTAATGGATAATATATTTGTAAAAAATGCACTATGTAGTTGTATTTGCTCTTGTTCTCGATACTCGTAGAGACAAGAAATTCTCTGGACAAGAATCACAACTTAGTCACAAAAACCTCATGATCAGACTACTCTGGAGATATTTCACATCTGCTCCAATTCTCTTACATAAGAAATCATAAAGAAGGTTCTTGATCACTGGGAATGTGATGTTAATGGTGAGTGTCATCATCAATATGATAAACAGCTTAGAATGAAAACGGTAAAGGAAGATGAGGAAGATATGGATTGCTACTTGTTTCTTTTTACAAAATATTGCAATATTTAAGAAATTCCGATCAGAGTAAGACACTCAAGACGGAGTGGATGATCAAAAGACTATTTTTTTAATCATTTATTTAAAATAAAATAAAAATGTGGCATAATTTCCTCCATGTGTTGAAATTATAATCAAAATCTGTTCTGAATTGCCAGATTATTCACCTAACAATTCTGGGTTGGTTGCAGAATGATTTCTTTTCCTGAACTGGTAAGAAAACTATGAAACGGGGCTATCCTTTTACTTCTGCCTCCTCACTGGTTTCACTTGGTCTCTGAATGTAGTTCAAGGGCCAGTAGTAGGGCAGAAAGGGAAGGAGAAATAACTAGTGAATTTGTGAGTGTTGGCATTCCCCATTCAAAAAATTAGCAGATAGGGATATATCTACCTGTTTATAAATATCTAAATCTCCTGCTTAGCATAATCATATCAAAACTATGGTGCATCTTCAAAAAGGAAACAGAATTTTTAGCCATGATTATGTAAAAAAAGGCTCGTAGTCCATATCTCCTACTCTATTTCACTTTGATTTAAAGTTCTGTAGCAAATAGGAGTGCATTTTGCGGTATCAATTAATCTAGATTTAAGAACAGATTTTTGGTTCCTATTGCCAAGGCTACTTTAGACTGAACATATAAAGAATGTAAAATATTAGAAGGGAAAGTAAATTTCCTGTCTGAGCCAAGAAAGTTAATGCATATAGTGGCATTGTTTCTACCAGTGAAATCAACTTGGCTGAATTCCTTGCTGAAGAAAACCAAATCTGCCAGCATATTAAATATAAAAATATAGTAAATAAAATTAATGGAGAATAATATCACTCTGTATGAAAGACTCATCCACGAGGATCACTATTTAAACTGGGTGATTTGAATGCCTGGGCATGACTGGCCCTACTATCAACATTTTCATAGCTATATAGGTTGACTGAAGAAGCAAAAAAAAATTTTGTGTATTTTTTTCAGCAGTGTTCCCCTTCCCTTATGCCTTTTTTGACAGCTCAAATTGAAAACATGCTGTGCCTCCTATGCAGCTGATGTACAGTGGGTACCATGTCAAGATGCAGGGCAGCTGTGACAGGTTGTGCAATTGCTGAGAGGGGAGCGGAAGAGGGAGAAGGAGCAGCTGTTGCTGCAGCATTTGTCTCCTGTCAGGAATTCAGAGAAAACTGTGTAAAACAATGTTAAAGGCTGCTCTTTTGGCCTGTTTCATTTTGAATGTTGTAAAATCTCCTTATTCACACAATTTACTCAATTCTTTCTCAAAATGTCAGCTGTGGAACAATCTTCACTCTACTTCCCAAACTGTAACACAGGAGTACTGGAGGCATTACTTCCAGTGAGTTTGTGGGAGTATTTCATTCCTATTGGGATGCTCAATCTATTATATAGAGTTTAAGATCAGAGTTTTCATGACTCATATCCAAATTTGAAGGCTAATACTTTTATGGTATTGAAAGATTTAATTAAAAACCTAAACAAACAAACCAACCAAAACCCTCAACCAGTTCTAACAGAAATGACCTTAAAAAAGAAGATACAAATATTCAAAGAATAGATTGATTAGTAAAAACTAATTGATGTTACCCTCTTTCTAGCAAAGCTATATTAACATTTATTTCAGTTTGGGTTTACATTGTGTTATTTTTTTATTGCTATTATTTTAATTTTCTGTCTTACTCCACCAGCATGGCAACCATATTGACTTGAAGTACTTTTTTCAGCTTCGTCTTCAGAATGCCCTATGTTTTAAGGTTAAAAATGCTAACATATTTCCCTTTTAGCTTAGAACAGAGTTTAAAATCAAATCTAAAGTTTGAACATTGAAATGTTTAATTAATAGATAAAACCCTTACTTCAGTCTTGTGTCTTCTACTTGTTGCCATTTTTCACTGACCAAACAAAAGATGTTTTCTACAAAATGCCTGAAGGAGTAGTCAAACTTTGTAATTTCTACTTTAATTCTAGATACCTCAAGTTCATAATCTATTGAGGACCAAGATGATTGCAACTCCTGTAGCTTGAGTCTCACTGCTAGACTGTCTAGCAGAAACACAGGGGCAATGATAGTGCTTGAGATACTCTGAACAAGGAATAATTTTCTTCCAGCAACCAAAAGTCCTGTAATTTTGTAACCAATTTTGCAGATTATTCTTGTATGTCACACCATCACGAACAATCCTGAGGTCCACAAGTAAGATTTTTGTGACCTGTTCAGTATATATTTGCTTGCTCTTCAACGTGATTTGTTTTTAAGATAGAAATTATTAAGAAAAAACGAATAGTAACTCATCAAAAGCTACTGTAGTATTCTGCAACTGTATTCACATAAAATAAATCAAACTTGTTGCACCGCATATCAGTAGACAAGAACATATCATTAAGAAAGATGAAAATCTGATTCAGAAACGATGTAGCAGCAATGAATACATGTCTTGCATGGGTAGTTCTGCAGTTAATTATTGAAAAATTTTTGCTCATTGTCATTCTATGGCTAAAGACTGATAAGATTCTACAAAGAACTTTCAAAAAAGAGCGGAGAAGACATAATGCTGTTGTGAATATAAAGGATGTGACCATAAAGGATTGTTCAAATCTAGGTCAGAGTTAAGGAGTCAAAGGTAACTATTCAGATAGATGAGTGTTTAAAATAAACAAAGACATATTTGTTCAAGCACATATTCTCTTAAATATCTGCACTTCTAATGGTTATTGTAAACTTTTGAGCAGATTTTAAAGCAGTAGACTAAATCTTAGGGGACTTTAGGTGGCACCTGGTTCATTACAACCACAAGCAATTCACTGCACTTCAGAAAAGAAAGTTCACTATCAGTTTGTTAGTGTGAGGATTCCTGAAATTTTCTCATCTCAAAGAATGTAATAATCCAGGGCCAAACCAGCCATTGTGTTTGTGCTGGTTTTCATAATTTCCTTATTTCATTTCTCAATTCCTTCTATTTACATAGTAATATTTTCTTTTTACTTTTGGAATATTGTTGATGAGAGTTTCACAAGGTCATACCTTCTCCTTTTCTGATTGGGCTGTTGGCTTCAGACCCATTTGACAGTGAATATCCGAATTTTTCACGTATAACTATACAGACATTACCCTGTTAGGTAATAAAGTCCCGATAGGCCATGACTCTGAAAAGCAGAAATAATTAGTCAAATCACAGGGTGTTTCTCAGCTTTTAATGACCTAGAACATTTTTGACACACATCTGCAGGTCTTCCTGGCCCTGCACAGCTTCCCCTAGGTCCTCCCATCACCCTTCTCATGGTCCAGGACCCTACTTCATCTCAGTCCAACACCCTCACACCCTCAGTTCCTACCCCCATGACACCACAGCAGTGCCAGTCTCTGGCTCCTCACAACAAGTGCCAGTCTCTGGCTCCTCCTGGCCCCCATGGGGCCCACTGACCACCATGATGTGGTACTGAACTCTTTCTCTCTGTGCATTACATAAGTGTAGCAATACTTTTCAGGATGTGCTTGTTGACTTGTTTAATAAGACCTGAACAACTGATGTACTCATCAGTTATTCAAGTTTACTAGAGTGTCAAGGGATATCTTTCTTTACTCAAGAATATAACACCTTAATTTCATAGAGATGTTTTTACAAACTACTTCTTTCAAAAAACTTTTGAATACCAATCTTGCTTTGCAAATATTAGAATTAAACATACAACAAACTGTGTATTGTAGGTGAAAAAGCTCCCATGCTAAAAATATATCCTTAACAGTTTCTACACACTACTTACCCTCTTTCTAAATTCTCCCACTGATTCTCTTCAGTTTCTGAGTCTATTGCTTTTATTTAGTACAAGCTTTTTAAAATAGAATCCACTTCTAAGATTCTAAGCATTTGGATATTAAATAAATTATACTAAGGGTATTACCTTAACTGACCACTGTTATCATCTCCAAGGTATAATTAATTAGACAAAATCCTCACATATAAATCAGAACACAGGAGTAATCCTTAAATGGGTTAGAGAAATGTCTCTGTATTAGCTACAAAAGGCATAGTGATTAAGAATCTCAAATAAGCTAGAGAATGTCACCTTGAATGCCTATAAATTATATGAAATAAATTCAAGTTCTAGATGAATAGAAAACATCTCATAAGCAGACTTTTTATTCTGATGTAACATCCACTGACTGTTGTGAATGAGCGTGCTTCCTTTACAGTTTCAAAAGCTATTTGAAGTTCAACCCTCAGAGTGTACTGCTAAAAATTAACCTCATATGAATTATGAAGATATTGGAAATAATCAGTTTTCCCTGCAGTTCTTTATTACCTAAGATCTAGTATATTTTTTTTGAAACAAATCTATCTATCTTTAAAAACAAGTTTCCTTCATTACATTTAACAATTATAGGTAAGTATAAAAATCATTAGCCTTGCAGTCTCTGTGTGTCCATTTATGCATGGCTGTTTCTTTCTGTCATGGCTAACACAATAATTTATTAATATTAATAAAGTACAATGAAGTTGTCAGTACAATGTTGCTATTTATTATGGTAGATTGCAAACTTATTTTTTATAAGTGTTTTATGTCTAAACTGAAGGTGTAAAAAAATGTTCTATAGAACTTGGGATCTCAATGTCTTAAAGTGCTAGAGTGCACTCTTAAAATACTTTCAGCTAGTTCCACGAAAAAAACCCAAAACATATAAACCTACTCTCTTCTACTTGGGCGCTTAACTACGAAAATAAAATTCTACCAAAAAAAAATTTTTTTATAAACCCCAAACCTACTTTAGTATTTACATTGCTCTAGATGGATGTGAAATCCATAGATGTTCTATTAAAGCTCAGCTGGCAATTAGAGAATTGCGCCTGCCCAGAGCACAGCATTTCTAAGCACATGGTATAACTTTAACCTGACAAGAGTTTAGAAGAGGATTATGCTGACCTTTAAATATCAGCAGGTTCAGAAAAGAGGAAATGGGGCAAAGCAGAGAATGACTTCAAAAAGACAGGACCAGCGGTGGGAACACAGGAAAAAATACCCCACAGCATATAGATTATGAATCAGATGGAGCTAAATTAGGAAAAATCTGATCTAGGAACAAAATGGGGATGAAGGAGATTGCTTCTCTTTCCCTCTTCTTTTCTGGGCACTCATCTAAAATCTGTATAACTGCTGTATGAATTCTGTCCTGTACAACCTGTTCACTGATACACAATATTTAAAATATGGGATCAGACTTATAAGACTTCTGTTTTCATAGAATGACAAAATCAATTGGGTTGAAAAGGATATTAAAGGATATCACTTAGTTCCAACTCCCCTGCAATGCACATGGACACTGTTCAGTAGACCAGACTGCTCAGAGCCCCACCCAGCCTGGTCTTGAACACTTCCAGGGATGGGGCATCTACCATTTCTCAGGGAAACTTGCACCAGTGCCTCATCACCCTCACAGGAAATAATTTCTTCATGATATTTAATCTAAATCTACTCTTTTTCAGTTTGAAGTCATTACCCTTTGTCCTATCCTACACACCCTTGTAAAAAGTCCCTCTCTGGACTTCTTGTAGTCCCCCTTCAGGTACTAGAAGACTGTTAGAAGGTGTCCTAAAGTCTTCTTCAGGATGAACAACTCGACCTCTTTCAGCCTGTCTTCATAGGAGACAGGCAGCCCTGTGATCAACTTAGTGGTCTTCCTCTGGACTTTCACTAACAGGTCCATATCCTTCTTATATTTGATGTCCCAGAACTGGATGCAATACTCCGGTTGGGGTCTCACAAGAGCGAAGTAGAGAGGGAGAATCATCTCCCTTAACCTGCTGGTCATGTTTCTTTTGATGCATGTAACTGGCCTTCTGGGTTGTGAGCACACACTGCCGGGCCATGACTAGCTTTTCATCTGCCAACGCATCAAGTCCTTCTCCTCAGGACTGCTCTCAGTCTATTCTCTGCCCAGCCTCTATTTGTGCTTGGGATTGCCCATCCAGGCGTAGGACCTTGCACTTGGCCTTGTTGAACTTCATGATGTTCACAAAGGCCTACCTGTCAAGCATGTCAAGGTTGGTCTCAATTGCATCCCTTCCCTCCAGTGTGTTGACTGTACTGCACAGCTTGATGATGTCGGCAAACTTGCTTGAGGCGCACTCAAGCCTACAGCCTGTGTCACCCACAAAGATGTCAAACAGTGGCGATCCCAATCCTGACCCCCGGGGAGCACCACTTGTCACTCATCACTGGCCTCCAGTTTAGTAAATCCTAACCTCAATGGAGGTTAGGATTCAGAAGTATAAATAAAAGAGAAGGTGAAGAAGCCACCTTAAGAACTAAGATTATTTGTGTCTTCTGAAATGAACAAAAGAATCATGAAAAACTAGACAAGAAAAAAGCAATCTTTTAAAGAAATTATTCAGAAACAGATGCACTATTTATTTCAAATGTTAGAACACTATATTTAGGTGTCCAGAAAGACAGTTGTCTCCTTATGGTTTAGTATAATATTCGTCATCTCCCCCCAAAAAGGTGTCTGGTGTTATATTGCATTGAAAGTGACTAATAACTAAACCTCCACTAATTAAAAAGAATTCTCACAGCTAACACTATTTCTATATAAGAAATATCTTATATATCTGCACATGCGGTGTATGTATTGGGTGAAATCTAGGTTCTGCATCTACACATAGAAAATTAAATTTGACTGTATCGATCTCAGTCTGAATCCTATCTTAAAACTTTTTGTTTGGTTTTGAGTTTTTATTTATTTTTACTGTCATCTAATTAGCAACATAAATATGATGGTCCTTACTTAAGAGACTAGTTATCTTTTGAATTCAAGATTTATCTCTTCCTGAATGAATACATTAAATATTCCTCTATTTTTGAATGGTTTTGGTGCAGTTGTTTGTCTATGTCTAAGTAAATTGGAATGCACAATAAGTAAAGCCAGATAATATGTTTTGTCCTTCCTTTTATTTGCAAATTTTATAGTTAGTGTACTATACCCAAGAAACAGAAGATGTTTCCTTACAGAGTAACTGTAAGGAAAATCTCTGACCTAAATCTTGGCCTAAATAATTGACACTGTGGCATTTAAAAAGATAGAAGTTCAGAAGTAACTTTTAATCTGTAAATAAGTAACTGACTGATTTTCACAAGTACTGAGCATCTTCACTGCTTACCTGTTTTTTTTTTCCCTACTAAAAAGATGTGTGATTCATCTGCTTTAAATAACATACCTTCAAGATGCATCTCAAAGTCTGAGCTAGTCACTCAAAAGTCTTTTTGTAATCTCTGGAGAAAAATAAATACATGAAAAGGAAATTCATTCAGTCTTATGACAAGCAATAATAGGTAGATCAGATTAATCATTATCTATAAGAAGCTGTTTGGTTCTTTTGCAATAAAAGTATCCTTAAATAATTTTATTAGATTCAGATGTCAGCATTTTACATACATAACTCTAGGCTTAGTTTTAAATCTAAATTTAGAGCTGATATCCCCTATAAATTTCCTAATTTTTTGCTGTCGTAAACTTCCCATAATTCAAGGATGTTATTTTTAATGACATCGTGTTTATAATAATAATATTCATCTGTAATATTGCCGCACTGAAGCAGATTTAAGCAAGCAACTCTAAACCATATTCATATAACTCAATGAAAACCCCAAGCTGATGTTATTTTTACTCAGCTTTTTATTGATTTAAAATTTTAAAAAGTCAGACCTGCTCATGTTGTTCTCAGTCTTTTAGACAATTAATAAAGATATAATTATTTTTCATTATTATTCGAAGTTACCTTAATCATTATACAACTAGTGAACTACTTCCCTTTCTCTACAATCCCATTTTTTTGTTAGTAGTATAATGATCAGAATCAAATGAACTCTTAGGGATACAGAACATTCTTCTGCATATATACCATATTGAATTTGGTAATGTTCTCTGCAGTATAACATCCTCTATGAATAAAAAAACATGTAGTAAGAAGCTATACAGTTAGAAAGCCTTTATTCTTGTAAACATTTATATTTTTCTCCACTCTGTCTAAATTTTAAAATTCAAAATGGCAGAATTCAAAGTCAATGAAAGCATGAGTGAAAAATAAAAAGTAATGTCTGCAACACAGTAGATTATTTTAAGGTGCAAAAGTAGTGGTAGATGAATGCGAGCACAGAAGGAAGAGAACTTTTCAGATTACAACAAAGCATTCAATGTTCTGCCAAAAAATATGACCTCTATTTTAAACAGCAGATTACAGAATATGAATTAAATATTCTGAGCGGTCTCTGACACTTTAAAGTTAAGTATTTGCTATTAATAAACAAACAGATCAAAGACAATACTTTACAGGTGAAGAATCAGAAAAACTAGTGAGCAGAAGTTAATGATTATAGACAAAACTTAGTTTCAGGCTTACATTGGTTTAGTGGACATACACTATAAGAGAAAAATTATGAGAAGAAGTAGGTCATGTTGACTGATTCACTCAGTTCTCTAGCAAAATGTTCACAGCTGGTTGTCCAACTACTTGAGAGCTTGGCAAATATACAGACAAAAGACAGATAGTATTGCTATGCACAGATATGTAGAATAAGTATCAAATAGGCCATATTTACTGCCTGTATTTGGTATATTCATAAATTGCTTCATCATTGAGCACTTATGCCACAGATGATGCAAAACCTCTTTGGGGAAACACCTTAGAAATGTGCAGCCACTGAAACCTCAATCATGAGTAGATGACCTGCTAGGTCTGGGTCTTCCCTGCTACCTCCCTGCAGGGTGCTCCCGGGGCTTCCCCTTGCTATGGGATTTGTGAGTGTACAAAATAAAAGAACACTAATCTCAGCATTCTTGTTGTTCATTTCTGAATGCAAATCTATTCATGATATTTCACATATCTGGTGAGAATGGAGAATAAAAGCCACAGTAATTCAGACATTACAGAAAGTAAAATGCCAAGATTTCGAAAGTGCTTACCTTGAAGCACAGAGTGTAAGGAAGTAAAGAAAAAGTTAATATTGATTTTTTTCTGTATTAATCACAGAGTGAATTCTCAAACTGCATGTGAGTAGCTGCCTAATCAGAATTTCAGTTACGTACCTGAAGAACGTTCATCCAGAGATGCTACTGAATCTGCAAATGATGAAAATTTATAGAAAACAAGCAAGATAAATGAAGAGGAGGTGTTTGGTGCCATAATCTATAGGGATCTATCATTGAAGTGGGTGCCACATGATGGTGCTGAAGAAATGGAAAAGAAAATCTGCATGAAGTATTAACAAGAAGAAAGAAAAAACATAAGGTGAAGTATTTGAAGAATCACTAAAAAAATACAGAAGACTAGGAAACATTAGTTACAAGATCTACCAGAGAAAAAGAAGCAACATCAAGATTAATTGCACAGGAATTTTTATTGGGCAAGATGGTTTTCATGGCCAGACTAAGGATCAGTTTTAGTGACACAAAACCATGCTGGAGACAGTGCTGCAGGTTATCTTTCAATGTTGCTCAACAGAGTGCAGTAGTACAACTCTGTGAAGGAGACAAAGAGATATCAGCAATTATAGAAAATAATAAAAATTTAAGTGGTTTAATAAATGGCAATAATTTTGCAGTGTTAACACAGGGGCAGTTTTTTTGTCTGCTGGAAAGCAAGGAAGATAAATTGTTTATGTAATGTACATACTTCATCAAAATGGAGAAGACACATTCAAGAAAATGAAACCAAGAAGATAGTAAGTGGAGTAGAACAATTTCAGTTGCAATACATTGTCCTCAATTAAACAGTAGCTTCATTACAAAGACAGTTTTAGAAATATTTAAAAAGCTTTTCAACTACACTTTATGTGAACAATTATGAAATTAAGTGCATTTTATTATACACTTTCAAAGTTTATTTTGTAATGCAACAGACATTGCTGTTAACTTCAAAACAAAAACTTCTGAACTGTCTTAATTTATATCAGACACATTAGATCAGTAGCTTGCCATTTGCTATGATGTGGTAACGATAACAGCTATATTACCCACATAGTTAGGAACATTTCACCCTTTTGAGTTATTATTTACTGAAATATAATTTTCCAATTTGAAAGAAAAATTCTGATGGAAAGTTTCTGAGTTCACCCATATTTCATGTAATTGCAGTTTAGTAAAAACTTCCTTTCAGTGATATAAAAATTTGTGGAAATTTCCATTCTGATAAGAGGAATACAGTGTAAAACCTCAGATTCAACAGAGTAAAATAGTACTAAAAAATAGTTGTGTGCATTGCTAATGAATAATACATCAAATGGAATTTTTTTAATACACTTACATTTTACACTTTTGTATACTTATTTTCTTGCATATATATATACACAGCAAACTACGTGATCTGCTTGCTGTGGACTAAATTTATAATTAATATTTTTACCTGGTTATTAATACTAATTTTTTCCAGACAGATATACTTAAAACCCTGGTTTAAAGTATATCTAAAGCTACAGAACTAGTAACTTCACCAATGGTAATAGTTGGTAAGTATCTGAAAATTACTTTGGTTTTGATTATTGAAAGATAGATTGAATTGCCTTAAAAAATTACTGCTGATCATTTTAATGTACTTGGGATTCTGACGTATCAGAAAAGGCTGAGAGAGCTGGAATTGTTCTGGATGTAGAAGAGAAAGATTGAGGAACTTAACAGATTGCAAAATACTTAATACGGGGAAGTTAAGAATACAGAGCCAGATCCCTCACTGATTATTTAGAGAAAAGAGGCAAAGGGCACAAACTGAATCTCAAGAAATTCTGTTTAAACATGAAAGAAAAGAGCTTTGTCATTGTGAGGGCTATCAAGCAATGAAGCTGCTTTCCCACAGAGGTTGAGGAGCCTCCACCTTTGGAAATATTTAGAAACTGATTGGGCATGGTCCTTGGAACTCTGGTGCAGCTGACTGCTTTGAGGGGAATTGGACAAGCTGATCCTCCAAGATCTCTTAGAATCTCAAATATTCTGTGATTGTGTATTTTGGGTTTATTGGTTTGTTTGGGTTTTTTTTCAGTTGGTTTTTCTTCTGTTTAGTATTATACATAAAATGGCTTAACTTAGCACAAATTATTTCTTTTGAAATTGAATTTCTGTCTCTATATAAATACAAGAAATAGGGATCTGATCTAAATAAAGTCTACCAAGTCAACCAAGAGGATGTCCACTGACACAAAAGAGTTCTTAATCAAGCATTCACTAAATATATGTAGGTCATTCTACACACAGAACAGAATCACAGCAAATGATTATTAAGTAAAATACAGTAAAAATAAATAAACAATCCTTCTCTCCAAATATATTGAAGCTTCATAAATATTTATTTTTAAATTTTTTTTTTCACAAAAAAAATTAAAGATGGATCATAGCTGAGCCTGTATTGTTAAAAGGAATATTGGGATTTTTTACTGGATTTATTCTGGTGCTTTATGGAGATGATGTAGATTTTTCATTACATCTTGTGCAACAGTTTTGCTCACACTTATTTGGATTGGATTTAACTAGTTTTAATTAATGATTGTTGTGATGAATAATACAGATTTTCAGATGAACAAAGAATTAAAGCAGAGGTGAGAGAATTTTTCTCTTAGTAGCAAAATGTTTCTCACCAGAAGCAAGCAGAGCTTTAGTGACTTTAACCCTCTAAAATGGATGTTTTAAATAACAATAGGTTGTCTTTTCTCATTTTAGAATTTATTTATGTAAACAATTCCCCTGAAATAAAAAAAAAAACAACTAGAGACTTCCAGCCTTTCCTTGGAAGTGTCTCCCTTAAGGAAGTAATCACCCTGACACAACTTGTCTCTGGAGAACAGATGATTTACCATAGCAAACAACCAAGTGGATATGTGTGTATATATATAAAACAGAAGAGTTTTATCATTTCAGTTTTCCTCTAACTTTTCTGAAACATCTGGTAAAACAAGTGATAAACAGAAATGAGGTTTCACTTGTGATTTAACTGTTTCACAGAGGAAATAATTAAAACCACCAATGGGTTTTTATCATATACCTTTTGATGACTGAAAAATAAATAATTTTTTTTTAAATTAAGTTCTTTTTCTAGTCAGTATGCTTTTTTTGCCACAGCATACTAGACTTCTTACCCATAGGTATACCAACCTTCGTTACCAAAGTTGTGAAGCTGGCAATAATAATTCCTCATAAGCTGGTGTTCATTCTCCAGCATGTTGTACTTCCCCTTGAACAAGCAAGAAACAGCAAAACTTGTTTTTGCCAACATGCCTGAGATATGCAATTCTGTGCTGCTTCAGTTTGGGCAAGCAGGAAATATAGACTACTCCCATGAGTGGGAATTTTGCATTCCTGCTGATACTGCAAGTTGTTTTCCCTCTGCAGTTCTCCTGAAGATTTCAACATTTTTTGTAGAACAGATTAAGTAACTTCAGAGTGTGTAGAACTGTTGCAAGTTTCAAATTCTTAATGCCTTTAGTGTTAAAACTAATACTCACAATCACTGAAGGGAGTACCTACAGAATAAAATGAAACATAATAAATTCTGAACAACTGCTGACATCAACAGACCACCATGAGAAAAACCCTGACCTCCTCACCTGCATGTATAAGTACAGGCAGACAATGCATTTCTGAAGCACCTTCATATAAAGAAATATTTATTTAGGTGAAAAATCTGAACAGATTTTTTTTCCTATGTTTTATTTATTATAAATGGCAAATATAATGTATATTTTGACATTCATGTGTCCAAATGAAGTCCTTGCTTTGCACATGTCAAGGAAGAATTTTCTTGATCTGTGGATAGATAGCTAGTCCCTTGTTTCCTTCTTAGTTCTAGTTACTAAGTTCATTAAAAGGTAGATAAAATTACCTTAGATTTTAATTTTTAATATTCCCCTTGTTTTTCCAATTTAAAGCATTAGCGTTGTTCTGTCATATATAACAAAATTACCAGTGGCAGAGTAGTTATTCATGTGAGAATTATTTTAATTAACTATACAGTATTAAAAGATTGCAAATTTGTGGTGTGACATCTTCACTTTGAGGTCTCCAAGAAGCAGTCTATCAAATGATTTTGGGATGATTTTTTCAAGAAGGTAAAAGGAGACACTGTTTAAATTGTATCTTTTACCATAGCAGTCACCTAAGGAGAGAGCTGATGGTATACTTGGTATAAACATTAACATTCTGATTCAGTAGACTTTCAAATCCATTTTGCACTAAAATAAATTACTATATGCAGTACTGAGCAAAAGAAAATCAAAACCACTTTAAGTTAAATATAGTTATAGGAGATTAAATGTTTTAGTGGTTTTTTTTTAAATATTTCTGAAATAGCTTTTCTTAACAGCAGAACACAATACAGTCATAACAGGAATAAAGAAAGAAAATTACCAAAGTAAAATTTTAGGGTTTTGATAAAGTTTTTCTTTCTTCTAAAAATATGGGCTTAAAAAACAAACAAACAAACAAACCCACAACAACTAAAAAAAACCTCAAAAAACCCAAATAAAAACTAAAACCCAAGCAGTCATCCTGCCCCCCACTCCCCCTCCCTGAAACGAAATCAAGAACAACAATAAAAAAAAAACACGCAAAAAAATGAAACTTAAAAAGTAAGCGGTGACTACATCAATATCTTTATTAGCTGTACTTTGTGGTAACAATCTGAGCAATAATGAAATGGCAAAGTTTGAGCAAGTTAAAGTTGAAGAGAAAAAACCCCAGACATTTCAATCACTAATTAATACAAAGAATCATAATGTTTTAATAAACCGTTGTATTTGATCTTTTTGTTAGAATGTTGTTAGTAACTTTACCCATCCACTTGGTCTTTACTATCTGGCTTATACAAACTAAATGTGGGCAGATTGGTCTGTGTCTCAATGCAACAAACCTCATATTTTAAGAAATGAAAATAGTTGTTAAACTCTCAAACTTGGATTACGAAAATGAAGGAAATGAAAGTACACAAGGCCAATATATTTAATGTCTTAATACCTAAAGGATGTTTTTGAAGTGCAAAAACTTTTAAAACTCAACTTTTCCACAATTAATTTGCCAATTGAAAACACATACACTTAGCGTGAATCTCTGTCCTTCATTTACTTCTTCCTCAAAACAGTCTTCCATTGTCCTACACCCATTATCCTACTCTCTATGAATCTTAATTGCATGCAGCAGTGCACCACTTACTCACAGACTCCAAAAAACTGTGTAAGTATTTATGCTTACTGTTACATTATGCTTTAACCAAGATCCTCACACAATGAAGGGAATTAAGTATGGGAGGAAAGTTCTTAAAGGGAGAAAGGAGGCAACAGTTATCATTGGCAAGATAAATTTTCATGATAAATTCAATATGCTTGCATGTGTATATCTACATTTGTATATTATTATTGTGTGATGGTAATATTCCAAAATACTTTTATCTTAAATCTCATCTTGGTTCTACAGAGCATCATGCCCATAACTGATGCCAGAACACATACTGCCACTTCAGAGGACTGAAGTGATTTGCCTACAGTGACCTTTATGAATGTTGTTATATTTCATGCCCGCCTAGTAAAGGAGTGCACAGGACTCTCAGTTCTCATGATTCATCACTAATTTTTTTCATTGAATACTATGAAAACAATTAGGATTATTATCGTCCCTAGACAAGAATCCACGCACAATATTCTCGTGGAAAGATCATATGGGTTTTACTTCATCTTTTATGTTTCTTGCACTAAAATTCACTAAAATATGTGTGTGGAAGAATCCTCCTTCTCTAATTATAAAACACATACACTGTCATTGCAATAGTGCTTATTCCAATGAATTAAACACACTATGCAAAGGCTGTGTCTTTGACATGTGAAAACAATTTTTCAAAGACCTCTCCAAAAAAAATACTGTATTTTGCTGGGAAGGTATGCAGCCTACAGATGTTTTATGTGTAAAGCTGGGGGGGAAATTCTGAAAATAAAATACTACTAAAACAAAGAAAAACAATCACATAATTTCTCAGCTACTTCCCTTTGCCTGGAGTAATCTTCTTAATGCAAGATTGTGGAACACAAGCTAAATTCTTTAATCTTATACTGTGTCTTAGTTAACATTCATATTTTTTTCTATGCAGAATAGGATATTTCTATGCTTCTTTTATGTATTTGGAAGAATGAATTTTCTCCCCACCCTGGAAATACACATAGAGCATCAAACATCATTTATGTTCTGTGGTGACTATTGCAATGCTATCTACAGTCAGTATTGATAACCCCTAAATAACATTTCAAGTTCATCTGACAGCTCTCCAACAGATTAAGGCTGCATCTGATACAGTGTCTATGTATGGGATTCAGCCTGAGGACCCCACAGGTTATGTATACCAACCAGTGGTCTGAATTGCTTACCTGTGTTTGTGTCAATAAGCAGACACTTAATGAAGTAAAGCTGAAAGTCACAAAGCTGTCCTGAATGACTTCTTTCACCTGCATCAATGTTGTACATACCACAGAGGAAAGCAAAAGTTAAAATCAATAAAGAATTTATGCAGAGACATAAAAAAACTGCTGATATTGCCATCTTAAATCCTTTGTGCTCCTTTCACAATAGGATAAAAACCGAGAATACTTGAAAACACGTCAACAGTCCACAAGCAACATATCTAGGTTGAGCCTAACTGGCCACTGGATGCTGCTGTTGCCTCAAAGAAAAGTAGCAGAAAACTCATTAAACTGGCTGCTGATCCTATAATTCATGTCAACAGTAAAGTTCAGAACTAATTCTTTCAGGACTTTTTCTTGGTTTTAATTACCTTAATCTTGTAGTTGCCACACAGTAGGTTTTGAGAGCACATACTTAGTCTGTGCTGAAGGAAGATCTTTTATCAGCCATAATGTTTTCCAGCTAGGAGAACCATTCTACCTTTGACTTTCTACTGCTTTCGATGCCTTTTGTTGAGGAAGGCAATATTTGTTCCTTCAGGTAAACACACATACACAAAAACCCAAAGCAAAAAAGCCCTCAAGTTTCTTTTTAAATCAGGTTTATCATATTCAAAGCAGAAATGTTTTATTTTATTTTTTCTGCACTTTTTTCCTTAATTTCTACTGTAGTAAATGTCATATTAGTATCTATTAAGATTAATTAGAAATAAAATATTTAAAGGTTGTGTGATAGAATAAATAGTCTATTTTTGTGGCATGACACTATCACTGTCTGAGATATTATGAATTAAGATATATGATTTTGATGTGATCAGGCTGTCTGCTTTTCCTTTTATAATACTTCAATGTTACATTGATACACATTGTACTTAGGACACTTGCTATCACAGTTTATCAAAATTTCTTTGTTCCACAATAGCTAAAAAAGAACAAAATTAAGGATCCTAATTTTATGAAACCAATGTTGGAACAGGTCAAATGTCTTGGGCAACAAGTACTTCAGTTCAGAAGAAGGAAAATTCTCTAGTTATACTAACAAAACACACAGATAATATAAAAAACCCTTATTCTGTTTAGTAGATGTTCATTCCAAAAAAAGAGAGAAAGAGGAAAGCTCTGCCTAAGAAAAAGCACATAAAGTGGTATATTAAGAGTTTTTTTCCCCCGCAAACACTGTCCCCAGTGGGGACAGCTGTTCCATTTCTTCTTTTCTACAAGTAACTGACCTTTCTCATTTAATAGTCAAATGGCTTAAACACCTGCAAATATAATCCTCTCAACAGTTCTTCTCTTCAAGCCTGATCCCACCACCAAATCAAATTTGGACAATAAAACGTCACTGCCCTTACTTGAGCTGTCTGTTTTTTGAGGTAGGTAACAGACAGTATCTCTTCTACTTAAGTAAAATTAACTGAAAAAGTCAAGTCAAGCAGAGTGTTAGCCAAACACATCACAAGAAAGAGGAAGAAAAGTTTTTCTGAGAAAAACCACTGACCAAAGAGAAATTGATAGCAGTAGAAATGTAGTGATGATATATTTACCATGAAATTCTCTTTTCCCCCTCTTAACAGTACAAAGGATAACAAGGATAACAGTCTTCAGCTTAATAATAAGTCTAACAATTTATTAACTTCATAGCTCATCATAGATGGAGCTTTAATTTGTACTTTAAGAAGAAAGCAATCTACAATAGACTGAGATTGATGAGAAATTAATCAATCAATCAAATCTTTATCAGAGGCAAAGCATTAAAAAATTTAAAATGAAGATAAGAATCTCATTAGCTTTCACAATAACTGACAAATCCTAAGAAAGGGAATTCCCATACAATTGTTTTTGGGTTTGGGTATATTGTTTGCTATATTGTCTGTTACATTGTGCAAGTATAGCACTAACAAATATGGAACTACAGACATGAATGTTTTTGACCAATACACATTTCCTGAAAGGACTGGAAAAACAACAGATGACTTAGGGAATTGAGATGGTGCTTTCTGTGTCTCCTCCTATCTCTGCCTCTCTCAGTAATAGAATCTGAAACACCGAGGAGTAGTTACTCTTCTGTCAAAGAATAAGTGCTAGGCAGGAACAAGAAAACCCTATTAAGGAGTAGAGGAAAGCAATAGATCTCTCAAAATATATTTACTTATTAGAAAAGGCTACTCCTAAAGCAATTTCTTCGTAAAGGTAAAAACTGAGGATAGGCAGGTAGTAAAGTATTCCTGGCATCTGACTTCACTTTGTCATTACTAATACATGCTTCTCAGATTTATTTTAATGAATAAAAAATTATGATATAAAAAAGAAAACAAAATCCCCAGCTATTAACTGACAAGAAAGAGAGAAAAAAAAAAAGAAAAATCACATTTTATCCATGTGCAAAAAAAAATTAAAATTCCCGTTACCCATGTACAAAGTTGAATCATAGAATCATATTATAGTTTGGGTTGGAAGGAACCTAAAAGATCACCTAGTTCCAACCACTGTCTCCACAGATATGGACACCTTCCACTAAACCAGGTTGCTCAAAGCCCCATTCAACTTGGCCTTGAACACTTCCAATGAAGGGGAATTTCTTTGGGCAACCTGTTCCAGTGTCTCGTCATCTTCACAGGAAAGAATTTCTTCTGAATATCTAAACTAAACCTACCCTCTTTCAGTTTAAAGCCAGTACCCCTTGTCCTATCTCTAAATGCCCTTGTAAAAATTCCATTTCCATCTTTCTTGTAGGCCCTCAGGTACTGGAAGGTAGCAATTAGGTCACTCAGAAGCCTTCTCTTCTCTAGGCTAGACAACATGAACTGTCTTAGCATTTCCTTATAGAAGAGTTGTTCCATCCCTCTAGTAATCTTCATTGCCCTGAATTGGGAAGAATCTATTATCACTTTTTTTAAAAATATATAATAATAATATAAAAAAATTAATAAATATATAATCGCTTATTCTCAGGTAAAAAAGCAGCATGCACAGAAATCAGAATAATGGACAAAGGTCACCTGTGCCAACCTTAGGCTAAGTGGATTATGCATTCCTTTTTAAACTGTTAGTCAGGAAGCTGTGAAAATGAACTATGTGCTCACCAGAACCTGGAAATAAAAGCTTTTGTATAGCTGTCAGTTAAGTCTTATCTCTTACCACTTTTCATTCAAGCACACTTGCTATATTTTAACACTGGACTTCCTTAAAAAGCGTATCCTAAAATTTAAATACTTAATTGCCATACTGCAGATTCATTTATAATGTGAATTCTGAAAACAAATTCATGAAATCTGCTGCATTACCATCACTGATGGGGAAAACTAGCCTATCTTTTAGCTTTTTACCTGAGGTAAAAGATGATGTCGTCCTTGTTTTATAAATGTTTTCATGTGGACCAAGATTTTTCTCCCTGGGTTTTTGTAGTAATATGAGAGAAAAAAATATTACTTGCTTATAAAAGTATATGGCTTTCTTTCGCTTTCATATGTCTGAGAACCTTTTGAAATTTAATTTTTTTGCATGTTATTTCTCTTTCATGTTATGTGGTTTAAATTAAGATTTTTTTTACTTAGATTATGTCATTATTCAGAAAAATATGTGGAAGGAAGATGGGAAACTTTGAGAAGATTTTTGAATTAATTTAAGAATATTTTTGAACTGTCTTCTTAATTGAAGAAATAATAAGCAGAGAACTCATAAAGTCACAGAGTGAAGTTTGGACATTTCCATGGATAGCATTAATACCAAAGAGATTCAACTGCTCTGAAACATGAAGGAAGATAATAACATAATGCATCTTTAAGGAAATTATGTGAACACTTCTAGACAGAATCTGAAACAGCAGTTTCAGATTACTCTCTTGTATTGTTTGTCAGTGGAATGATCTTCTTATTTCCTTATTCATTCATGCTAAATCATTATTAATGTGTTTATTTCCCAAGGATTTAGAGACCAATCTTCATTTCCAGGGAGCAAATGTTGAAATAGGAGATTCTACAATCTCAGCCAAGCAGAAAGCCACATCTCAGAGAAACAGAAAAAGGAGCATAAACCTAGGAGAAATGTGAGAATAATACCTTTTTAAAAGTGCCCTTAGTGGTAGTTTCCTAATTTCCATCCAACTGCTAAAATAAGGAGGCAGTTAAAGAAGGGAGAACATCTACTTTTAAAACCTTTTTTTTCACTGATGGTTAGTAAAAAGAAATATCACCTAATTTAGTGTTACTTGATTAATAAAATTCTTTTAATGACTTTACCTAATTTTTTGAAACACACTCAAAGTATTTTTCATAAAACTACTCAATTTAGATATTGTCTCAATGAAGTACTCTTATTCTTACACTTATTCTGATCAAATAGACAACTACTCTGGGGGAATTACTACTGAGTGTTTTTTTCTTGGCCCAGTATTTCCATCCTTATAGACAAAAATTTAAAAGAAACCCCCAACTATAGAGAACTAAAAAGTTGTTCAAGGAATACTTGTAGTTTTCTTTTTTTTTTTTCCTTTTTTACAAATGTTGGTATTGGAATCAATGTGAGGTACCTGAACTGTGGTATAGTACAAGCAGAAGCAAAACACACCATTCTTCCAAAACATGATTCTACAGCTTTTCTCTGAGATAAGTGACAGTATGGTCTGAATTTAAAAAAAAAAAAAAAAAAATAGCTCTATGAACTTCTATTCCTTGAAATATTTAAGTCCTAATGTAATTGTGTATAGATTACCTGTAATAGTTTGCCACAAGGTGTCAATGTATCCATGATTAAAATATAAAATAAAATGCTTTCCACAGTCTAAAAGCAAATATAGCTTTGTTTGTAGGTATTTCTGCAAAAGCTATACCAACTGTATGACTAAAATAACGCAAAAGTGAACTTCATTGAAGCAATGTGGGTGGGTTTGATGGCTTAGCACAACACTGAGAAAATCTGTGTTAATCTTGACATCAGTTTGGAAATATGAAATAGTTTCTAGAACTGCAGGGTGAATTCCTCACACTATCACTGATCTTTAGCTATAGCACACTTGAACTTTAGTATCTTCACTAAAGACTATGATATCACTACGAACTGATTTGATTGACAACCTGGGTCAACACCTGTTGTCACAGAGACAAGAGAAACACTGTCACACAGACATTCAACACTTCCAAAAGTAGTCTTGAGGGGTCAGTGCCCAGCCCTGCCAAGATCCGGATGCAGACACTAGAGGGAGTTAATATTATGTTTCTCCAGGCTGGGCTGTGCTTCTTTACTGGTGGTGTTACTGGGCTTGTCTGAATGAGCTGGAATGTGTTGTGTATGTGTGCATGTGTATGGGAGAGTATGACAGAGCATGTGCAAAACTTTTTGCTGACACAGAACATCTCCCACTTGTCCCACTTCATAAATCAAACTTAACAGTGTCATGTTTTTTAATTTTCGTGTTAATTTACACCTAACAATCCATTTGTTCATCATAAGAAGTTTGTCCTGTTGTTCCTTCAGACTCTCATGTTGCCATTAAGAGACAGCAAACTTTAAGATGTGATTTTCATCTGTAGTGTTAAAGTATTACAAAATACTATCTTTTGTTATTCACTATTGGTTCGCTTTTTGCATTCTTTACACATGAGTTCAATAGCCTACTAATTTCCTCAGATTTCTGGTTCCTGGATCATGTAAGCAAATTAGCACAGCTGCATTATGAAGAAGAAGTATTATAAGAATTATTTTTATTTGCAGTTCAAGGGGTAAACTGTTCTCTTATTGAAGTTAGAAAGAAATTTTGCCATATTATACACATGAATATTTCACATTTTCTCCAGTTTTCACTAAATGACTAAGGAATAAAGTATTAAAATGACTTTTTTATTGGCATTTTGTTTTCTTTTCTAACTTTTTTTTTTGTTTGAATGTATTCTTTAAATTTGAATTTTACCTGACATTTACATATGTGACATTCCACTAATACTTCATATGCTCCATATGTAATGAATTATAAAGAGGTGTCCTGGGCTGTAGAATTCACCATTATTCATATCAATATCTGTATATTGGACAAATTAGTTAAAACTGATCTGAGAAGATATGGAATGGTAGTGCATATACATAATAACCAGAAAATAATCATGAGGTCTTTGACATTTACAGTGAAAGCAGATAGTCTTGACTTCCATGGTTCAACAAAAATGAGGAAGTCATACAACATTACATTGTCCTATAACCATTATTGCACATGGATGTTTACACTGATGTATTTTTAGCAGAAGTCTATCATCGGTAATGGTTATCTTTTTATTAATTTCAATAGAAAAATGTTACATCAGAGTTGATTTTTACATAATTACAACATTGGTGAACACACAGATGCGGAGGCTTTTGAGGGTTGCATTCATCTCAAACAATGCTATTTTTCTGGAGTTTAGCTGTCACAGTTTTTTAACAGAGATAAGGAAATGAAAGAAGCTGGGAGAACAATTCACCTTTTTGTGTGACTGTTGCCATATAGGCTGATTATAAAAGCAGACCATATGTTTAGTTTAAGTGAGATATTCAACTTCTGTATAGATAAAGTTAAGTGAGATGAATAACATCTTCATTCTTGGCAAGATGTAAGGTGAGCTGAATTGCTGCTAAATAGGTCACTTGTCTTCTTACATCAGCATGGCAAGAAAGCATTTTAGTCACATTTTGTGTGAT
>NW_016690261.1:324573-475809 GCF_001604755.1 Lepidothrix coronata
CTTTTTTATCGCTTTTCCCACCACTCCCCCTAACAAGCTTTTTTCATATAATAAATACTAACTTTATTTGTAATTTCAAAATATATGTAATACTGCTGACACAATTCATATATTTATCATTTTATTGATAAACAGAAGGTTCACTTCTTGTCATTACTGAAGAATAGACATCATAGCCTTAATATTAATTATTTAATTTCTTGCAAAGAACATAACAGATGAGAATTATTAAATTTTAATTTTCAGCCTTGCAATCTGTTGTACTCAAAGCTTCTGTATAGGTTGACATTATTAATTTGAAGTTTATGGAAATTCAAACTGATTGGAATCTATATTGGATATAGATATATCCACTTCAGATAGATTAGTTAAATCATACTAAAATTAGAAAAATCCATAAGTTTTAAAGGAGTTATATTATCTCACACAAAACAGACTGTATATCTTTTTTTTTTGTTGTTTTAATGTTAAAGAGAAGTCACTGATTGAGAGGAGCACTGTGTGCTAGAAGTCTATAATTTAAGCAGAGGGAAAGATGGAGAAAGGCTGTGGAGAAGAGCAGGGTGACAGTATATCACAGTCCAGTACACTCTGATAAGATTCTTTCAGGTGTTCTACACGTGGAGTGTTTGATGCATAACAAAACATTTACTATTTGAAGTTTCATGAGATTTTGATTTAGCAGAGAAATGCAACAATGCTACAAACCACACTTAGCTGAGTGCAGCAATGGCCATATATAGTTGAATTATAGTACAAGCTAGATGTTCACTGCCTGTCTGTATTATATGACCATTGTCACAGCACTGGATGTTCCCACTTGCCAGGAAGGTAGCCCATTGCCCCGCTCAAAGTTCCTTTTGTTGGATGTTTAGTTCTCATACGCTCTCCTGGGACTGCTCACATATACACTTCTTCCCATGCTGCTCTGGCTCGGTCAGGAAGACATTTTCACTTTTCTGATTAACTAAGAGAAATGCAGTAACACAGTTTCTTGATTCACTCAGCCGATAGAATTGGTTGATTTACTCGACTGATCTAGCCAACAGATCTAGGTATACCAAAGGCAGCCGTCCAGTCCCTTTTGTCTTATGTTCAGCTTTCTCTGCAGCAGCTGCTGTCATTGCTTCCTATATCCTTCCCTGAGCTTCATGTGTACATTACCCTTGCCTTTCTCCTATAAGTCCTTTTCCACTACTCATTCATTAGTCCTACAATGCGAAGCAACCTGGACTGAAAGCACCCCTGAATAAACTTCAGGGACCATGTGGAACCACACAGAACTAACTGAAAAGCAGAAAACTGCTGAACTGCCTGGCAGCAACAATCTGTTCTGAAGGACAGGAGGAAACTTGTTTATAAATACATCCTCATTCCACCCAGCTTCATACTTATTCTTTAAATTTTGATTGTTTAAAAAGTCAAATAGATTTGTTTGTATTCTAAAAGACACTTCCTATCTGCACACACAACCACCAGCTTTAAAAGCCTTTAGTTTTCTTTGAGGAGATGAACATGAAGAAACTACTTGATCTGATGCCCTGAAAATTCTGTTTAAGTTTTTGTTTCTGAGAAGGAAAACTTTTGAGAGTATTTATTCAATAAGCTGACGGCATCAGTCCAAACGTCTCCCCAACTCCCTTCTTCTTCCCTTCTCTTTATATGCTGACCATAACGCCATGTGGTATGGAATATTCCCTTGGTTAGTTGGGGTCAGCTGTACTGGCTGTGTCTCCTCCCAGTTCCTTACGCATCCTCAGCCTCCTTGCTGGTGGGGTGAGGTGAGGTGAGGAGCTCACAAAGGGAAAATAACCCACTAAGCAAAGTGAACTTTTTAACACGTGGCCACTGTACGCCAAATCTCTTAACACACACACACACATACATTTTGAAACATCCTCAAAGGGTTTCGATTCATTATGTTGAAAACAAAGTAAAAATATTTTTAATTGTTTAGAATGTCATCACACAGTAAAATTCGATACCAATGAAAAGATTTTACATTATTGTTGAAATCCGACACCTTCCAAATACTTTCTATTTGTTTAATACAAAAAAGCTGCAAAATCAAGTCCTAAGATTTCTGGAGCTTATAATGCATAGAATGATGTAGTTATAAACATTACCAAAACAATTCAATTTTAAAATTTTCAAGTCTTATGGTGACCATGGTGGAAACAAAGACCTTTCAGGGTTTCAGAAGATCTATGATGACTCGAATTAGAGTGCTTATGTGCATTTTAAGTTGACTTTAAAAAAAAAAAATTGAAGAGCAAATTCTTCCTATCATTTACAAAACTATTGATGAGAAACAATAACACTGCTGATTTTACAAATTTTACTTGGAAAACCAAGTGAGTTCTTTTAGCTCCTAGATACTGAGTTGTTAGGTATGCAAAGGTCCTAGTATATAAATTCTGTCAAAGTTTAGTCTACAAACAATTCCTGCAAAACTTGCAAAACTGTCAGGCTGCTTCTATAGTTTTTTTCATTGTTTTTTAGATAAGACAAAAAAAAAAGCCTTGTAAAAAGCCCTGTAAATGGCAAAAAGTGTGTTTGTTAATACCATCTTTATGGAGCTCCTCAAAAGCTGAAAAGGGAAGAGAGACTGTTATTAGGAAATGTTTAATGGATCCTCAAAATATAAAACTCGTAAGGAGTGGATTTAAATTTTAGTGGCCCTTGAGCCTGAGGAAAACAGTGAACTGGCCAGTATACTTGCTCAGAGATTTTCACAGAAATTTAGAACGGCATCTTTTAAGAATGTTTTAAAGTCAGTATTCCTTTGAGAAAAGTATTCCCAGCAAGGAAAAAAAAAATTATTCCTTCTCACAGTTCCTGTAAACAGGTTTTAGCATGAACTATGCATATAGAACAAGCAGAACTCAGTGAGGAATTTTATTTACTGTGTTTTTATTCAAGCATAAACTGTCTGGTGGAAAAGTGTTTTGCTTGACATCTCAAAAAATGTGAGTTTTCCCCTGCTTTGACAGTATAATTCCCAGTAATAGTGAAGCTGCAGCAGGTATCTTGGCAACAAAACTAACTCTTTGACAAACTCAGTGATGGCTTCCCTGAAGATTTTGTTCATGTGGCAGTACTTTTCGGTATTTAAAGCATCAGTACATTGTTCATTGTCTTTCATACAGGTTTACATCTGATAGCTAGCTTGGAAAAACAGCAGGGAGAGTAAATTCATTTGCTATGATATTTGATTGCTCAGAATAAATTCATTTGCCTTGACATTTATATATAGTTATATATAAATGTATTCATCACCATAAGACCACACTAGAAAGAACTCTTCAGGATTCTCAGAATTTTAAAGACACCCCTGTAAGACAAAAGTCTCAACAAAGCTAGTTAGTACTAGCTGAAAAAAGCAATCTAGAATCCAAAAGTTTGCAACTAGCATGCAAATTATATTTGCACTGCATTTTTGCTCATTTGGTTACTGTAACAGCTACCAAACTAGAATAACAAAATCTAGAAGTAATTTGAACACTGTTGCAGATCTGTCTTCCAGTAGTGTAGAACATTCCATTAGCAAATATTGTACAAGCAGCTGCAGGTACAGAAATTCTGTAAAATTACCAGTATCAAAGATCACACACATTGTAGTGACTTAGAATCAGAATGCAACTAGGACACCCTTTCAGGTACTGCCCTCAAAGCTTTTCTCAGGATACAGAGAACAAGGATGTTCTGTGTTGTTCAATGAAACATAGACGAACTTTGATACTGCAAATAAAAAATGTTGTTGACTTTGTGGAAACTATTCCAAGACTTATTTTATTCTATCAGCATATCCTTTATTACTCTTTAAAACATATTTACATCAGTTATTGGTTAATATTCATGACTACAGTATTTTTCATACAGAGAACAAGCTTTTGAAGGGTGTTAGGAAATTATAACTTAACAAAGGTTTATAGTACATAACCCTTCCTAAAATGAAGCTCAAATAATGAAGATTAGATTCTGTCAAGGTTTTCACAGTACCAAATTTTCATTCAGAAATCAAGATTGGATTGGTTTTTTTGTTATGCATGTACTTTTAGACTGTATATTTCAAAGTGATCACTTAATTACCTGTTTCAGTAAGGTCTGGTTGCATTGGTTCAAGAACATTGACATAAGCTGATGTTCAGAGAATATCTTATTATTTTATCACAAGAGTATTTTGTTTGCTCAGGACCCAGCTGAACCTAAATTCTGTGTGAACATTTGCCTGTTCATAAGAAAATATTTCTTTACCGTTCTAGTTTGTGGCAAGCAAAAACATTTCTCTATAACTTCTCCATGGTTTCACACAATTACACTGAACTTTCAGATGTCAACCCTTGTCAAAATAATGATAAAAAAATCTTATTATATATACACTTAACTACAATTTAAAGTTTCTAGGTTGCATTATGCGAATGTGCATATGTTCATTTGTTGCTTTGTTACCTATATTGCATTTATTTATTTCACTAAAGAAAAAAAACTAAATAATTTCAGATTCAATAAACTTCAGAATTTTTCATTTTAGAGTTTTAGAAAGAATTTTCTGATCAGTAAATAAGGCATTAAAATAGATTTGATTGAATCAGTAATACTATAAAAAGAATATAGACCGATACAATACATTTGTTTTTGAATATTCCTCTTGTGTACCAGATGGTGTAGCTTAAGTACTATGATAGCAATTATGGTAACTTTTTCTAACATTATGTGTAATCAAGTAATTCTTCAATGTAATATATTCCTTATTAAAAAAAAAAAACAAAACAACAAAATAACAACAACCAAACCAAAACCAAACTATTTTCTGTTAATAGCCAATTATTATTCAAACACATTACAATAGCTGTTCAGGTTCATAAAATAAACTATTTCCATACCCTCTAGATTTCCTTTAACTCACATATGCAAGAGTAATTAGTATTCTGGATTATATATTTTTAGGAACAACCATACTTTAATACATAGAACAAATTCTAAAGTGGGGAGTCTCTTANTGAACCAAACTTAAAGGTTTTCATAACACTGGTAGTAGAAATAAGAACATAGACCTGTTAACAGTTTGTATCAGAGCCTTCCAGAGCTTTTATATTTGTAACAGACATTTGACAGAGAAATGGAAAAAAATGGAGAATTTTGGTTTGGATACTTCTGACAGAGACACACAGGAATTCCTGAACTTAAATTAGACTTTGCCTTCCATTTTTTCATTTCCTCTCTTCCTAAGATAAAAGTAATTTTCAGAATCCAACTTACATGATTAACCAGGATAAGAAAAATTTCTTCACCTGTGGTTTTTTTCCTTTCCATTCTTTTTTTTAATTTTAGTAGAATTTGTAGGAGAAAATATACTGTAAAATCTTTTGAGGAATCACCAGAACTTTTTGCCACATTTTATTTTGTTGCTATTGTGTTTATATTTTCCAAAAATTGATATTTGCAGATGAACAGACTTCTGAAAAAAATTCAGAATTATTCAGAAGTCATTCAGGTGAATCATCCAGCACTATGTTTTCATGGATTAATTACAGAGTTTTGTAGATGTTAACCCGGTCTTGTCACGACCTAAAGAGTTGCCTGGTCTGTGGCTGTATAGAGGTCAAGAGAAAGGGTCAGTAAGACTCCATAATACAAAAGGACCTGGGGGCTTTACCATATAAATTTCTCTACTGGTTGTCACAAAAATCACTAGCAATTATACCTATGATTAATAAACTTCATATATGTCTCAAGCTATTGCAAATTATTATCAGCAGTCAGTAGTAGCTGTGATCAATAGTATAGAAACAAACAGTTGTAGCCAACAATCTATAATAACAAAACCCAATAATTGCAGCTCTAAAATACATATATTATCACAAGTTACAAATTTATCACTAGTGAACCAAACCTACTGATAATATAACAGTAGATATACTTCTGAAACTGTACCAGAAGGGAGTGCAACCATCTCAGAAGTGGGAGAACAAATGAAACTGATCCCAGAAGTGGGCCCAGAGGGGGACCAATAAAATAACTCACAGAATCTTGCTTCAAATATTATATATGTCATGGAATTCAGAGTTAATCAGGCATCCTTACAGTTCAGGTAGGCTTGTTTAGGAAGATGAAAAGTACGTGCAGCACAGGAAGTCCTCAGGAAGGCAAGCTCCACTTTCAATAAAAATTAAGTAATTTTTAAATCACAGAGACATAAAAAGGTGTAGGATTATACCAGTTTTAGCTGTCAATAGATGATGTTAATTATGGATTAATCTTTGACAATTTATCAAGTTGTAGTCAGTCTTCCAAGAACATATTAAAAAAAGACATGAGTACTTTGAGGATGAACTGCATGTGCCTTATGAGCAAATGCTAAATCTCATACTAGAAAGCATATGTTAGACAGGAAAATGGGAAACAGTATTGAAATAACATCTGTTTAATTAAAAATAATATTATGTTAACTGACACATCCCAAAATTTAATTAAAGCACCAGTGTTCTACAAACTATTGTAAATTAATCTGAATTGACAAGAGGGGCAAATTTCAGGTATCACTATAGGACCCTATAATTCAGCACTTGACAGTCTTAAATTCTGAAAAAAATAAAAGAACATAAATAAAAGAACAATAAAAGAACACACTTATAACAAAATATCTTGTGGAAAAAATATGCTGAGGGTATTCGTATTATCTGCCTTAGAAGCCTGAAATGATAGCCTGACTATGGAGTATTACACAAATAAATGGATGCAATGCCTTTCTTTAGACAAATGTTAAAGCTAAGAAAAGATGTTAATGTGATCAGACATGTATGGGCTCTCACACAGATCTTAGAAACAGGTCCTGGGTGTGAAAACACATGAGAAGTTGGAAGCTAGGATTCTCAAAAAGAGCAAGGTGTTTGCAATATCCACTTTGGTGGATCACTATAAGAAATACTTAAACATACAGTCTTGTTAAATCACAGCAAGCTCTACAAAAAAGTTCTAAAAGATAATATTGTTTTTTAGTTATTGCTTTCTAGAACTCCTTGATATAAAACAGTAAAAAAAATTGGTTTTCAAAAATTGTGAATGGTGGAAAAGAGGTTAGCTGATTGAGGAAATGCACAGAAGATGAGATGAAAAAAACGATGAACAGTGACACGAAAAAACATAAGAAGTAGCCTTTTAGAGCTAAGGAAGTTTCAGTAAAAAGCCTCTGCTTGTTACTTGATAAAATCCTAGTAGCTTTTTGAGACCATGTAAAGTTGGCTCAGCTGCAGGAGCAGTAGGGATATAGTGAGTATTTTGCTAAACAGTACTTCTCATTCTTTTTATCTCCAGGATGGTGTCATGTCTTGGCAGTACTGATTATCACTTCAAAAACTGCATTCCCTCTTCATCTAGTATAACACCTCTGAGACTCTCAGTGTGGGAGAAAGGGGTCTGATAAACACAACTGGGGAATGAAAATCATGAATCCAGTGCGTTATTCCTAGTTTTGCACCTCATTCCCTCTCAACCTGCATAGTGTCATTCCCTTCCCTTTGTTTCTCCTTATTCTTTCACACTGTGGAAATTACACATACATGTGTAAAGCGGTCGCTCAAAGTTTAGCTAAATGTTGCATAAACATTTAAAATGAGTTAAAGCCCTATAAATCAATCATAAAATTCCTATTAACAAACTTAGTGTGCGGACACCCTTGTGTGTTTGATTTGTCTGTCAGCATCCCAGGAAAGCCAAGACTCTTGTGCCCAACCAGTCTGTCAGTGTCCCATTATGGGTAACCAGTTCGACTGATTTATTCAGGGACACACTCCAATTGCATAAGGGAGACCTCTCAATGAGTCTTTCCACGTTATGACACCTCAGTGGGTCTTCCACTTTATTTGAGTATGTTACCCACTGCCAGTGACTACCAGTGCCCATGAAGGACTTCACACTAACATTTTATGTAATGATACTCCTTATTCATAGAAAATTGTGACAGATTAAGGTTCAAGTATTGATGGTGATAACATCTGTTAGGATATGAATATAACTTCTCCATTCCCTCCAATTTTACCCCCAACCATATTTCCAGAGGTCTGTATGGTTCTCTCAGATTTCAGTAATTTCACTTTTTGCCAAAAGTTGTGAAAGTTAGGAATCGTGTGTGAATTTTATCGTTCTTTTAGCATTCATTAATGTTCAGCTTTTTTACATAGTTAGAAAAAAATGTCAGTATCGTGTGCAATTACCAAGCAGACATTTTCAAATCAACTGACATGCAGGATTTTAGTGTCATCTGAGGAACTCCCATGCCCATTTACCTTGCCCTTCTATGACTCAAAAAATAAAGATACTGTTGGTCTTCTCCCATCATATAAATATTCCTTTGCCATGTGTTCCAGTACTAACCTGACATACCTAAGACCCCTAATTTTGCTTAAAAAATAAGTCAAAAGAGAGTTATAGAATGAATAAGTGAGTCACACTTAAATTCAATCAGTCCTTAGTTGAAAATTCATTTTGGTCTCTAACCAGGCATTAGACTGGTTCTAGTCCAACAGTCAAAAGCTGTCATGAAAATAAGGACAAGGGCATTTCTTTCTACTAATTCTGCAATGCCAACAGAAGGATGAGAACAATACCAAGTGTGTCTCTGTAGCATCCCAAATTGATCACCTCCTTTGGTGAGTAGAGGCAATACAGAACAATCCTAATGACTGTATGAAATTGCATTCCAACTGGTTTAAAATAGCCTAAAAGTTCTTGAGATAGATTTCTCCACCTGTTCGGTAAGAGTCCTGACTAAAAGTCAATTATATTCTTGTTTTATTCTTTATAGTGTCTCCACTCCAAAATGCTAAGAAGAATTCAGGAGCAGAAGCCACCAGAATAGTACTGAAAAGGCAAACAGACTATTAATGACATATACAAGAAGGCACCTTCCATTAACTTTTGAAAGAAAAGTCTTAACACAGTTTGTAGTGTATGGAGAGCAGAAATTTGACTATTGTTTAGTTTCTGTTAGCAGAGAAAGTAAGAAGAGAAATCTAAATAACTTGAAGTTACAAGAAAGGCCAGTTTATTCAGTAATATAATTTCCCATAAATTGTGGAAGATGGTTAATGATTGAAAAATTAAAGAAACTTCCCCTGCCCCTCCAAACAGTTTTATACAAAAACATCACAGAATCATAAAATAATTTAGGTAGATAGAAACATCTGCAGATCATCTGATACATCACTCTGATACTCTGATCAAAGCAGGTGTGGCTTTGAAGTTATACCAGGTTCATTAAAGTAAAATTTAAAGTATTTCCATGGAAAGAATTTCCACATCCTCCCTAGGCAATATCTGAGTACCCATTTTGTGATAATTTTCCCCCTCGTATCTAATTAGATTGATGTAAATTGCATTTCTTGCTTCTAGTCCATTCTCTGTGCACCTCCAGGGAAAGTATCTCCCATCAGGTAGTTGAAGACAGGAATAAGATATTCCCTTAAATCAAAAGAAACTCAAGTTCCTTAACATCTTAATTGTAACAGATACAACCCTTCCACCCTGTAGTATGATCCACAGGTTTGCTGAGAGTGCTCTCCATTCCATAATCCAGGTAATGAATAAAACTCTTAAGCAGTATGAGCCCCTGAGGATGGTTAAAGACTGATCATAAGTAGATTCTATATCACTAATCATAATGCTATGGGCAAAAATATTTAGCCAGTTGCACACTTAAGTTACTAGTCCATCTGTCCAGGACATATCTCTTCAGCGTGTCTCCAGGGACAATGCAAGGATGGGTGTTTGTATCAAAAGTTGGCTAAAGTCAAAGTAGACAATACCTGTTTTTCTTTCCTTCGCCACTGAACCACTTGTTTCATCATGGAAGGCAATTAGGCTGGTCTGGCACAATTTGCCTTTCTAACTGTAATTCATACAGTTTGTCAGAAGGTCTGATTAAAAGCACCCTGTTGATCCTACCATGTGTAAACCTATTTTCCTCTTAATCATGAATATTCGAGGACTTACAATAGTGGCCTGACAGTGATCAAGTCCAATATTCTACTCCATTTAAATTTGTTGTTAAAAATAGAGGTCATCTATGGGGAATGTCTGTTAATTCTTAATCTTCTCTGATTGTCAGAGCAGAACAATGCCTATGCAAAGGGACGCCACATTCCTAACTTTATTAGAATGATATTGAAGAAATGGAAGACACACCACACTTCAAACTGTCCAGAGAAACCCAGGAATTTGTATAACTCATTTATATGGCAGGTATAAAACTGTCTCTAAGCCTAAATTAAATCGATAATAGAACAATATTTCATTAGGAGTTCTAGTTACTTATTAAATTAACTGAAGTGCTGTCCTATTTATCACAGTAGTATACAGTAACTCCCAGGATCTGAAGACAGGGGAGTAGGAAACAGTGATAGGTTATACTGTCTTGGGGGGAAAAGGAACACCAAATAACGTGATAAAACTAAACTCAGTTTATGAAGTGGGCCAAACAAGAGACAAGCTGTGAAAGTTTTACAAGTACCTGCATATACACACACACACATGCACAGAAACAGTTAGCTGAGACCTGTCCCAATCACCGCACCACCGAACTGAAACAGCACAGCCAGAGGAGGCATAGCACTCCACGTGTTCGTGTAAAGCTCTGGGCAGGCCTGAGCCCTGACACCTCATGCCTCCCTGCCTCTGCATATGTCGTACAGCAGCTTGAAAGTGTTCCCTGGGTCTCTATGAATGGGTGGGTTTCAAAGCCAAATATTGGCACAGACTGCCAACCAAATAGATTCATAATCCACTACACCTCTTCACCATTTGTGGATATCGTTCTTCTGTCATCTGTTGATCCATTTCCCCTGCCAAGGATCATCATTCATGTTCTGTCTGCATTTTCATGTTTGGCCAAAGCCTACTGCGTTTGTTTGGGCTGTAGTTGGCTCTTGACCAAGACAGCTGTGGTAGGCCTATATAAGATACCCTGAGAATCTCTCCCTGCTTTCAAGATCTGGTGTCTGAGATTCTCATCTTTTCTTGAATGGACAAATATCTGAATATTTATTGCTGGTAGAATACTAATTTTCTGTGTGGGAAATTAATTATTCAATTGGATTATGGAAACAGGGAATGTTATCAGATCCATCCATTTGCTATATTCCTTATCTTGATAGTGAACTATCAAATTAGCTAAGGGCAGAATTTTCCTTTCATAGTCACTCTGCTAAAATTGTTATGGGGAACTTTGACGTTACTGGTGAGAAAGAGTGTCTTCTCTGGGGCATTTGGCTAAAAAAAAATCTTAATTCACCATATAACCTTCTATAAGTACATAAAGAATTTATGTACTTAGCTCTGTTATAAAATTATTTTCATTTTATTACAATAGCCTACCCATATTTTATTCAGTACAAAATCTCTAAGTCTAAATTGTTGGAACTGAAAAGGAGCATATAATCAGAAAATTTTCTTCCTGCAATAAATTGAGATTTTCAGTATTCTGACCATAGGAATGCTTAAACAGAAGCTTTTAATACCAAAGCAGATCAGAATTATTAATATTATAAATTTTAAGGTGATCAAAGTCACTGTTAATCACTTAGGAAAAACTATTAGGGTCTAATAAAGCTAAGACGATCCCAGATATAGAGGTAAAAACCTGGAATATTTTATTGAACACGCGAGTGCAATTTAAGGGCCTTGGGGGGCTGGACATGTTAATGAGGAGGACAAATTATGCTAATTAGGAGATGGTTTTATGATAACTGGGGATTACACAGGTTTTTGCTACACTTACACAATTGATTAATATTTCCTGTAACCAGAATTACATGGTGGGGAAGAAAACAAAGGGGTTTCAACACAGTTTGATAACTTCATCTCAAAGTCCTTCTTTATCCTGCTGCAGCGGCCAGGTTAATCCACATGGTTGTACATCAACAGGTCTTGTGAGAAAGGTCCAATCCTTCAGATTAAGGGATTTCTATCAGCCTCTGTCACCCAAGGTTTACTGCATGGACCCACCAATCTCTTTTCTGCTGACAGCTGGGTTTTGGCTCCTTCAAAAAAGTGTAAGGAATACATGCAGTATGAAAGCCATTTCTAAAGTTCTTTTATCTCCGCTGTAAGTGGAAGGGTTCTACATTAAGACCAAAGAAAGAGGCTTCCAAAAGATCATAATAGGGTGAAAACTGATCACTGAAAAATATGTTTATGTCAAAAGTGGTTTGGAATACTTGTTACATTTTCATGACATTCCTAGCAACTTAAGAATGTACAAATGACTGGTCTGCACCTATGTTGACTGACAATCTATTTTGAAGAGCAACTGGTAGTACAAACCAAGTGAAGGAAATTAAAATAGGGCACATAATATTCTCCCAAAGTGTAATCTTCAAAATTCTTCCAACTTCCTATGGTTATAGAGACTTTTTTCTTTTTTTTTTTTTTATCATATACATATGATATGCACAAACACACACATATATATTTAGAAAAATAGGTACACATGCATGTGTACATACATATGTATCAGGACAATAAACATAAAAAGAGGGTAAAGAAGAAATTTGTTTATCCCTACAAAATAAAATAATATTTGCCTAACATAATTTTAGGAAGGTCACAATTTAGTTTTCACCAGAATATCTATTTTATTGTCATTACTAAACTCATGTGACCTCAATCAAAAAGTATAATAGCTAGCGGATGAACTAAAAATTCTCATCAATCTTAGAATCACTGTGAGTGCTGAAATCTCATATACTCATTCCCAAAGTCAGTACAAAATGTTCTTAGTAGTTTAACTCAAGAAGTATATCTCTCTTGTCACTTTAAATTTTATGAGATCAGCTATAAATATTTATTCTATATTTATTCTATATCATTTGTTGTATCAAATGATAGAGGAAATCATGGCATTCAGACACCTAATTCTACCACATTAATGTCTTTCTATGTCAACATCCTTTTAAATTACTGGAAATCCTAATGAGTTCCCATTAAATCATTTTAATATTCTTCCACATTCTTCTGACATCCATGATGATGTGTTATATATATTAAACAGGTATCTTATGATGTTTTCTAAATTCACTAAAAGAAGTGTGCACACAGCACTGCTGAAAAGAAGGGATTAAAGTAATTTGATAAACTTTGTTACATTTGCAAAACAGAAATTAAAAGGTTTTTTTGTCTGTTTACTTATGGTCTTATGTAACATAAGCAAAATAAAAATCAACAATAGCATCGATAACAACAACAATAATAATAAAATTAAAAACCTCTCCAAAAGGTGAAAGCCTTCACTTTTAAACCAGCTGGAAGGGAAAATAGTGTGAAATATAGGAAAAAGGCCTACATAATCATGACAGCTCTGCTTCACTCGTAAATGTTGTGAGAACCACAAATCTTTAAGATTTGAAGTGAATCTTTTTGTTTAGAAGTACATTTCTTAAAACAAATATGTGTTAAGTATTTCATGATCAATGATGAGATTAAATGCATTTTTAATTCATAGTCCATCATATATCCGTCTATCTTCACCAATATTCACATGTGAAGTAACAGGCTGGTAGACCAATATGTCTGTGAATGTCCAAATGTGCTAGAAAACAGTAAAAAATTCTGGGCCATTTTAATTGCTTTTAATTAAAAACTATTAGGTCAGTGATATGTAAGAAATGGGGGATCTCAGATACTAATTTAAGAGCTTTTTGTATAATTGTACTTTTTATGTCGATCTACTTATTATGTTTTGAAAAGCCTTTCAATATTTTCCTAAGCACAGTAAAATATTTAAAAGAATAAACTCTTTGTAGAAATATTCATTATGATTTTCTTGGTGAATTACTTTAGGGGAAAAGAAAAATTCATAAAGGAAGCAAGAGAAGCAGGTGAGATTTAAACATCAGAAAAAGAAAAACAGAAATTGAAGAAAAACCCCACCAAAACCCAAATAGTTTAGGCAAATAAACTCCTGCAAGAACATTAGCACATGAACATCACTAACATAAAAATTAAACCAAAAAGAACAGAATAAGTCTCCTAATTCAGGTTCAGGTTATATTTAAACATTTTAATGAGTTACCTGTGCTGTATAATAATATGAAAAATAAATAACCTACATGATTATGGCAATCATCATATCCCTAGGATGTGGTGGCGAAAGGAAAAATCCCTTTAACTGGAATTTTCTCTTTAGGAAAAGCAAGGATTTGTGGATTCTCTCAATAAGCACTCTGTCATTTTTCCAAAAGGAAATTTCAATAATAGCAAAGTTTTTGCTGTTATTTTTTCTTATATAACGCATAATTGCGAAACAAAATAGAAGAAAATAGTTTGAACATATTTGGAAGTTTGCAAAACAGATGATAAACAGATTTTTAGGAAGACCTTTTTCTGTTCTTGACAGCTTGTGTTCATTACTCCAATTTATGAGTTAAGTCTTTTATCATGGAAGATTTGCTTAACTTTTCTGTGAAAGCTGAGAATGCTCTGTCTACTTATGAGAAGTGTAAGTTCAGGATGAAACAAACAGTTTTTGTTTAAAATTGATCTTATGTCTAATAATTAAATGTTTTTTAGAATTTTTCTATGGTGCAGATGCACAAGTTCTGTAGAATTCCAGGGTAGGTTACAAATACAAAATTTTTGAGAATTATGATATAAAGAATGCTCACAGAGTCTCCTGTTTCTGAATTTTCTGGTGAAATTCTAACTAGAAGTGCAGGACTTGAAACTTAAATCACAGCCAGTACTTAACTCAACAGCTATACAGTTGCCTTCTTAAATACATTTTATAATTTATAGAATGAATTGTATACAATTAAATTGTTTTATTTGTCTTGTAAACAATGAATTTTTTTTTAATATTTGTTCTATTTTTTGCAAGATGCTTCCTACAAATAATACAATCAGCACAACTGGTATTACCAGGAAAAGCAAACAATCTCTATGATCTCAAACAATTTTTTTTCCTATTTTGATGTCACTAGTGTTCTAATAAAGGCTGAAATCCTATAGGTTCTACCTACAAAGATATGCCATTTCTGGATGAGAAATATACACTCTACATTTAGGAACCTGTTACTAGAACTACATAATTGTGACTATGAAATGCTTTCAAGAAAATATCCAAATGATTAATTGGTGTCTTCAAAACTGACACGTTAGCCCTTTTGTCTGTTACCACCTGCAAAAATATTTGGGCAGACAATCTTCATACTTTACTCATGTATTTTTATCTTCAGTTATTCAGTTAAAGAAACAGTTATTTAGTTAATCATATGTTTCATAAAGCTTGTTTATGGAAACACTTGTGATTTTCAACAACATTCTTGTAATAAATATATGTTCTTGAAGTATTTTACAGTAAAATACTGAAATGCATGCATGATCATGTTGACCAGGAAATGAATTGATTACCAATAATTTGAAAATAAGTTTGATCTGTCATTATAATATGGTATGTTACAGCTCTGCTAATGTCCATGTTAAAAAATAGACTTTCAAAACATTTCACCTGTTCCAAAAGTGAAACATCTAAGAATAAGTTATGATTATACTAATCATTTAACAAGCTGTACGGTATGGCTATAATTTACTACTCAGAATTTAACAAATTGCCTCCTCAAATCAAACATCTGCTACTGTAAGTGACAGTGATTACCAAAAATAGGTATTAGGAATCTCAGCCCATAAAAACGTCAAAGAAGCTTGATATACTGCGATGGAGAAAGCATGAAGTTTTGTAACATTATTTTTAACACCTTGAAAAATTATATATGTTTCTGACTTTTAATAATCTTGATCTGAGGATCATATTTTCAGATTTTTTTCTCAGTTGGTTAAGTTGTGAGTTTATTAGAATTTAATTATGATTCTATCTCATTAATATATATTTTTAATTATTATAATTTTCTATCAAATTATTTAGCCTTTTCTGCCATTAATGTTGAACAGAATGGGTTTTCTGATTTTGCCCTCTTTGTTCTATTTCCATGCTACAACTACTTTAGTTACCACATGTTGCAAAGAAAAGAACTTGACATTTAACAAGGGACAGTTTTTGCATTAGAAATAAATCTTTTTCTTCTCCTATGGAAGTCTGCTCAAATCCTCTGGGATTGCAGCTTTTGACATGCTTTTCATGTCATAGACATGTATACACTGTTCTCGTAAAAATCAGTCAAGGACAAATTGTCAGCAAATCAAGAAGTTCGGATTGATTAGCATCCTTGTAGTCAGCGTATCAGAAGTTCTGAGCCAAGATGTGTGCTGCTCCAGATGAGGTTTCTTCACCAAGAAAACTGCTGTTCTCATTCCAGATTTGAGTTCAGGAGTGAAGAATTATGTAAACTATTGTGCATGGGTTTAAAACCTGCAAAATATTACTTATCTCTTTGTTTTTTATAGCTAGTACAAGAAAATAGGTTTCATATTGCTTATACTATGAAAGATCTCAGAACTAGTCAAGGTTCACTTTGGACAAGACATGTTCTACCTTGCTGTAACAACTGTCTACCACTGAAATAGCTATTTCCTGCCCTGCTTCACCTTCAATTCAAGGAATACTAACATAGAAGCAAGGCCTGACCAAGTAAGATGGTCACAGTGTAGCAAGTGACAGTCTCGATGTTTGTTGAGGTTGGTGGATGCTTTGGACAACTTTTGAACTTTACCTGGATACCAACGACCAAGAAGAAGGCTGGAGTGAGCAAATGAATAAAATAGTCCCAGTTAGATTCAATGAATGAGGATGAAGTAATCCTAATCTCCAACATCAAACTGCTCGTGTTGACTTGGGACACAACACACAGAAGCCATCACCCTTCTGCTTGAGGAAGATTACAACATCACACTTATGAACCAGGAGAAAGGTGACAATAAGATTAAAGTAAAAATGCAGATACTAGTATATTTTCCCGTGTATGAATTTTAAGCACATTACAGTGACTTTTCTGTATTAATTAGCAGTAAAGTGTTACTGTAACTGAAGTACTAATCAATTATCATAAATTACAATAAATTATAGGTTGCTTACTTTGCTAATTTATTTAGGGTAGCAACAAGTCCTTGATTTCATAGAAGTGGTATTCTCTGTTTTGTCTGTAGCAATATTTTGAATATAAAGTGGACGATGCTCCTGAGACAAAATATGAGTAAAGCACGTTGACCCTACAGGCAAACTTTCTCTGAAGTTACTTTATTGTACCATTTTATACCCTCTGTGAAAGACGAAATTGCTTATGAACTCTGTTTATGGGTGACTAATCACATTACTCTCCTGAGTGACAGGGTGAATTTTACTTAAATTTTGGGTTCTAGCTGATACGAGACAAGGAAAGACAAGTGTCAGAAATGAAGACAGCAGGAATACCTGTTTCCATGGAAATATTTTCATCATGTTTCATAAACAAGAGAGCACTCTACTTCTCTGATATAATACAAGTAAACTCTGATCAAAAAACTTACCATGCATGCAAGGAATTAACTTGGATAAATGACAAGCACTGTTGCATTTTCCTTTTTCAACTTGCAGTATTAACTTTGTCTTTCATGAATTGTCTGCCAATATTTCAGGTATTCTGTAAGAGACAATTAGGTAAATAATGAAAATTTTTATTTTCTTAATTTTATTAATATTTTTTGTTAATACGAGATAAGACTCCAAGAAATGCTAGGTTAACTTAAATTTGATGTCTGGACATTTGGTTAGTTATGAATTGATTCGTTTTCTTTCAGAAATGATAGACAGAAGTACCTGTGTTCTGATTTTAGCTCAGAAGTTGGTATAGCTTGTCCAACTGGTGGTCAAGAAAGAGGTTCACTGCCTCCCATCTGTTTCAGAAAATAATGTGTGAGTTGAAGTGCTCATCTGTGATCTGTTGAAGAGAGGCTCATCACTGTCTTCTGCATAAGAGGACTGAGAAACACAACTATGTTTCAGGAATGTAAACACTATCAAAGTGCAGGCAAACTGGAGGAATACTTACCTTTACATAGACATGCTAGAGATGGAAGATGAACAAGCCAAAGTGAGAGAAAACTAGAAGAATATTTCATCTGCAATTTGAAGTGCAGAATTAGAAAGGAACAACCTTCTATAGTGTTGTCTGCTCAAAGGACTCTACATTTTTCAGTTCACTATTTCCACTATTTTTTAATCTGAAATGAATTAAGTGTTCAAGATTTCAGTGCTTTTGGTAGCTGTTGAGACTGCATGAACTTTCTGGTCTACCTTTTAGCAACATATATCACTCTATAGTGTCCAGAGAACTTCAGGAGTAAATTCAGTGACTGAGCTACTACAGGGCCACAGTGAATAATTTTGACATTCTTTTATTTTGTTGTAAGTCATGTTTTTGAGATGAGGTACCACTATACCCATGATTTATATCTACTTCATCTACATCTGCTAATATGTAGAACATTTGTAGAATGTTTTTATTGACACAGAAATTTTATTACTTCTGGATTTCTTTTCCACTTTTGATTAGATCAGCTTGCATTTGCATGTAGATTAGAATGTGAAGTAATATATTCAGTCTCCCTCTAAGTGTGGATAAACATTTGTTTCTTGAATAGTCTAGGAACTGACTGGAAGAAACTGTTCTGGTTACAGTTGTTATGATTGTATTTCTTCAAGCAGTTGAAGACTTAGCTGACTCTAGAACCATTTACTTTCAGCCCTGCTGACAGCATCATGACTAGAGCTAAAATAAAAACTAAAACTGTTACTTACTAAAAAACTTGTTATTGAAAATAATCTTTACTCAACAAATTTGGAATCATCACACGAATCAGCAGACATCAGTGCTAAAAGTAATAAAACTTTAATTTTTATTAATTTAGCTTTTTTTGTCCTGCATTTCTATTAGAATAGTCATCTTTCTTCTTCTTTAAAGAAAAAAGACAGCAAAACAAAAGCCAGCTTGGAGTGCAGATTCGCAAAGAAATGGTATAATGATTTCAGGGCTTTTACCTCTATTTTGAAACAGTAGTAATTTATGAAGAGTGATTTGAACAACAATATTAAGAAGATTAATTTTGATTTGGCACCTATTACCACAGACAGCGTAAAAGTGAGTTTTCCTTAGATAAAATTTCACATTTTCTCAGGTCTTTTACTTCTGCAATGCATTTGGAGATTTTGGATTTCTGAAAAAAAAAAAAAAAGAGAAAGCACCACAAGTAACATTCAGTCATTATAATTTTACAAATACATGGTATGCAGGAGCAGTTTTGTTCACATGCTGTGCAACCATTATGGAGAGTTGTTAGCAGGGTATGTTAGAGAAGTATCTGTTGCATTTTTTTGAGATAGCAGCTCTTCTGAATATGATTGCTAAATGACTTTTCTGTGCTTAGAATGAGAAGGTCTCAGAGCAAATTTATATATGCTATTCTTGCGGTGGTTAGGTGACAAATTACCAGAACTGAAAACTGGAGCTTTCCTTTAGGAAAATAAATCAGTGTGTTAACAAATTGCAGACAGCCTCTAGAGAAAATTAGTTACATTATCAAAGAGAAATTACATTAATTTCATGAGACTCTGATGCTCTTTCTGTGGTTCTCACACAATAATATTTTGTTTAGGCTCTGTAATTGTAGTCACAAAAAGATATAACAAAGGAAATTATTAATTTTATCTGTATTAATAGAAAATAATTTGAATATGAACCATAACATTTAATGAGTTTTGTTGTTTCCTAATGACTTGAGTATGTTGGGTAGAATGGGAAGGAGAATTGAAGTAAAAGTTGTATGTTGAAACAGAAACAGTTTAATACTTGAAAATAATAATAGTGATAATAAAAAGGAAATAAGTAATGCACAACACAATTTGTCACCACCTGCTGCCCAACGCCACACTCCCTTTGCCGAATCCAGATCGGCCCCCCTTCCAGGTAACTCCCCCCAGTTTATATACTGGGCATGATATTCTATGGTGTGGAATATCCCTTTGGTCAGCTTGGGTCACGTGTCCCAGTTATGCTCTGTCCCACTGGCAGGGCATGAGACAAGGGAAAAAGAAAAGAAAAAAAAAGTCTTTGACTTAGGATAAACATGACTTAGCAGAAAACAAAATATCAGTTTGTTGTCAATATCGCTCTCATTCCTAATCCAAAATACAGTACTGTAACAGCTACTGAGGAGAAATTAACTCTAGCTAAAACCAGGACAAATATCTCTGGGTGAGTTTTGCTAGTATAACACCAAACTTTCTAAAGACCTGAATTTTCGTGGGAAAAGAACCCCAAACAAATGAAACAAAAAACCCAAAAATTCCTGACCCCAAACAACCAAAAACTCCTTCCCTAAAAAAACCACAAACAGATGATATCAAGCCAGGATATTCCACAACATCTAAAATAATGTTAAACACCTACAGTTAGCAGTAGAATCCTGCTTTCTATCATATTGGTCTCTATCATCAACAATTTTTTTTTTTTTGCTGCATGTATAAAAAATACTAGGCTTATCTCCCTGAACACAATGGTCTTTGTGGGTCCTTTCCAACTCAGGATATTCTATGATTCATCCAATATTAAGCACTGAAAAAACAGACAACTTCTTTAACCTAATACAGTTGTCAACAGAAACAAGCACGGCAAAGGACAATCGACCACATGAAACAATAAATAAGACAGGCACAATGGATCACTCACTGGACTAATTTAGAGCTATCCTGAAAACCTCTAATAATATAATCTAAAAATAGACCACTCTCTCCTCTGACTTCTAACACAGTGAGAATGTCCTCTCAGCATGTCTCACCTTTTTCAAAACCAGTGGGAAACTTCAGCATCTACAGAAAAGCACTACATTTAGAAGACTTTACAGCCTTGACTAATTGAGTCACTACTGCTTTCTGAGAACTAGTTTTTTTTTTTTACGTAGCACATTTAGAAAATGTTTCTAATGTAAGTAATGAGTATTTCTAAAAAAATAGATGAATAAGGAAACAAATTATTTGGAGATCAAATTCCGCTTGCAAATGTAGCAGATACCTTTTGTCAGAGTGAAGAAATAAGCTAAAGTGTCAAAACATTTCCTTCTGACAATTTAACAAAGAAACACTCTGTCTTCTAAATTAAATATTCCTAAAAGCACTTTAAAGTACTATTTTTTTAAGAAAAGAGGCAAATTTTTAAACTACAAAAATAAAAAAATTAATTTCCTGTATATTCCAATTTCATCTAAACCCACTTTTTTTCTCTTTCCAAGTAAAAAAATGTTTGTCTTGTGTCACCAGGTCTTGAGCTTTTTAAAAAATATGATTTGCTTTAGTGTGATCCAAACTCCAATTTATGACAATTGGGTCACAAAAAAGAATGGATATAAATAGCACAAAATCTGAAGGGAGTTACTGAATTATGGTCTCAAAGTGAAAACACTGGCACAGATATCCTGTTTTTCCTTTCTTTGTTAAGTTACACTGTCCTCCACTTTTTAGTTAAATCTGCATAGCCACTGGTTGAAGTCTGGCGGGCCCATCAGTGTAAAGCAAGACTCTGGTAGATTTCTATGCTGTTAGAATAGAAGAAAAGATTTTCAGAACATTTTTCATAGTTCATTAGTCAGGAAATTGTGGTAAAGAATAGTTTATACCTACATAAGAATGTCTTAGAAGAGATGTGTTCTTCAGTTTTATTCTTTGCGAACACTGGGCATTGCTGTGAAGTTAATCTACAGCCATTTGGTTTACTCCTGAGAAAATTCATAGGACCTGCTAGTAGCACTCCTAGACTGTGGTATCCAGAAAGGTTGTGATTACACTAACAGGTTAAATAACTTTAAAATCTACAGTAAGATTAATAGTCTTCTAACTGCCTTAAAACCTGAGATGAATGTTTTAAGTTTGTAAATATTAGCCTGGTGTTTAAGTAAAGAATTCTTGTATTTCACATCGTGTATCTCTGTGAAAGGCTCCTGTAAAGTCCTGGGAAGGCACATTGCTTGTTCAGTCTGTGTTTGTGCTCTTACTCATGCAGTGCTCATGGGGGAGTCTGTCCTTGGAGCCTCCCTTACATAAATAAAGTTACCAAGCTCTCTATTCACCCTGGTCAACCTTTACAGTAATTCTTACTTCAAACATTACGTCCTTATAGAAAGCTGTTGATATTTTATGGACTAGTCCCTGGAGTTTTCTTTGTCTTTAAAACTTAATACTTTCTCTTGGTATCATATCTTAATGTCAAAATATAAAAGCTGTTTGATCACAAAGTATTATGGACAGAAATACCTGAGTAAATCTACATTGCTATATAAAACAGCAGTGAGTTTGAGTACAGGATCCCAGATCATCCTTTATCTTTAATTGTAAGGTGTCTCCCTTAACTCTATTTTCAAGCATTCTACACAACTCCCTTCAAGAAAGTCTGATTGTCAAAAGCCCATACACAGACAGGAGCATAACAGTTTTGTCTCCTTACATTTTACATAATCCTTCATCGCTGTCTCAGTAGCCCTTGCAGCCTCAAAAGCTGCAAGAAGCCCTGAGGCAATGTATTGGAGAATAAAACAAAAAACAGTGTACTCATACTTTAAAAAACACCACTTCATTTCATCCCTCATAATATTTCTGAACCTTTGGTTTTGAATAAAACTATGTTCCTATCTGAGGGATCTCACGTGGAGCCCTGGGGAAAATGAGGGTCAATATCACGCCTTTAGACATACCTCTCATGTGGGGGAATGTGAGCTGTTCTGTGCCATTTGGGCAGGAGCATCAGGGAGACCTTTGACAACAAACAGTATTTCTTAGTTCCTCTTACACTGATGTATAAAACATCTGAGAATGACCCCAGTAAACTTCCCAGGACATCTACCAAATTCCAAATGTGCTTACGATGGTTTGACATGCATTACCAGTGGCCTTTAAGTCTTGCAGTTATAATCTAACAGATGCAAAAAGAAGATGAAAGGATGCCTTTAATGCAAAATTTAGAGAATGTTCTCTCAAAATTATGTCCTTGAGGTATTATAGAATCATCTCAAAGCACTTACCTTGAAACTTCTTACTGCTTCTCACTGGAAGTGGTGTTGATTATCAGGATAGCACTACAGGTTTACTTGATCCAACACTGTAGGCACCAGAGAAAACTCTTGCTATACAGTGATTATGGTGACCTCACTCAGTGCCTATCCTTATCCTGCAAGGACTCAGCAAAAGTTGAGATGGACAGTCAAAAAATGAATGTGTTTCATACTGACTTTGTTTTGGATATTGCCTCGCAAGGTGAATCTTTTGACTAATACTGAAATCAAACACTCTATAGGGCCACAGCTGTGGGTTACAAAGACTTGGATGAGTTTTTACACATAAAGATAAGGATCTCAATAACTTTTTAGTTTCACCCTTTCTTTGTGCTTTTATGTTTTCTGTTATTAACTGATTTTTTTCTTAATAAGGAAACTTATGGTTTTATTTATGATGAAGTTTTCTGTAATAATTACTTCATAACAAGGAATTTGACAATAATGAAAAAATACTGTTGTTGTTGTTATAACTGCAAAGAAAGCTGAAACCTCCAGTGCTCCTTAGCATGTTTTTAAAACTCCTCGCTATAAATAGTGCCTACTGAACTTTTGTTTAAGATTTTCTCTGGTGCAACAAGTAATCACAGCACACAGCATACAAAGCATTACCCAATATAAAATTACTTTGTTAGTTTACTTTCATCTTCAACCTTCTGAAGAGCTACCCGAACTGATATATGCAACCTTTAGCTTAGTTAAGCAAAATGTCTCTGCTTTTTTTTTCCTGTCATCAACACTATCAAAGGATTAGTTCTGTTACATGTGGTATTGTTTGTATTCATCCACTATGGCAAAAGAAAGCACAAAAAAGAGAAACAACAACAGCCCATCACCTCTATCCAAGTCTACTTTGATTTCTTTTTATGTCCCACAGCAGTATCTTTAATCAAATTCCTAACAATAAGAATTTTTCCTTGACTTCTTCTGTCCTTGAACGAAGTTGCAAAACTGCAATCTGCTTCACCAAAGGATTAGTTTTATTGAAAATTTATCTTAAATGTGTATAGTTCATGCAGCTTGTTTTCTACAAAAAATCACCCCACTGTTATTTCTTTGTCTAAATCTAAACTTTAGTTCTCAACAAAATAATATCTTCTGAAATAGTAGATACATTTATTTGCAATGTCTCGATTTTTGTTCTGCATTTAAATATCATATAATTATGTACTTATATTTGGAGATGACTAGAGACATTTTGTAGTCAATCTTTTTTACTTTGAAATTATATGACAAATGCAGATGTATAATGGATTAGGAAATTGAATTTAAATTTATTCTGCATTTATACTGAGATACACATCTACCTCTCCTTTTCAAAGAAAAATCACATAGTGCGTATGCAGAGAAACGTATTTACAGGAATATTATCATCAGAGGAGGTGAAGACACATAATAATGCATTAAAACATTCTGTAGTGAGAAACACAGTAATTTTGCACCTTTTGAAGTAAATTTGATTTTATAATAGCATCAGAAAAAGAACAAGGTTTAAAAGATGAAGAAAAAATAAAGTCTCAAGTGTTAGCCCCAATATTTTCTTCGTAAGCCTAACTAATGCATGTAATTACAGAGATATTCTTTCTGCCACTGTCTGTCACATGCATACACACACATGCATACACATGTATTCAACATGAGCAGCAGTGGTCTGGAGCTCAATTTAATTACTCCCAAACAAACATTTATTAACATGCACGGTGTTCTAAAACATTCTTTTGAAAGTGCAATCTTTATTCCAGAGGACAGAAGTGTCCCACGGGAAATTTGTCTGATCTTCCAGCCCGTGACACTGGCACTCAGTCATCAAAAATGGAAGTAGGTTTTCTGCAGACCAGCTGAATGCAGCCTTTTTTTCAACACAGACAGCTATTAATTTTATTCTAAAGCAGACACGTATTTTCAGATAGCAGTGTGGTGATCAGCAGTGTATTTCTCTAGATAATATTTACCTGACATCCTTTGATTAAAACAGGATCCTAAATTAGGATGTAACCTGTGATAGAAGTTAGATACCTCTGTCACTGACATCTAGGTTTACATGTTTGAACATAAACATTAATTCTAATACAATCTGCCATTTTCTTTTATTTATTTTAGCTATCGTAGTTCTGTGCATGCATTTGTTGTACAAAGAACTCCATTCTAATGAATATTGAAAGAGTTGGAGACTGCTATCTCATATATACATTATGTATGAATTCAATTAATCACCAAGAATCTTAGGAATTACAAAAAATTCTTAATATTTTTTCACATAAAATATCCATGTTATATCACAATGCATGTTTACAAAATTCAGGCAGACTAAGGTTTTTCAGTTAGAAGCATTATTATTTGGAACAAATAGAAATCCGTATTTACAATGTCCCTTAATTCTTGATACAGTTCATTCACTTCTGAAATATAAAATGTGGTGCAGCTGAATGTGTTAGAAGCATAAACCAGCTTATGACATCATCAGTATTCTGTCAGAAACAACACATTGCTAGCTATAAAAGCTGGGGAGTTTTATTTTTTTATTCCATGGAGTATACATATCAATGTCAATCATATTTTATCTCAAGGTCTGTTATTTTTTATTGGAAGCAGCAAAGTACAAAAGATTAGAGCTTTTAGGAATTATATAATGATTTATTATACTAATAGTTCCACCTCTTCCACGTTCCTATTCTGAATGTTTTTCTTCCTTATATCATCATAAAGGTGCTGTATTTTTATCAGACACTCATGCTACCTTCTATATTAGTGCTGACATTACTGAGGCTGTCAGGTAATAAATGTTACCTTCTGATTTCCATTTTTCTGAAGCTGTAGATCCTTAACAGGTTTCTTTATTCCAGAACAAAAGATTCTCTTACAAGTGCCTTAAAAAAGTTAGAAGTGACTAAATGTAGTCAAAACTACTATCTAATTAAGGCAGTTACCAAAGGACTAGTGAAAACTCATACTTGAAGACAAGTGAATTTTAGAAGCTGAAAAAAAGTGTAATGGAAATTTCAGAAGGGATTCTTTAATGAACATTTGTAATTTTTAGAGCCAATTGTAAAGTCTAAAAGCAAAACATTGACAAGGAATTTGTTATTACATTTCACTAAATGCTCTGAAAACTGTAATTTATGAGTTTTATGTCTAAGTAACGATAACTTTTACCCAGGTATTATGAATCTCTACATTTTGAGTTAGCTTTCAAAAAATTCACAGAACTAAAACATTATTTGTAGCATTTGTTAAAAATAGTATTTGTGATATCTGTTGGAGGAACAACCCAATGAGACACAAGCAGTCCAGGGGGTTCCTGGAGTGCTTTGATGATGACTTCCTCCTGCAACTGACAGAGAAACCAACGAAAAGTGTTCTGCTGGACCTCATACTCACCAACAAGGAGATACTCATTGGGAATGTGAAGATCAAAAGCAGACTTGGATACAGTGATCGTGAGGTGGTGTTCATGAGGGCAGAGAGGAGAGTGAAAAGCATGCTCAGAACCCTGAAACTCAGAGCAGACTTTGGCACCTCCAAATATCTGCTTGGAAAATCCTATGGGATAAGGATCTAGAGAGGTAAGCGGTCCATGAAAGCTGGTACATATTCAAGGCTCACCTCTTCCAAACTCGAGAGCTTCATCCCAATAAACAGGATGTCAGGAAAAAAGTGGCAGGAGGCCTTAAAAGAAGAACAAGAAAGAGTACAGAGAGGGGTAACAAGGATGGTAGGAATCTAGAAACATTGTCCAAGCATGTAGGGATGAAGTCAGGAAAGACAAAGCCCAAGTAAAATTAAATCTGGCCAAGGATGTCAAAGACAAGTAGGCCATCTACAAGTACATGGGTGAAAAAAGACTGGGGAAAATGTGGGCCCATTTCTCAATGAGACACAAGTCTTGGTTACATAGGACATGGTAAAGGCGGAAATACTAGCACCCTTCTGTGCCTCAGTCTTTACTACCAAGTTTGGCCTTTAGGAATCATGGGTCTCAGAGACCAAGGAGAAGTCCTGGAGCAATGGAGACATTTCCTTGGTCAAAGAGACAATGAAATACTTAGGCAAACAGGACATAAGTAGGTCCATGAGCCTGATGGCATGCCTACACAAGTGCTGAGGGAGCTGATATCAGACCTGATTATTGGAGTAAGTGTTTGAGGATTGGAAGAAAGCAAATGTCACCCCATCTTCAAAAGGGGCAAGAAGAAGAATTAGGAATCTACAGATTGCCCCTCCTTACCTGCGGAAGGGAAGAAAATAAAACAAAAGACTCATAAGTTGAGATAAGGGCAGGGAAATCACTCAGCAATTACTGTCATGGGCAAAACAAACTCAACTTGGAATGATGAATTCAGTTTATTAATGATGGAGTAGGATAATGGGAAATAAGAACAAAACTAACCCCACCTTTCTCCTATCCCTCCCTTCTTCCCAGGCTCAACTTCACTCCCAATTTCTCTATCTCCTGACCCCAAGTGGAACAGTGGGATGTTGAATGGGGGCCAGTTGCAGGTCCATCTTGGAGCCAGCTGGAACTGTCCCAGTAGGACATGGGGGAAGATTCTGACATCTCACAGAAGGAACACCTGCAGCACCCCTGCTGCTAAAACCTTGTCACACAAACCCAATACACTGCTATTCAGAGGAACTTTCAAAATGCTGTAGAGACAGCATAAATATTAACAAGGACAAGTAAAAAGTCCTGCACCTGGGAAAGGACCAAGCTCATGCACCAGTATATGCCCAGGCCACCGAGGTGTAAAGTGGCAGAGAAGGACTGGGGGTCTTGATGGATAACGAATTAAACATGAGCCATCAATAAATCCTTGTGCCAAAAAAAGCTAATGTTGTCCAGGGTATAAGGAGGAGGCGGTGAAGGCGATCCTTCCCCTTCCACTCAGCACAGGTAGTCCCATGTCCAGTTCTGGGATTCTTAGTACAAGGGAGATGTAGGAATACTGGAAAGAGTTCAATTAAGAGGCACAAGGATGATGAAGGGACTTGATCACCCTTTCTTTTAAGGAAAGTTGAGAGAGAGGAGATGGTATAGCCTAGGGAAGAGAAGGATCGGGAGAGTTTTATCAGTACATAGGGTGCAAAGGGGACAGAGCCAGGCTCTATTTTAGTGGTGTCCAGTGACAGGATCAGAAGCAGTGATCAGAGGCAATATAGGAAGCTTCCGCTGACTGTCATGAAACACTTCTTTATCATGAGAGTGACTGATCACTGGAACAGGTTGCGTGGAGCGGTTGTGGAGCCTCCATCCTCGGCAATATTCAAAGGCTGTCTGGACATAGTGCTGGGTAACTGGCTCTAGGTGTCCCTGATGAGCAGGCAGGTTGGACCAGATGATTTCTAGGGGTCCCTTCCAACCTTAATCACTCTGTGATTCTATGACTCCATGACTATATCTGAAAAATAGAAGCACTGATACTGGAACGACTTAACACTAGTAAACTTACACATTAGTAAACAATTATAACACTCTAATCTGCTTTAAAAGAAATTTATTGGGTTTGTTTATACAGAAGAAAATAAGTTTACTTCTCATTCAGTTAGAAACATTAATAAATATTCTAGTTTCCTTTGTGTGAAAAGATATGTAGTTACACTAACATTGTCAGATTTCTTTCAACAATATTTTTGGGAATTGATTTTTTTTATAGAAATTACCCTTAACACTGATTCTCTCAGCCTTTTATCTGTAGCAGTTCGTTTGTTGCAGACATCTATGAGATAATGAGCAAAGAACGTACGACAGCATCATCACGGCCTTGCAACTGTATGAGAGAAGTTGCTGAATAGATAGAAAGCTTTAAATCCCCATCCTAAGGAGTTACTATATAAAGATGTGCTAGTGTGTTAGTGTGAGACTAAGCATCCTTGAACACATGACTCAAAGGTGGTGTTTAGTGCAAAGAAGGAAAGACCAGAGTTAAAGTTTCTACAATACAATCTGGTTCCAGGAATACGTGTCCACACCTTATGTCAGCCAGCAATGAAGGTCTTAGACATTGACAATTTTAGGTGGGCATCACACATGTAAGCAAAGAATTAATTGTGTGTTAACCTTATGCCATCACTGAAAGTGAGTCGCTCCAGAGGGTGATTTATTGCACAACTTCAATTTTTGTTCCACTGTGAGGGAAAGCTTTGGACAACAAGACATAGCCTCAAGCTATGCCAGGAGATGTGCAGGTTGGGCATCGGGAAGAATTTCTTCGCTGAAAGGGTGGTCAGGCATTGAAAATGACTGCCTAGGAAGGTGATGAAATCACTGTCTCTGGAGGTGCTCAAGAAACAACTGGATGTGGCACTTAGTGCTGTGGTCTAGTTGACATGGTGGTGATCAGTCAAAGGTAGGACTTGTTGATTTTGGAGGTATTTTCCAACCTTAATGATTCTATGATTCTATAAGTCCATCAAGTTCAAGACATCAAGCATCAACAGTGTAAATTTATATCGAGAAGAAACCTGCTATCCCACTATATCACTAAATCAGCATTCTGTTGCACTGAAGAGATGCATTTCTTGTATATACTAGAATATCAAAATCAAAAGGTCATGTTTAGATTCTGATGTAAACAAAAGCTTTCATCAATAATTCGTTTCGTGTCCCTCATTCTGAAGCACTTGTATGTGCTGGCTATTCTTAACTAAATTTGACACAGGACTAGGCTCATATGAGGCATGATTTGTGGTACTTGTCATCCTACAAGACCTGCTTGAATAATCAAGTTACAGCAAAGTACTTCCTTTTAATCCATTTACCAGGAGGCTAAGGACTAGTCTGTAAGTTTAAATAGTAGTTTAACTGATCCACAATATGCCACCAAGGTAATACCATTAGTAGGTCTTGGCTGCCTGTTATTAGTATCCTGCTTATTACAGAGAAGAGAAATAATTGAAAAACAGGCTGCTTTGCCTTGGTATTCAGGCTTTTACTAATATCATGAGCAGTCGGTGTCCCAAATGTTTTATTTCCTGTAGGAGTCTGACTTCTACTCTGACACATTATTTCCTGGATGGTTTTCTTTTTTGAGGTGCTCATCTTAAAAACATATGTATGAATGATGACTTGATTAGTTACCTGATTACTTGGGTTGCTCTCATCTTAAAACTCTGGTTCATTTGCTTAGCAGGCTTGATTTGCAAGTAAAGGCACATGCAAGACAAGTTTTCTTCACAGAACTATTTAACTGCCGCATATTAAAAAAATATGTAGCATTCAAAGACTGTGTGCTCTTGCAATCTACTTTGGCATGATTATATAGAGACAAAAATAAAAAAAACCCAAAATAATAAAGTGAATAAACTCTTAAAATGCATAACAGACTGACTAGCTTGCATTTCACACAAGAAATGCAAGTGGCACATGCAACAACACCATTATAAATTTGTTAAACAAAAGAGAAATGAATGGAACATATCAAGTTTTGCAATATACTAAAATAAATTGGTTATGAAAACTGTGAAAAGGCCCCAAGGCATCCATCTCTGCAAGAATCTCAGCCAAAAGGTTTGAGGAACCCTCTATTCAGTTCCTCTTTATATATCAAAAACAAATTGCTTGTCATCATCACCTTTCACAGATGATTACCATCTATCATTTTTTATTTGTCATTTATACCAGCTCCCCATTTTCCTATGATGCTGTATATCTAGTGCTTAAATTTTCTATCATGATACCCCTATGATTATGCCTATGTCACCTGTTAGACTTCAGTGTGTGTCCTTAACCCTCAGCAAAATACTAATTAATTGTTTGCTTTTTTCATCCTAAGTTTTTTAAATAACTGGACTTCACTACTCTTATTAAATAAAACATCAAATAGTCTTTGTTGGGACTGTAGAACATGCTGTGAAAATGCTTTCTTGGAACAAGCTCTATGTAACTTTTCTGAATCATTGTTTTTGAAGATAATATTCCTCCCACAGTTATTGGGGCATTTTCTTCTAATTTACAACTACCTACTTGAGATTTAATTATGAAAATACATTCGATGGAAATATCAGTGTTACTTTTGTACATTTTTTAGTAAGCATTGGGATTTATCTTTATTACTCTGATTGTCACTTACAATATTGGAACTTGGGACAAAGTTTTTTCTTCTAGAAAGATATAATTGAATTTACAGAAAACTTGTTAAAATATAAGTTTTCCTTCAGAAGGTTTCAGAGACAGCTTGTGTACAAGGTTACATTTTAAGGAACGTTTGATCATCAAAAATAATTTGAGACAGATTTTCCTTTGAAAGACTGCAGTCTTGACCAGTAATATATAGAAAAACTAAAGGCTTTAAAAATAATAATTTCCTGAAATGAAACAAAACAAAACAAAAACCAAACCAAACCAAAACAACAACAACAAATAAACAAAAAAACCCCCACTCTAACCAAAGCAACCAATTAACCAAATAAAACCCCCTCACAAATCAAAACAAAGTATGATTGAGAAGGAGAAACCCAAACAAAATTCTATCTAGAGACTTATAAGAATAAAGGATGAATTTTCTATGAGAATATATGCACTAAACAATCATAGCATTAAGATGACACAGCAACATGAAGAGAAATTCACTAGAACAACAGGCCTAATAGAGTCAAGAAGATATTAAAGCCACTTTATAAAGTTGTAAACCATTCTGTGCATCAAAATTCAAAGATCAATTCAAACTGGGGAAAGAGCAGAGGAGGGATCCTTGGACAATTAGGAGTTTGAACAGACTTAATTTTATGCAGAAAGAAAGAGCTTGAATGGTTTATCTTGGCAAAAAGAATACTGAAAAGACAGACAACCTCTATAAATATACCATGGAAAATGTCATAGAAAGATAACAACTAGCTAATAAAGGGAATATGGGGTCAAACCCCAATGCATATAAAATGGAATTAAGTACACTTAGGGAAGAAAATTAGCAAAAGATTCTAACCATCTGGGCAGGGAGATACAGGAGCAGGCTTGAAATCAGACTGGTGGAGGAAAGTCACTGAACATTTTAAAACCACTTGAAAAACCACTACCCTCACCACCCTGCAAAACAGCTCATTCCTGTTACAAAAAAAAATTATGAAATGTGGCTCCCTGCAACACCAGGCAATTTAATGACCTAAGACATCCTTTCTAATCCTAGATTCCCTTCAATTAACTAGTGTACGTGGTGAGACATCAGGCATTGGTATGGATTTAATGGCCACCTAAACACTCATGCTGGGGAAAAATATAACTAGTCCACAGCCTCTCACATATCAAGTACTTAATTGGGGTCAGTAAAATGTTATGTATTTTCTACAATATACAGAATAACTAAGAATAGCTGTTCCTCTTATATCTAGAGAATGTTCCTGTCAGAACACAACCAAATCTCTGTTTATCTTGTTTCTTCCATTTAAAAAGGATCTCATGTCTTCACCTGTATAATACTCATCTCAAACACTGACAAACATATTCATTATCTGAAAAGGGTATCCCAGGCAAGTCTACTAACAGTAACCACTAGTACTTTTGATTTAAAAAATAAAAATATTTTATTCCTGGTGTATTTGGGAATGTTGATTACCGAGCTAATTGGTCCCATATTGTTATAAGTCTCTAAATAGGATTTAATTCTAAAACTATTGCAAATTTGAGCCATAAAAACATTTCCATAGTTGCTGAGTACACTATGAAAATTACAGAGATGATGAAGTTTTATTACGAGGTGAGGCACAATCAACATAGCACTGCAGAATCCTAAGTATTGCAGGTTTTTTTTTTCTTCTTAATCATGCCTTGGGTTTTTCTGGTTTTGATTTTGGTTTTTTGTTTGTTTGAGGGCTCTGGGGTTCTTTTTCTGTGTTTTGGGTTTTTTTGGTTTTCTTTTTTTTTTTTTTTCCAGTTTCAGGACCAACAAAACTTCCATTTAGATACTAGGATAAAAAAATCACAACGACAGTAATCAAACACTAAAATAAGTTGCCCAAATAGACTGTGAGATATCCATCACTGGATATACTGAAGACTTGGTTGTGTATGGTTGATTAATCTGACTGAGCTTTGAAGTTGGATCTGACTTTGATATTGTGCCTACTTTGAACTAAGCATTGGACTAGATGACCTGGAATGGTCTCCTGTAACATAATTTTTTTCCATTGACCATTTATATGTAGAAATAATTATACCTGTATCTGAACAGTGCCTGAAAACATTGTGAAACAACAGTGCTTGTTGTAGCTTTAACCAGTTTAAAAGGGATGTAATCACTGACTAATCCTTTCAGAGATCTGTAAGATCCACAAGAAAGAATTGGTTATGTCAGGAACAATTTGGAGGGAAACACTGTAACTTTATTAAATTAACAACTGTATTTGCAGAAACAAACAAGTATACTTTCCTTTGTGTCAGGTCTAAAACAGAAGCATCAAACATGAAATAAGCATTTTTGTAAAACAACATATTTCAGTTGCCTTACTCTGTCCAGTTTAGGCCTCTCCTCATTGCCACTGAAGTGCTGAACAACTTGGACAAGTCTGGAGGAGGCCAGGAGTAGGGTCAGAATGGCAGGATTTGCCCTGTGAGAAAGGCTTGAGGGCTGCAGCTTGTTCAGCCTTAAGAAGAGATACCCTGAGAGGAAACAGCAACCTCCCTTGTATCTGTGCAGAGGTCATGAAGGAGATGGAGCCAGGCTGGCACGGAGAAATTCAAATTGTAAGTTCTATATGTGGTAACTTGTGATTAAAGAATGATTTGACATGGAGGGCAAGGAAACGTAACTGCAGAAGGGATTAAATTGGCTGAAGAAGGAATGCCAGAGATAGAATGACTCCCTGTGAGGCAGTGAAGTTTTCCTTGGTGATGAGATAAGCAGCTGCAGCCTTGTCTTATAGCAGTCTTGGAATCATGTGAACCCTCAAGGGCCAGCTTTCAGCAGCGGAGTTGGTGCTGGGGGATGAATCCAATGGCAGGCTAAAGCATCCCATGCTAACCCTCACATGATTAGTTCTACTGCAAATATCTGTAAAGAATAAGCTTCTGATGCATTTTTGTTGACTCCTTCTAGAATTCTGTCCAATGCCAAATTCAATCCTCTACAGCATTGTTCCTCCCTCTCTTTTTATTTTTTTTAATATATTTAAGCACAAACATGTATTTACTTTACCTCAAGGAATAAAACAAAAAAAAAAATATCCAAAAAGTGGGATTCTGTTTACAGTAAGGTGTAAACAGAAATGAGAGAGTTTTGGACTGGCAATTAAAAGAAACCTCTTCCCCATGGGATTAGTCAGGAAGCGTAGGACATTGTCCAGAGATCTGTGCAACCTCTGTTCTTAGAGGCTTTTCAGATCCAGCTGGACATGGACAGCCTGGATATCTCAGTCTGACCTCAAAAATCACCTTGCTTTGAGCAGAAAGTTGGGCTAGAGATATCCTGATATCACCTCCAGCCTGAATTATCCTTGAATTACACTTTTCTGTTTTTTTAGGAATGATGAACTAACAAGTAAAACTTACACCTCAGCTATAATAATTGCAATCTGGATGCTCTACACCAAAATAAATTTGATTCTTACTGTTTGCTGCACAAACTATGTATATGTTCTCCAGATAATTGTTTGTAATTACCACACATCAGGTAGGAAATGCAAGTCAACTACTCTAACTTCCAGAGTCTTTCAGCTGTAGCCTTTACTATGAATTGACGACTGACCAAAGATCCTGGATGATTTTAAAAGAGGTCTACTATATGTATTGAGTATCTCAACTATAAGAAGAAAGTAAAAGCAGCTAGAATTTATCATTTTGTGTATGAGGGAAAGGGAAAACATTTCATTAAAATGTACTATAAATAAGAATAGCTTTCCTGGGTATTTTGGGTGTTTCGCTGTTTGTTTTATATCATGTTGGAGTTTTCATAGTCTATTATCTGAACTGGTATTAAAGAACAATACAATATAGTTCACTATCGTGTGATGTTTTTCTCTAGAAATACAGTTTTTTCTGAAAAAATGCAACAAACAAAAGAAACAAACAAAAAGAAAAACCTACTTAAAATACAACAAAACCAAACCACATCAAAAAAGTAGAATATTATAACAGAATTATATATATCATTAAGTTTCAGTTCATCTAGAACTTAAGGAGTCCAATAGTCAGCAGATGTGTGGTACTGAATTCATAATTCTCATTTATTTACTATGTAGCACATTTAGTTCTTTAAAGCTTCTTAAATTCAGATTAATTGTTCTCTGTTATATTAAATAATATTACAGATGAATTTAAAAGCTGTAGTAAATTTAATATAGAATAAAGCCTAAAATTAGCTAATTTTAGACTCAATTTATATGTTTTGAAAGTATGGCTAATTTCTTTGTTCACATCTTATTTCTGAATCTGCCTTTAGTGTTGACACAAAATAGTTGACACTATTCATGGACATGAATATGTTGTGAAGTTGTTTTAATGTGATGTTCAAAATAGAACTGTGCAGTTCATTTACATGATAACTTGAAAGAGGATCAAACTCAAATGAGGTAGCAAATGATAAGTGAGAAGTGAAATAAATCATATATAGATAGCATATAGAAGCACTAACACTAACTATATTCTGCACTCATTAAATGCCACTAATTTGGCCTACTCATGAGTTGGTTATGGTGTGCCAGACAGCTGAGGCAGCCAACTGACTGTGTATTTCACTCTCTCTTAATCCAAGGTCCAGAAATTTCTGCAAATCCACTTTCAGCTATTTTCTCTGTTATGAGTTCATCTGTCTTTTACAGCTGGCAAAGACCAGGCCAGTCATATTTAATAACTGAGCTTTGATTAAAATTACATATAACTAATCATGGAAGAATGACAACCTATAATAGCAGTAGTATCGATTTTTACAGTCATGGTAAAGTATTTGGCTCACTTCTTATTGTTTTTCCCCTAAAACCAAAGTTTTTTCAAAGAATATATCAGTTAGACATCTTAACACTGTTGCTCCCTAAAACAGCATTTCTGTTTAGGTTTTTATAATGAATGTAATATTTAGGTTAAAAAATAATGTTTATAGAGCTTTAGATAGACTTTAGAACCCTACTCTGAGCATTCTATGTGCTAACTTTGAGAGTAACAGGCTTTATAAAATAAACAATATTTAGACATCAGTGAGTTTGTTCTCAGCTGGACCCACTAGAAACTTGTGTTCTTAATGGATGACTCTGCAAGCAGTTCAACTCATTGCGTGTTTGCAATTTCTTTGCAATTCTTTGCAATCTTTAATAATCATTACATAAGTATATCATAAAATATAAGTAATGGATAGATGTAATTTCTAATGAACTATTTACTATGCCTAGAATTTCTCTTTCAAAAAGAACATGAAATAAAAGTGGAAACAATCATATATTAATATGCCAAAATCTTATTAGTGAAACCATGTAAATTACAAATTCCTTCCTTCCTTCCTTCCTTCCTTCAAGAATCCCCTGACGTTGCGTGCGCAATAGCGAAGTCTCATCGTGGGGTCTGAAGGCAATGGTGCCTGGTGTATGCTGTGAACATGGAGAAGGTTTCCAATATAGGAAATTGAATTTAAAAAAATCACGTCTTTATAGACCTTTCAATTTTCCAGTAACAAATATATGAAGGAAAGTGTCCCATAGTGATGTGGTATATCTGATTTAGAACTACAGGTGATCTCTATTTCTGTGTCCCACAATTTAAGAAGGATGTAAAAGTCCTTGAGGACTTTTGAGATTAATGTAGATTAAAAATAAAAGGTTTTCTTTGACATGTTCTTTTTCTTGATTTTTGCATATTGCTCACTGTTCATGTCATCAAAAATAGTTTCCTTTCAAGTTATCTAGATGTCAAATAAAGAAGCATAGGTGTTTTTAAGTGTGATTCAGCTAACCAGTTTTAGACATCTACATTACGGTGGAATGGACTGCTCCTTCTAAGTCTTTTTCCAGAGGAAAGCAACCAAGTTGTTGAAAGGGCTCAAAGGCATGTCCTATGAGGAATGGCTGAGGACTCTGGATTTATCTGCTTTGGAGAAAAGGAGGCTGAGGGAAAACCTCATTTCTCTCTTCAGCTTCCTGAGGAGTGGAAGCAGAGAAAGGTGCTGAGCTCTTCTCTATGGGGTCCAGCATAGAACACATGGAAATGATTGAAAGCTGCATCAGGGAATGTTTAGACTGGATATTAGGAAGCATTTCTTTACTGAGAGTGTTGTCAAACCCTGGCACAGGCTTCCTAGAGAGGTGACGATGCCCTATGTCTGTCACTGTATAAGAGGCATTTGGATAGTCCTCTAAATAACATGCTTTAACTTTTAGTCTGACTTGAAGGGGTCAGGAAGTAGGTCCCTTCCAGCTGAAACTATTCTATTCCATTCTATTCTATTCTATTCTATTCTACTCTATTCTACTCTATTCTCAGAGAATGGCTTTGCAAAATAGTGCCATTGGTGTGAGTAAAAAAATGTCACAGTAAATAAATAAGATTACAGAAGTAGGCAAATGTACAAAGCTATATTCAGCACTTTAAGTTATCTCAGGTCTTATTCAAAAAACATTTTTCAGATGAAAACCTCAGCAAGTGAAGAAGTACCTTTAATAAACACAAGTGTGTTTCCATAGGAGTGGTAATAATGTAAATTGAACTTGCTCTAAATCTGGGAAAGAAATAATAACTGTAAACACTTTGAAAGAATGTAGAAATGAGAAATGAAACACTGGAATAAATATGCATTTAAAAGGTCTTTGACATGGATATTTTACTATATTTTTTTCTTCTTTTCTTTTGCATATGTTCACTGTTGTAATTTGGCATATTCCTCTTCACAAATGGAAAAGGGACATTCAGTTTTAAAGTCTGATTACGAATAAGAATGACTTAAACCATAAGAGAAGACATAGGAATTTACTATTCAACAACAAAAAAATCAGTACCTGTGAAATTTTCTAAACAAAGTTCACTGGTATAAGGCTCCTCCAATAAAGTGAAAAACTGATTGTCTGAGAACTATCTTCAAAAAGGGTGTATATAGACTGCCTAAGACTTTGGCCTTTTTAACCAGTACTGCCCCCCGAAAACTAAATGTTTGAAAGAACATGTTCAAAAATTGTGGCGAACACAGAGACAGTGTTTTAAGATTTATAAAATTGGCTGGCTCTAACATGCTAGCAGCCAGAGAAAGAAGATAAATAAAGTTCTACCAGGTTGAGCTGTGCTCCGTAGCACCTCAGCAAGATTCTCACGTGTTCATGCAGTGTTATTCATGCATTGATATTTGCTATATAAATTAGAATTAACTAATCGTATTTACATGCACTGTCAGCAAAAGGATTTGTCATCATTTTCATTATTTAATCATTTGACCTACAGAATCTTTACAAACATTTCTTTGATGTCTCATCAAAGCAGACTACTAGAGGACAATGAAAACTGTATTTTTGTATTTCTTCACTGCTTGTACAGTGTTATAAATTCATTGATACAGCATGATCCTCTTTGTTATTGATTTGTTTACTTCTCTGATAGCAAGTTATACAAACCTAGTCAGAAAGGAAAGGACAGCTCTGTGTTAGCTCTAGGGATAGACAGGAAAATGATAGCAGCTTAAATGCAAAGTAGGCTCCAGTATTGTCAGGACTTAGATGCCTACAACCATCTCTAAAAGCAGACATTTAAACATCCAGGTGAAGTTTGTCTAATCTAACTTTAAGTGTCAACTATTTTAATATTTATGTTGGAACTATTCATGCTACATTCCTTATAAAGCCAATTAAAGAGATGCAAATAAATGTTTGGAAAAAATATTTCATCTTCCTGTAGACTTCTTAGTTAGTTAATAGTTGTATTTCAGATTCCACTGATCTATTTTACTTGTTAACTTTAAGATAAGGGATTTAAATTCTGGAAGTACCTGTTCTTTTATGATAATTTATAAAGAAATCTAGAATGACTGACTATCACAAGCCAACAGCAAAGTTGGTAAGCACTGTGAACTGGGAATAAACTTATGTGACAAGAAAAGTAGATGGTAAAGTTCTTTGCTAGGGCAACAACTGAACAAGGACTTTAGGAATTACGAGCATAAAGAGGTGGATGTATAAATTCAGTAGTAAAGTCCCTTGTGGATAAATTTTTCTGACTTTTGAAAGTCAAAGCTCCTTTGAATAACCTCTTTAACCTCTTAGATAGACTCTTTTTGGTTTAAACAGGTTTTTTGTATCTCACCACAGTCTGCATATACTGCTCTCTCTCTACTTTTTTTTTTTCCTTTTTAAATCCTATTTTCTTGAAATTTAAAGATGCCTCTAAGATAAAAGACAATTATTTTAAAAATAAATAGACAACAAAATCAATAAATGAGGATTAATTAAATTTACCTTTCATATAGTATATACTTTGAATTTTAGTTATATTTCTCTTCTTTTAATTACAAAGGAATTAGTCATTGTAAGAAAAAGACTTAGAAGGAGCAGTCCATTCCACCGTAATGTAGATGTCTAAAACTGGTTAGCTGAATCACACTTAAAAACACCTATGCTTCTTTATTTGACATCTAGATAACTTAAAAGGAAACTATTTTTGATGACATGAACAGTGAGCAATATGCAAAAATCAAGAAAAAGAACATGTCAAAGAAAACCTTTTATTTTTAATCTACATCAATCTCAAAATAGCTTCAGGAGAATTATTAAGATATACATGCCAAATTGCATGCTGATAAAGCAGAAAGACATTCAAAGTGAATTTGAATTAAGACTTAACAGAGCTGAAATAAATAGGCTTCTTTTTTTGTAAGGTTAAAATATATGTTTATAAGTGAGTAAGACTTCTATTCAATATTTTCATTATGGGTTTCTTTTCAGACACAGTTTGTCCTATTGCCCTTATCTAAGAAATGCTCTTGGTTCATTATCTACATACCAATTAATTCCTTTTTTGCTTCATTTTGCTTCATTTATCCTTTTTTCCTCTTGACTTCTGCCTCAGTGAATTATCTCTTCCATGGAAAACAGGTGAACAGTCAGTGAAAAAGAGTTAGATTTGGTAACTAATGAAATTGTAAGGCTAGGTTGCCTGAAATTCTATAAAGCATTGCAGACATCATCTTCCCTTTTAAAGCAAAACTTACCATTTTGTCTGCATTGTCAACCTTCACAGGATAAAGGTCAAAGATCATTATATTGTTTTGATGTTAAGCCTCAAATGGATTAAAAACGTGTGCTTCACCTATACCACTGGCATCCAATCACATTTAAATTAAACTGTTGTCATCCTGATTTTGATTACTTAATGTAGGATGACATGCTGTAATTATTCATTACTGAAGCACACGATATGCCAATAATGTCTTAGATATGTAATTACCAAAGTGTTTTTGATTTTTTAAAATTATTTTTACATGAGTGAATGTATCAACTAAATTCATACAGTTATATGGATTTGGGACTGACTATTTAAATGCTTTTTATGGCTTCATGAAAGCTATCTAACTAAATCGCTTTTAGTAAAAATTTAAAATCCTGAAAAAATTAGCCTTATTATTATTCTTTTTACATCACAACCAAAGTATAATAACAAAACAGCCAGACATTTTTTTTTCTCTGATTATTTAAAAACATCACAAAGATCAGATGGTCCAATACCTTGCTTTTTCACATAATAGTCCTAGCACTGCTTCTCAGCAGTTCATCCAGATTTATTTCATCTGCTTTTCTGAAATATTCCTTACAGGATTCTTTCACAGAACTTAACAAAAACAGTTGAATGTACCTTAGTATGCTCCTAAAAGGGACGACTGCCTGTAGATTGCACAGTTCTCTCAATTGACTTTTAATAGACCTTTGGTACTTAATCCAAATGATGTTCCCTAGTTAGGTGAAAATAATTTACAAGTTAATTAGATGTTTATATATATAACCCACCAGCAGCAAGTAAAGAAACAAACTATTGAGCTTTTTCAGTTTGTAAAGGAAAGGTTATTAGTCTAGAAGGAGAATCTGTAGAGTAGCTAAGTTCATTGGTTTTCATGAGCAGATCTATCTTGTTCAGGAATAGAATCAATCACCCCAATCTACTGACTTTCACTTAAACAAGTATCCTCATGCTTTATTGAGCCATAAACCTTCTAAACAATGGAAGCCTATCTTGTTTTCTAGGAATATGTTTCATTTGAGTCTTGCTGAGAAGAGCCCCAAATTATCTATCTTTAAATGCAATTTAAAGAAAACCACCACCAAACAAAAAATCCCCAGATGAGATTTGAAGGGATTATATATATTGAATTCTATATATTTTAGTTTTAAAAATCAGATGGAAACTGATTAAATTTCTTCAAATTTCTGTCTTCTATTTTTTTTTCAGTTTAATTTTTAGATTTTCTTCTGCTGCCAATAAACATATTTTGGAGAACACTGTAAAGATACAAGATGGTAATGGTAGTTTATTTCTAGAAACAGTACATATGCAAGTTCTAAATCATAGAGCTGTTTATTAATATTAAATATAAGAGAAGCATCTAAAAATACATCTAGTTTAGACTAAGTGGTGAGTTAAAGTAAACAAGGAAAATTAGACAAGCCCTTTAAAGCTTCCAGCTATGACAGCTACTTATATTACTGGTGTAACATTGTCAAAAATATTCTCTATAATAACACCTTACAGATAGAACCACTAAAATAGTGAGAATTTGTCTTCATTTACTAGACAAATAAATAGACATGCAAAGCATCACCCCATAATACTTTCAAACATATTCAATCCAATACTAGGTCAGCACATAATACCGGGATCCCACACACATTTGAGTTGAAATAGTGGTCAAATATAAATCTTCCACAGAGTTAAAATGTTACTCTTCTGTATCATACAGTACCATTCTTTCTATTCTGGCCATTTTTTAAATCTCTTTGATTTCTAAGAGACCAGATCTTTCTTTCTTCCATGACTCTCAAATCTTCATTTTTTTTTACAAAAACTGTTGAATTAATTTGCATTAGTGCACTCAAAATATTTTGAAAATTATTCACTGTACTTATGCAAGGCATTTTGTTTATGACAGAAGGAGCAGGGAAAATGGTCTCAAAGCAATGAATCTAATAATATGGTTCCTATCTATCTACCTCACATAAGACAAATGTAATTGTGTTTGTGCTCTCAAGGGACCTGCACAAGCTTGCTTCTTGATCAGTAAAGGACATATATATGTGCTATTTTAGACTCTCCAAGTCATGCTCAATATCCCAAGACAGTGAAGAACTTTGTTTTTTCCATTGCTGAATAACAATAACACAAATATTAAATCTTGAATTGAAAATTTCACTGTATGTCTCAAAACATTTTTTTAATACATTCTGGAGGTGGGAAGGAAAGGAAATGACAATGGAGATTATGAGCATGAAAAATGTCAAATATCCATGCTGTTGATTTTCACCTTGCTTCATTGCAGAAGTCTTCAGTATTTCATCCTTTATTCAAGTTATAGACATCAGCTCTATCAAACAGTGTTATTAGCAAGTTAATAAAGGAAGAATTGGAAGTAGTTCTGGAATACTTGTTTCAAAATTATTTCCCATAAAACAGTGCATCAAAAAGGGAAGAAATTCAGCACATGCAAATGCATTTTGCAGAGAATCACATTAAAAAAAAGGCCAGAATTTATGGATAGTTGTTTTTGTAGTCTTACCATGAGCTGAACTTCAGCTCATCAGGAGTAGTGACATGTTTATGGCTGTAAGTCTAAATCTTTTTGCAGTAATTGCTGTAATATCAAATTCCTACATAGGCAAGGAATCATACTATATTGCTGATTTATTGCTAGCTGACAAAAAGCCTAAACATGCTAAGAATGCCCTCATTTCTCTTGAGTAAAGAGCTCTTGATTTTTGCTGTACACCAAGTATATTGGTCCAATGGGATTTAAAATATGTAGTCTTCTTATTAAAAGTTATGTTTAAAAGAAGGTGGTTTACTTTTTAAGACAGAGATACCACCTGTTGACTTCTGCATACAAGTTTTAGGCTAAAGCATTCATTCAGAAAATGAGATAACTGACTTCAACTTTCATACTCCTCTGAATGGATTCAGATTCATGCAGACCATTTTATATATATTGCATAAACCATTAAGAGGGGAAAGGTTTATCATTTCCTTCAAGGCAGCTCTTAGTGCTGCTAATATGAGATTTACAGGAATTAGAGAAAAACAAGCAACAAAAGCTTAGCCCTACAGTTTCACTGTTAGGACAGCAGTCACAAGCTTGAGACACTACCCCCATGATTGCTAATGTGTTATACACTAGATGGTCAGAAGGGAAAATCATAAAAACCATTGAGAATACTGTAGCAGCAAAGTGTCTCTTCCAAATTATGTAGCCAATGGCTTCCCTGGCATTTTCGCACCTCAGGAACCCCCCTGCGCACATGGTAACCCCCTGATTTGCTGTGGAGTGTGCCTGTACCAGAGCTGCGTGTCTTTGGCAAGTGACTCACAAGGCAGTCATTCACTGGCTACCACATACAAAAGATAACAAAATTTTGCCAGCTGTCAGGATGAGGACTGATGTAGTCACCACCCCAGTGAACTGCTTTTGCTGCTTGGCAGGTAACAAATAGGAGAGGATGGGGTGGCTCCCATGGCTCCACCTGATGGTAGTCAGTATTACTGAGCTGCCATCTGTTCCAGCTTCACTGGCATTGTGGATGGCAATGGCCCAGCCTGACCCGGTGATGTGTGACCAGTCTCAGATGGGACCGACCCTGCTATCTGGACTCCTCGGATTCAGCCTTTTAGGCTTTTATATTACCTTTTTTTCTGAAATTCTTCCTCATGAATACCCAGGAGAAACACTGTGGCGGGGACAGTTCATTTCTTACTCTTTATTCTAGGATTCACCTCGGGTTATTTTCATGCACATGCCACAATTCCACACTACATCCAAGTGTTCGTTTTACAGTAACTCAGATACTTATTCTTTGTTTTGTTAGCCCTAGAACTGTTTTTTCATAACCCTCAAGACTAAATTGCTTTAAGGATCTTTAACTAAACACTGATGGAATGCTTATATCCTTGAAGCCCTCAATACAGTCTGGTGCTCATATTTGCAAGGCTTCAGCTGTCATCCCTGTACTTGTATTTGACTCTAAGGTCTTAGATGAATCATGTCGCTCTGAATAACTGATTATTACTACTGTTAGTTACAAATATAAATATATATATGTGTGTGTATGTACACATATATTTAATATATTGTTTCACTACTTTATTGTACAAAGCTAAACAGAAGCTTAAATAAATAGGTTTTAGTCACTTCTAGTGACTAGTAGTCATCTGGTTGTTAGATAACGGCTGTCACAGTTTAAGAAGCCTAATGAAGCTCCAGGCAGGTCAAGCTCAGATAAATCTTGTAAATCTTGAGGCCTCTGCGCTTATCTCAGCATACAGTCATTTACAAGCAACAGTAGCACTGTATTTCCTAGGCTACAGAGCTATATGAAGTACACTCACTTGGAAGCAACAGGTATATGACTTGACTAATTTTACCCTAAGTGGATCAAAATACTCCAACAGATGAATCTAGGTGACATGCTTTCTTGGAGCATCTCATGGATCCCTTTAATCTTTAATTTAATTAAGGTTAAGGGTAATGTATTCAGAAGTTAATTCTGATGTCCTTAGAACTGAAAAAACACCATGAGTCCACCAATACAGTCATCACTTCTTTATCATCTAAATATAACTAGATATCAAATAACAAGTGCTGGTTTGGTAGTTTTAGCTCAGAAGAGATTTAATAGAACTTTAAAAGACTTAGGAAAAGGAAATAAGTCATTCCACATAAGAAGTGACTAAGTAAGCTACTCTGGTAAGGAGACAAAATAAGGGAAAAATAATTGCAGTCTATAAAAATCATTATTGACGCATTTTATTCTTTCCCCCGTAATTTCAAATATGAGAAGAATTACAAAACACCAGCTGAAAGAAGACAGAAGCAAGTTTGTAGTAGGGAGAGTTTGAAAGGAGGCCGAGATTGAAACCAAACACCAATATTTATTACAAAGAAGTGGCCGAGTAAACGGGAACCCAAGAGAAAGAGAAACAATGAGGGATTACAACACCCTACTCACTCAGGTGTTACTTATGAGGTTATCTTACCAACTCCTAATGCCAAAAATCCTCTGTAGCAGCTGCGTTCTTGGAGGGTTGTAGGGTGTACGTCCTTATATAATAAGGAAAAACACGCTCCTCGTGAGGTGGTAAAACAAAGAGATTTATTTCAAATTCGGCACTTCCCTTTATACCCTGATATCATGTGACTTTCTTAACCAGTAGGTTTATCCATTTAGACGCGTGCTCCTTTGGGTTTCTCTGCCCCGGCACGTCCCCCGTGCCTTGGACACGCCTCCTACAGAGGGTCAGCAGCCTCACACATAGTGGGCGTCACCGCAAAAGGCAACATGGTCCTTCGTGTGAAGTGAGCTAGCCCAAAATGAGCTATCTGCTTTTTATACAATTAATTGGTGACATCTACCTGGGCAGGTGTGGTCAGCACCGCCCAGCTAGAGGCCTTCAGTCCCTCCCTCTGTTATGCAAGTGGCATCTCTTCTGTGCATGCATGGATACCTTGGAATTCCCCTTGAGCATGCCTCAGGGGTCTTTTCTAATTGAGTCTAGGGGTTTACTTCATCCTCCTCCTCTTCAGTTTCTCCTTCAAGTGCCCTTGAAAGGCAATGAGCCAATCATATGACAGCAATTAAATATAGTTTATACAAGAAGCTCTCTTCAAGGACGAAGTTCCCGTTTATCAGTGCTTGTTTTCTCATAACTTGGCGGAAAAAGAGAAACCCTCACAAGTGGCTGGGCCAAACACATACCAAAAGTATCAACGTCTAATTAAGCCCTGATACAAGGTTGAAGCCATAAAAATGACATGGTTCTATAAAATAACGTGTAAACATTATCTCTGGAGCTCTTTGTCCTATTGTGTTTGCTGAGACTTGGCCAGGATGAAACTGGGCAGATAATAGCAGAGAAATACACTGAGGACTTCAAAATACATGAAATAAAACAAAACTCAGGTATTGTTATTGAAGTTTATTCTCTTTCTTAGACATCAATTTTAACAGCAGTTAGAGACAGGAGGATGAGACTGAATGAGACTGGTTTCTTCTCTGACCAAGTAAGAGAGATTTTGGGTTTTCTCCCAGTGTTTCTAGTAGCTTGTTCTAGGCTGTGTCCTGCTTAACATGCTAACATGTCCTGTTACGAGATTAAGACATCTAGGCAAGACATTCTTCATTTTCAGGTTTTGTTTGAAAGTCAGACACCTGCAAGAATTGTTACACCAAAGCTGTATTTACCTAAAACTTCAAAAGACCATCACAAAAATTGATATCACAAACCGTGAAAAAAGGACATTGTTGGTTTGTTTTTTGGTTTTATTTTTATTCATTTAAATTAAAAAGCAAATCACTTAAATTTTCCACCAAAAGAAGGGGACAGTTTATAAAGTAAGCATGAAATAAGGTGGGAAATATTTATAAATATATTGGCACTACCATTGAGTGAAAATCTTTTCCGTGGCTTTCTATAACTATCTCAAGAGAGTGTTTGTTATAACTGTGTGTCTAGAGTGTGAGTTTAACTATTGCTATTCAACTTTCAAGTGCTCAGCTGCATATTCTTTATTCATTTCATATACAGAGCTCTTAGCAGTGATACCAGTGGGCTTTTTACACACAGCATAAAGCTGTATATGATGTAGAGATTCATGTTGTGTATAAAATGTCTGTCACACATGGCAGAAAAAAAAAGCAGGTGTCAAGGGTTTGCACACACAAAAAGTATAATGTGCTTATTTGTATGCCAATATCCAAACGGACTCTTTTCCAAAGTGACAGTTATTTCCGTACAGTCCTTATGGGGATCCAGACTCAGGAGGTAACTAAACAGACACAACTATGATGAAGATGCTTTAGTGTTAAAAATTTTCAGTAAGAACATCTCTTAAGTAAAGGCATACTTCTCTCATGTGCCTCAGGGAAGTCTGACAATTTAGCATTTTTATTTTCCTTTCCCCTACCATTTCAGTTATTTTCCTTTTTGCCTCTCCCTTCTCTTCTCCCACACTTTGTGTCTCCTGAGAAAAATGTTTCCTTGGCTTGGAGGTGTTGTTTTTTTTTTTCAAATACCAGTAAGAATCCCTTACAGAATAAAAAAGAACTTGTGTGGGTAATTCTACTTCTCGTTGTTTTTTTTTTCCAGAACAACATTAAAATACTTTTTAAAGGAAACAGTCAAATATGTACTGTCATAGGAAAAAACGTTGTCATTTTTCAGAAGTACCTATCTCATTTTATCAGTCTTACATGTGAAGTATATGTGAATATTATGATGTTATTTTGCTAAATGTATTTAAAAAATTGAGAAAAGAACTTTAATAGTATGAAGATACAAATATGAAGTAAATCTAAATATCTAAACACTCTGAACACTCTTATCATTCAAAGCAGATACACGTGATATCTGCATATGATTTCCATACTTTAATTTCCTGATATATTTCTCTTCAAAGGCAAAAGGATACTTTTATCTTATTTCAATTTATTAAAAAACTGAAATGGAGTGTACAATGGGCAAAATGTTTTTCTATACGTCTATTCTTTTGAAGATAGTCTGAAAAATATATGTGACTTTTGCAACTTTTTCCCTCTACTCATTTGCCACAACTTATTCCACATTACTACTTTTCTATGATACATACATACATACTTTCTACAATACACACATTCTTTCTACAATATAATACATACTTCATAATAATGCATTTTATAAATGTGCATGCCTTAGGTATTCTCTACTTTTTTTTCCTGTTATTTGAAGAATGATGTATCTTCACACATCTAATAACACCTAAAAGGTAAATCAGCAATTGCAAGTTTAATAGCTGCTAAGTGCAAACTTTTACAAAATACGACTACTAGAGTTCAAAGTCAGCTCTTCTTGCTTCCAATGAACCATAAGTTATTCATGATCTCTCTTTATGACATGTTCATGCTAGTCATGTTGAGAAGATAATGTGTTTTTATTCACAGAATTTTCGAATGGCTTTTTGCTCTTACTTTGAGCCAGTCTTTTGAAGTCAAAGGAACACTTCTATTAAACTTAATTGTCTTTGGATCAGGGCTTCTATGAGGAAAAATCAGGTAGTATAGTACAAAGACAAATGCACTAGTATTGAGAGTTTTTTATTACATACAACAGAAAAGATTAGCTAGATGCACATGATCACTTCTGCCATTGAAAGAATTCTCTCGCATTACAGCAAATAATCATCTTAATTACATTTTTATCACTGGATGTATTCTGTCTTCATTTCTTTCAGATTCAAAAGTAATTTGTATAAAGCAAAATAAGAATTAATGTTTAATACCCTAATTTCAATTGTGTTAATTTACTAAATCAAGTAGCTAGATAAAAAGTACAAAGCACCTTGATCTTCCCTTGCAAATCAAAACATTAATCTCTGGTTTTTGAGATAAAAATGATGCCACATTTTCCTCACTGCAGAGGCATCAGAACAACAGAAGCTGATTCTCATTTCATGTAGGCTAGACATGCATTTTTCTTTTTCATTTCAGAGAGATCTGAAGACACCTAAACTTCTGACTTATGTTCCCCAGATATCCTTCATCATTAATTGTCTTGGCCTAAATGAAGCTTTGGGGGTTGCTTTAAGAACTGGGACTGAAATGAGCAAAGGATTCAAAGCCATGATGCATTACTGAAACTAGTCTAGGCTGAAACATTTGCTAAAGTGGTTAAAACACTGGTACTTAGAGTGGTGGGATAGATATGAGAAAGAGTGCATGGAAATTATCAAGAAATAACAATATGGTAGGGTATCCAGAGATGAAGATATATGAAGCATTTTAGAGGGAGTAAATAAATAAGTAGGAACAGCAAAAAGAGTCATGGAAAAAATTGCAGAAATTTAAATAGGGAGATGATATAAATTACTATGTTAAGTCTCCCACCAATACCCTTATGTCGAGGTTGACTATTAGGAGTCAATGGCAAGTACATATGCAGTATCTGCAACATGACTCTTCTAATATGTCTTCCAAAAGTTTTGGAAGAAAAAACAGCTGCATAGGACAGTAGTTGACTACTAGCCTTTATAATCTAAAACATGATGGTGATCTGCATATATTTAACAACTACTATTTTATATTAGAATATGAATGTTAGCTGTTTCTTAAAAAGGAATGAACCAACACATAGAAAACCTTATGAATTCAATAAAATAAGTAGATAAAAATGCAGTTAATTGGAACCTTAATATCACCAGATCCTTCTGTGAAGGAATATTCTCCAATTAAGATGGCTAACTAAAGTAAATTTTGCTATTTATTGCTTTCAGTAGAAAGCACAGAAAACTCAGAAATCCATTAAGGTCCTTGCATACTTTTAAAAATACCTGGTTTGACCCCACCTGCTAAGTCTGTCTCACCAAACTGGTCAGCCTGCTGCCAAAGATTCTCTTGGCCTTTTTTGACAGGTGGATGGCAACCCTCCCTAGACCACAATCATTTTTACAACTTTAATGAAACTTTCATATTGTTTTGGAATTCATAGAATCATGTAGGTTGGAAATGATCCTTAATATCAAGTCCATCCATTAACCTAACACTACCAAGTCCATTACTAAACCATGTCCTTAAACACCACATCTACATGTTTTTAAATACCTCTGGGGATGGTGGTTTAACAACTTCCCTGGGCAGCTTGTCCTGTGCTTGATGGCTTTTTCAGTGAAGAAGTTTTTCCTCATATCCAGTTTCAACCTCCCCTGGCACAACTTGATGCTGTTTTCTCTTGTCCTGAGATTAGCTCAGTTGGTTAGATCATGGTGCTAACAACACCAAGGTTGTAGGTTGATCCCTGTATGGGCCGTTCACTTAAGAGTTTAATTTAATGATCCTTATGGGTCCCTTCCAACTCAGAATACTCTCTGATTCTGTCCTATCATTTGTTACTTGGGAGAGGAAACTGACACCCACTTCGCAACAACATCTTTAAGGTATAGAGAGCAATAAGGTCCCCCCGGCCTCCCCTCCTCTAGACTAAACAACCCCATCTCCCTCATCTGCTCCACATAAGAAGGAATTTTTCCTTTCTGAGGTAAATTGTGCCACACCAAGCATTTATGGAAATGTAAGCATGCATAACTTCAATAATGCTACTTGCTTTTCATTTTCTCTACCCCTCCACTCTCTCACCTTTTCCCACCTTTCTCACCTTTGGTAAAATATATGAATAATCTAAACAAATTTAAATTATTACCTTTTGTTGCAACTTCAGAAACATCTTCAGACTCATGAAACATTATGCTTTTATATTGCTATATTTCCATAGGTATATTTCCATGGCTACAGATCTCCTTTACACTTTACACCAAATTGCTCTAAAATAAACCATATATATGTATATATATATATAAATAAACACTGATTATTCAGTATCAGTTCACTCTCATCCATCCCAACGGATCTATTAACAAGAACTTCAGTTACCCTCACCTTCAGGCGCAGGTTGTAACAGCCTCTGAGTCACTTTATGGAATAGCTACCTTGTCTTCACTTGTAGCTCATCTGGAGAGATGAAAGCTGACTTATGCTTATGCTTCTTATGCTTATGACATCTGCTTAGGTTGCTCCAGACATGCCTCCACATTGTGGCAAGCAAATCCCTGGCATAAGGTTCTGTTTCTAAAAGCATATATCAACCCCCTCATCTCTCATTTGGGTGTTGCATTAAGTATTTGAAGTGTCATGTGTTCTATAAATGCTACATACCAATGCTAGTAGTACACAGGATTCTAGAAGATGAAAACAAAAACACTAAGCACAGAAGAGAGTGATGAAGAATGATAATGTACATTAGTGATTGCATTTCTTTGCTAAAGTAAGCCTCTCCTGGGCTAACTTGTTATGCAGATATTTCCCCTTTGGCTGACAGAGTACATCTGTTTTAGTTAGTCTCCTTGTTGTGCACAGCATATTTTACAAACCAAGCAATTAGAAAGGAGAATTTTGTCTTGATATGCTGATGCTTTGATGACTTGCTATTGGAATAAGATATTTTGCAGTCAATAGTTTATTCTAAAATTAAACCCAAGAAAAACAAACACGTATTCCCTCTCTGCATGTAATTAGTATGAGTCTTGTATCTTTCAACGGGGAAAAGAAAGACGCCCTCCATAACACATATTCTAATTACAAATTAATCCAATAGCTGAGAAAAATTTAAGTATGCAATATGAAGTCACTCTTGATGATAAGGTTATTTTTCTTGAAGCTCTTATTTGTAAGTCTTTTTTTGTTTAGGGATGTTGTAGTGAGTGTGTTAAAGAATGATAGTTTTAACTTCTGCTTGTTAAAGAGAGTATAAACTTTTAATTCAGAAACACACCTGACTTCATGTATTCCTGCCTTTTTCATTACAGTTATTTTCCTATAATTTAGTCTGTTTGGGGCTACTCTGTATCACCACTTGAAGGCAGTCTAAAAGTCAGAATCCTTTTTATACAGAAAGATAAGAAGCACTCCATTTTATGAAGTGTAACCCTCCATTTTACTGGTAGCTCTCCTACTAGTGGAGCTGGTAGGATTTTGATTTGAGGAAAAATTCTTACTCTTGACTTTTCAAACACTTCAGGTTTCACTCATTTAACTCTTCGTTTTACATTTGGGTAAACAGTTTTGTAGCCTAAGGGAAAAAAAACAAAAAAGAAGATTTTAGTGTCACTTCTTTTTTTTCTTCTAAGTAATCAGACAACAAAATGGCTATTTTGGACTTGATCCCACTACACTGCAAGATATGAAATGTGATTGATAACTGCCTTTGAGTTTAAGTTTTTTGGTCATGGAAAGAACTGGTATGAGTTTTTAGACATAGTTTTCAATTGTGTATACTAAAATAATTTGTATTAATAAAAACTCTCTTTTTGGTCATTAGAAAAACAGTCTTCATAACATGCTTCTTTTTCATTGTGAGACGGGTATTTCTACAAGTGAGGGAAGTCTGTCTGCCTACTTCTGTTGGTTGAATGTACCAGAAACCTTGCTGGTATAGCCAAGTTCTTAATGGTTAGATGACATGCAATTCTAGATGGCTACCAACATGTAATATTTCACTAATACCACCATAGCTGAGGTACAGAGTAAGAAATATTCAAGGTAATTCTTACTCATGAAATGTATACAATTGCCAAAATAGTAATTGTTCCTGCATATTACATGAGAAATATTTCATTTACCAACCTAAATATGTTGTTAAAAATTGCAGAAAGTATATAAAACTGGTGTAAAAGTGTACAAAACTTGTATAAACTGTATTAAATGTATAAAATTGAATAAAGTGTATAAAACTGGTTAAGATACATGAAATATAAGAAATAAGTAATATAAGAAATAATAGGAAAAAAACTAATGCTCTTTAAGATAGTTCAGATTTACTATTACTGTATACTGTGCTAATTTGCCAAATCTGCTCATGTAAGTAACATTAATTTTGTTATCAAAGTGAAGTAGCTGGAGGCAGACAGAAAATCTGCAAACTCAACCAGTAGTGATGTGTATTTTGAAAGTACAAAGGATGGTAGTGTTTCTCCAACATATTACAAATACTTCATAAATAATTGTCAAAGGTATAAACCTGCTTAAGCAAAATGTCTCTTTTTCTGACATAAAAGATTTCTTTTTTTCAATTTTATTCTAAGTGGATATACAAATATGCATTTGGATTAGACTATAAAATGTTGCTGCTTACTTCCTTAGGCAGACACAGATGCATACACAGAAGAATCATTATTCAAAGTAGACAGGTTTTTGTCTTTGTAAATGTTATTTTTACATTGTAAAATTTCTTCAGAGCAAACATGCATTCTAAAGTTGAATAATATTTTAAAAGACAAGATGGAAAAATGAAAAAAATATATTTGAGAAGTTTATTCAGATGATAGATTACTGGAATCTGCACACTGGGTAAAATGTTACTGCAATGGATTTCATCGTGAATTATTAGACACACTGAAGACAGCTGTATATGGAATACACTCCACAATTTTTGTTCCATGTATTTGCACTCTTTGACTAAAACAGCTACACAGTATCTTAGAGTCACTACTGTTATGTAAATATCTGCATTAAACTCATAGGTATGAGTTTTTGTGTTTTTCTAATAAGAATTTGAATTATTTGGCTAATATTCACCAAATTAGACAGAGGGTATGAGGGTTCAAACATTCATAATTATAATTATAACATAGATATAACATTATTATTATTGATATTGCCATCCATGTATGGACTTGACAAACTCAAAAATTGGGCCCATATGAACCTCATGAGGTTCAACAAGGCCAAATGCAAGGTTCTGCAACTAGATCGGGGCAATTCCCAGTGTCAATACAGGATGGATAATGAAGGAATAGAGTGCATCCCTGCTAAGAAGGCTTTGGGGGTACGGGTAGATAAAAAACTGGACATGAGCCAGCAATGTGTGCTTACAGCCCAGAAAGCCAATTGTAACCTGGGCTGCATCAAAAGACACATGGCCAGCAAGTCAAGGGAGGTGATTTTGCCCCACTGTTCCTCTCTGGTGAGACCCAACCTGAAGTACCACGTCCAGCTCTCGGCTACAGCTCAGCATAAGAAAGATATGGACCTGCTGGAGCAGTTCTAGAGGAGGCCCACAAAAACTACCAGAGTATCTCCTATGAAGAAAGTCTGATAGAGTTGGGGTTGTTTAGCCTGGAGAAGAGAAGGCTCTGGGGAGACCTCATTGTGGTCTTTAAATATCTAAAGGGGTCTTATAAGGAAAATTGGGACAGACTTTTTAGTAGGGCCCATTGCAATAGGACGAGGGGTAATCATAGAATCATAAAATCATTTGGGTTGGAAGGGACCTTGGGATCTTCTAGTTCCAAACTACCTGCCATGAGCAGGAACACCTTTCACTAGACCAGGTTTCTCAAAGCCCCATCCAACCTGTTCTGTTGTCTCACAACTCTCCCAGTAAAGAATTTCTTCCTAATATCTAACAGAAACTGGACAAACTGATCCTGACTCCTGGACGGACCTCAGATGTGAGCATAACTTTGTCTGCAGTCTCTGACCCCATCTCCATCCCTGTTTCTGGCCCTGACTCTGGATACTCCTGTTAGGATTCCTCTGATGAAGTTCCAGACCTGTCTTGCCCCATACCAGAAGTTTCAGGGGCTCAATGGCACCCCACACATTGGCCCCCTCACAGGGCAGCCCCTGCTGGCAGGATACTCTGTGTAACCACAGCATGGAGAGAAGAGGGAGCACCACTGAGAGGGAAATATTGAATCTAAAATACTGGAAAAATAGAGGATTTTCAGGAAGCAATTTGCTCCATGGGAAACTTGAACAGAATTTTTTAGTGGGTGAGACAGCATTGCAACCACTTTGGGGAAAAAAAGTCTGAAAATAAGCTTCTATAGTGTGTTCATCACCTGACTGACTGACTGAAAGATAAATCAGAGCCTTGTCAAGGCATAACATGAGAGTTCCTCTGGATTAAGAATTTACTTTCTTTATGGATTTTAAAAAAATCTGTAGACACTAAGAGATGCATGGAGAAAGAGATATTGTTGCTCTTAATGGGAGGAAATGTAAGAAAATCTTTTTAATAGTATTAATAGAGAAGATCATGATAATCACCACATAAAAGAGTGGTAGCATGAAAGTATCCTGCTGAAAAGTTAGGCAGAGCTAAAGACAAAATAAAAAAATATCAGAATCCAGGATCCATTTTTACTGAGCTATTACAGCAAGAATGTTATTATAATATCCCATCATGCAGTTTGCAAATACTCATCTCCTAACAATTCACACAAGGAAAGCGAATGTTTTAACTCGTGCTGCTCAGCATGAATTATAGTAATTTGAGATCATATTTTTTCTTTGGAAATACTAAGAGTTTTCTTAAGCATATGTTTCTAACAAATACAAAAATTAAGCAAACGTTGTTCAATTAGAAATGTCTTATAGTATGTTTATATCTGAAGTGTTGCAGAAAGATTATGCTGATAATATAATGACTTTGTATTTCCTTGAGAGAAAAAGATTACACCAACAAAGATTTTGTAATTAGTATGAGACAGCAAATTGTTCCTACACTATAGAATCACTATTATGGAGATTACTGATCTCTGTGATTAAGAGTGTCTCCAAGTTTCCTAATAAAGCTTTACTTTAGTGTTAAGACTTCACCTTTGAAAATTGCTTTGTCTTGGTAATAGCCAGCTATAATCTAATTGCAAAGGAGAATATTTTTTTTAGGTTTGAAGAAAACAAGGAAAATTCATATGTTTTACCCTTTCATTGTAAAATGAATATTTGAAATGCTGTTTCAAAACTATGCCTAAGGTTCTAATAAGTAAAGTAGCTTCTTACAAGTCCTTTGTTATTTTTTTAACACAAATCCCTCTTTGTACACTTATGTGAGATCTGCTTGTTCCACAGTTATACAATGATTCTTTTTTTTTTTGTCAATAAAAATAAAATTAAATACAAAGTAAAAAAGACATAAAAATAATCAATTTTGGTAGTATTTGCCATTCAACTTAGAAATCAAGAAATATGAAGTTTCACATCGAAATGCTCTGGCACTGTGAGTCTGGTCTTATTTTGCTGAAAACATACAGGAAAGCTTTAAAAATATACCTGTAATTAAAAAGAATAAGGTAACAAAATTCTACTTAACAAAGAATATTATTCTTACATTGAACAGCTTTAGATCTTATCCTAGTTGTATGGTTTCTTCACGGAAACATAACTGATTAAAAGGTTTTTTTCCTATACTAAGAAAAGTAAAATCTTATACAACATACATGATCTCATATTTCACATGCACATACACACACACAGCCCCCCTTATGACTTATATGTGAACTGCTCTGGAGTACAACCATCTTACACACACCAAAGTATTGTGAACAATTTTTCTCTCTGCAATATTTTAAACCAAGGACCCTGCTGAATAAGATTCATTAAGCATTGATACTCTTGGTATGTAATCAATAAAGTGAAAGTAAAACCCTGACATTACACCTCTCCAAGGAAATCCAAAGGCAAAACAGCTCAAAGAAAGTAGAGTATCCTGTAACCATAAAGTGAAAAGAAGGAAAACTAAATAAAAAATAATAGTACTGTTGTTCTATTCTGTATGAGAGAAAATTCTTCTAAGATAGTCATGTTATAAACTGAAAAATTTCTATTTTAACATGGGTTTTGGATCATCAAACTATAAGTAACTCCATGAGATAAGTATTCATTCTAAAGTAAGGCTCAAACTACCACCATTAGCACAAATTACAGCCTAGAAAGTACAGAAAGAGGGCCTTAGACTTTGTATAAAGAATAGGTAAAAGCAGCTGTTTAATACTTTTTTACCAAGCAGGAGACAGGAAGAGCTGTTTGAGAAGCCCCATCCACTGTGGAGTGGGGTCAATTGTCAGTATTAGAAATAACCTTTCTTGTACGTGACGTACTGGACCTTAGCAGTGCTCCTATAGCTAACCATAAGAGAGAGCAGTGTGAGCAGCTTTGGTGGTGCAGCTGGAGATTAGAGTGTGGAGCAATCACCAGGAACAGCAAACCAGACAGAATAAAAAGTTGGAAGGAACGTAGCAAAGCTTAAAACCGTGGTCAGCAAAAGAAAGAAACAACTCATGGCACCGTTCAGTGGAACCAGTTCATTCCACAGAGTTATTTGTTTGCTTACATTGAGCTTTGGTATGCTGGAGGGGTTTTAGAATAACAATAAAAATAATAACAATTATCATTATTATTGGTTTATTGCAACAAGTCAAAGTCCCCACTAAACCTAGAAGCTGCCCCATTTTGGGGAAAAAAGCTAACTGTAGTTGTATTTTAGATATCATATGCTGACTTGTTCCATCACCTTAATCATGTTTTCTTTCTTTAAAACGCTTTTTGGAGTTCCCACCCAAACCTTGTGAAAATTAGACCAAAATTTTTGATATTCAGGTCATGGTTATGAGTGATGAAAATTTTATTATTTTTCTCATGGTTTTGGATGGAAAATCTAGCCAGCATTTTAAAATTGAACCTGGATGATGGTGTTAGCTGTCAATTTTTGGCAGAGTGGTTCCATAATCAAAGCCTACAGTCACAAATGTGAACTGCAAAGTCATGAAAATAGTCCAGTGAGGTGATTATCTCATACTAAGTGCCCAGTACATTGACAGGTGATAAGTGATCAGTGACAAATTATTGTGGTGAGGATTCAATTGCAACATCACTGCACAAGTTGAAGGGATTCATAGATGCATCACGTTAAAAGAGGAACTTGCTATCTTAGATCTTACCCATGGCAGGCCTATGGTACACTCTATAACCTAACTCCTCACTCAAAAGTAAACCTGATCCTGATTTAACTCATATATCCAACGCAAACCTGATCTTGATTTACATCTCCTGATAGAAGAAAAAATAATTCTCAGCTAACATGATGACTTATTTGTGACATGAACCCTTTTTCAGTCACCTGATGGTGCTGCACAACACTTCCCATTTCAAAGAAAATTCTCATAGTATATTTTAATGTGGGGGGGATTTGTCCAAAATTCAGTGCAATCTTTGAAAAATTATTCTTTCTTCGAAATCAAATTATCTTTAAATAAAACATGTCAAATTAATTTTATTTTTATTTTTAAAAATTATTCTCATTGCATTGCTCCAGCAAAAATAATATCTAATGAGAATAATGCAATGTAGGGGGCATAATACAGACAGACTTCAAGGAAAATACAATTCAGATCTTGTCTTAGTCAAATGATTACTATAGTCACATATTTAGGAAAGGCACCATAGAACACCAAGAACAGATTGGCACCTCATTTTGCATCGCTGAACTAAACTTCAAAGAAATGTTGCTTTAGTGAATGCTTTTTCTCCATTTTAGAGAGGTAGGGATTTTTTTGCTTGCTTCTTTATTGTTTTTTACTCAGCCCTCTCATGTCTCCAGCTCTCCTTTAGACATCTTTTAATCTGGAATTATATTTTACAGCTACCATAACAACACACTCTTTAGCATCCAAATTCTTTGTTAAACTTGACTTTTTAATTGAATTGAAAAATGGGATTGCTTTCCAAAAATAAAGCATCTAAGCTCAAAAGATACTGTACTTGAACATAAGTAGCATTATGTAGAGGAAATTTTTTTAAAAAATATGTCTTAGATTACCTTATATCAGTTACTGCAAAATAATGATAGACACAGTATGCTTCAATTCTGTATCAAGGTGAGACTATGATCTTTGACTACAACCTCACCTTCCCTTCCAAACTCCTGACTGGATAGTTGTGAAGATAAATTGTTTGTGAAGTGCTGATATATATTTAGTGGGGATCTCTATAAGAAAGTCTGTAACAAAATCAATAACTCTACCTTCAGAGTAGGCACTTAAATACTGTGCAATAATTTGGCTTGAGGCCATACCTTGAGCAATGAGAATCAAATAAAAATATTGAGTAGCTGCGCATTAAGCAAGAATCACCTATTTTGTGCCCTGAGAAAGGGCAAGGAATGGAACATCTCAAACTTATGTTTTGAAATGACATTGTCTTTTAATTTAAAAAGAGTGTTTCCATACTATATAAGGTAAGGATAATAGATAAGAAAAAAATAAAGTAAAATTATGCGAATATATACCATGCACTTTTAAAACATGTTTATGAGTCATTTTGCTTCTCACTTTTTCGTTGCTTTTTATTCATTTCTGTTTTCTATTACCTGACTGTATTAGGGCTCAATTAGATGTTGATACTTTTGGTCTGTGTTTGGCCCAGCCACCTGTGAGAGTTACTCTTTTTCCTGCCAAGTTATGAGGAAACAAGCACTGATAAACGAGAACTTCATCCTTGAAGAGAGCTTCTTGTATAAACTATATTTAATTGCTGTCTTATGATTGGCTCATCGCCTTTCAAGGGCCTTTGAAGGAGAAAATTGAAGAGGAGGAAGATGAAGTAAAACCCCTAGACTCAATTAGAAAAGACCCCTGAGGTATAACGTGCAAGCGTGAGGGAAATTCCAAGGTATCCATGCATGCACAGAAGAGATGCCACTTGCTTAATGAGGTGGGACTGAAGGCCTCTAGCTGGGCAGTGTTGGCCACACCTGCCCAGGTAGACGTCACCAATTAATTGTATAAAAAGCAGATAGCTCATTTTGAAGGAGTCACAAGCTTCATATCAAAGGACAACATTGCCTTCTGCAGGGACACCCGCCATCTCATGAGCCTGCATACACTCCGAGGATGCAGCTTCTGCTATGGGTTATTCTAGGCATTCTGGGGTTGGTAAGATAAATTCGTAAGCAACACCTGTTGAGAGGGGGAGTCATACTGAGGGCTTATTTTCCAACTTCTTCTTCTCTTTTGGGTTTTCACTTTGTTGGCCATCTCATGGTAATAAATATTGGGTTTTGTTAAGCTTTCAATGATATATGGTTTCAATCTCGTCATCCTTTCGAACTCTCCCCATTACATCTGACTCATTTGTACTCTTCAAGATGCCCTGAAGTAATGATTCCCTTTTTGTTTACATTGCACTTAAGTCTAACAGTGTAGAATGTGATTGTCAACAGATTCCCTAAATTGGATGTCCAGGGAATCAGAAATGGAGGACTCACCACGACAAGCACTTGCACTGCTTTTGAGACTATGCTAGAGAATGACAAGACACAATAAATGAAAAAATGGTTACGAAGTGTCATGACAATTGTCAAAAAGTATACTCAACTGAATTATTAATTATAAATACTATTAATTACAATTTTGTCCTTTTTTTCTATCTGTGAATTGCTTGCAAACTTTTGCTGAGTCTGTGAATGTATTTGTTTTCATATGTATTTGCCTATGACCTATTCACAGCTGCTCACATTGATTAGTCACTATTTGTTATTTTTAGTGTAAGATTGCTCATCTTATATATATTGTTTTTGCTCCCAGATTGGTTCACACTGCACTATACTAAATAAGATAACAAAGAGCAAGAGATAATGGTGAATTATGACTGCCATCCTATGATTGAAGTTCAGGCAAATAATTACTCATAACTAACTTCAAAAAGATATCCAGATTTCACAGACTTTTTTGGATGGCTAGTTGCAATCTGTGTAATCAGGAACAATGGACAATAATGGCTCACACAGCACAATTAACTCACTGCTGTTTATTAGTGAGGATATTTGTATACTATGATCTACATTATTTGACCAGCTGTTCCTACTCTGTTCATATGTGATCACAATGGCTCCCATAATCACCTATGCAGTATTAGTTACTTGGTTTTTAAAAGCTGTATTTTGCAGACAAAGAAGCTTGGTATAATAATAGGAAATGCTCATTGTAACATGCTGACAGCTGGAGCTGGATGATAAATAAAGGAAAGATATTTTGAGTTAAGAAAATATTCTGAACATTAGCAGTTCTTCCAGAAATGATTACCATAAAACCACCATGAACTCACACTCTAGTCACATGAGAAGAACAAGGAAAAAGATTGAATGAGCAAGGAAAAACAGTCATTCTTTCAGCTCAAGGGATCAGATATAGCTGTCACAACAATCTGCAGAGCCTTTTGTCATTACCAACCATATTGCACTTAACCTCTGAATGAGTTAAGAAATGTGTCATGTCTGCAGAACTGCAGGGTTAAATTGCAGCTGTCCTACTTCCATCCATCTTAAAAGTAGATAGTGAATGTATGTTAGTCATTCTATAATGAAAGGCAAGGCAAATAAGCATCTCATTCAGAAAATTTATGCTAAGCCAAGATAAACGTTTTAGACTGTCCTCTGAAGATGTCTATCTTTCTTCAATAGCTGCTGCAATATATGTGAACTGGCTGTATCATTTTTACATAGTTAAGATTAGTTTTTATTAATTACAGCATAGCCATGAACACTTTAGGGAATAACAAGATTCTTCTTCCTTCCGGGCTGTGTTCTAAGATGATTCTTTATTCGGTTCTCTGGGGTGAAGAAGGAATGGAAGCAAATTTTCTCAGGTTCAGAAATGCTTAAGAAACAGATTTTTTCTTCTATTTTGTACATAAACTATTATGCAACAAGCCTTTGATATTAGGAACAGTTCAATTCTAAAATCTCAGAAATGTTAGAAAGTGGTTTCTTGGATTGTTGTCCTTAGCGTAAGTTTCAAAATTACACCTAAACACACTTAAGGATTCTAAATATTTTGCTTAATATGAATATGTATGGGTTTTTTTAGTGATGGTGATAACATCCTTGTTAATTCCTTAAATAATTTTCATTTTCTAGCCATTGTTTGTATTTACCTTGCAGCAGATGTTCTTTCTCCAGGAACAGATTTTCTGTGATTTTTTTAGAAATTAGGCTAAAGTGAATATCTCAGAGGCTAGAATGAGAATTACAGTTGAATGTTGATGGGATGCAGGTAAAAAATAAGGTAGAAAAGCTCATAGGTCAAGATAAAAGACAGGAACATCAGTAGTCAGTTACCATTCTAGACAAAACAGAGTCAGCTAGGAGAAGTGTAATTTATTTTATTGCCAATTAAAGTGGAAATTAAATTAGAACAACTTCTTCCTTCTCTAACTTGTCAATCTGAACACAATTTCTTCATTTCCCACTTCTTTACCTCCTCCCCTACCCTCCCAAGTGGCACCAGGAAATTGGGAAGGGGGGATTACAGTCAGTTCAGAACATTTCCTCTCTACCACTTCTTCCTCAGGTCTTTCCTCTGCTTTAGCATGACTCCTCTCCTTGAGCTGCTGCTCCTGTCAGGACTCTCCTCCAGCTTGGCTTTTTCATGGGCTGCAGCTTCCTTCAGACCATATCTATCTGGTGTGGGAAATACATCTCCAGAGGCTCCAGTGGAGTCTCATTCACAGGCTGCAGGGGAATCTCTTCTGCCTCCTTAACTAACCTTGGTGTCTGTAGGGCTGTCTCTCACAGGTTTTCCCCCCCCTTATTCCTCTTTTAAGGAGGAATATGTTTCTCTTGTTGGGTAATGCAACTTTTTTCTGAGAAAAAGTTGCTATTTTTTGGTGGGTGTTTTGCTTGTTAAGATTTTTTTAAAAAACCCTATAGTTACATATATATATATATATATCTATCTTCATTCTTTTTGCCTTCTTTTATTTTTTCCTAGAGATGAATTTTAGTTTCCTCCAAAATTGATTTTCTTTTAAATCTTCTGAAGAAACCTGTAATTCCTAAGCATTGATATCTCATCTCTTGCACGCTATTTGAATAGTGTTTGTTGATTCATAAGTATGGGAGGTTTCTGTAATTAAATAGAACAATTAAAAGTTTGGCACTATTTTTAACTGACATCAAGAAAATAACAAATAGTGTCTTGCCTAATCAATGAAGTGTTCAAGACCAGGTTGATTGAGGCCCTGAGCAATCTGATCTAGTGAATGACAACCCTGTTCATGGCAGTGGGGTTGAAACTAGATGTTCTTTAAGGTCCCTACCAACCCAAACCATTCTGTGATTCTATGGTTCTATACTAAACTGCATAATAAAAAGTACATAAAATTCTCTATTTTTGTTATTTGAAGAAACCAGATGAATTATGTAAAAGCCAATAAAATAGCCCACCCCTCTATTTCAAAAATAGAATTAGAGCAATGTACATCAAAGAAAAAAGAAAGATTTTTTTGTTACCACTCATTGTACAGAGTCGGCCTCTGATTTATGACAAATAATCAATAAGACTCCTTTGTAATTCCCTGCTGCTAAATTGAGGCCTCAATCTGCTGTCTGATTAGTAAGATATATTATGAAATACTTTCTCTGAAAAAAGAAATACCTATTCAATTCAGAAAGGGAAAGTTCCTTTAAGCATTTTTCATAGTTTTCTAAGGAATAAATGGTATTTCTAGGTACAATTAATTTCTTCTTAAAATGATGAGGTGAGAGATAAGAAGTGGTATCCTATAGAGATGCCTGTTTCTCTCCATTCATTACACAGAAAACCTACAATAGCTGACTTGCACTGCACCATTTGATTTCTAAAATTAAAAAATATGATTCTGATATTATGTAACATTAAAGAGTATGCAAGTTGCATGATTTTAAAAGTAAAGAATTAATGGCAATCTTAAAGGAGTACTGCTCGAAAAAGAAATACAAAATTTCACAAATTGAAATAAGACCAGTTCAGGTAAGAAGATTTTCTCAGTAAGAGTGATAAAGTTGTTTAACATGTTGCCTTTAGAAACTGTGAATAATGCATTCCTGAGGTGGTCTGGCAGGACAAAAGTCTGAGCAACCTGAGCAAATTTCAAAGTTGTCCTGCTTTGAGTGGGGTTTTGGACTAGGTAACTTCTTAAGGAAAGGTTCTTTCCAGTGTACGTACTTATACATTCATAAGCAGTTACATTTACTTTACCTTACCGTTCATCTCTCCTATAATATAGAGCTACTTCATTTCTTCGTAATAATTATTTCTGGTTTATATATCATTATATATATATATCATTTTAGCAAATCATGATGTTAAGTAAATATTTTATCCCATTCTAGATGAATGAGAAACACTATGCATGCACAAAAGCAGTCATATCCATAGTTACTAACAAATGCCAAAAGTGTCATTTCATAGACTTAATACACGTCTTAACAAAGTGAGATCATGTTTAGAGTACTCTTACATAATCCATTGTCAATGTCTCCTTTTTTAATGACTGAGGATCCTGGTAACTTTTTAGATGTGCAATGTGTTTTCCATCTCTACTCAACTTTCTGAAAAGACTGGAAACTTCTCCATTAAGTGAATGATGTAGTTTAACTGCTTTTCCATCCAAATGTAATAAAAGTTTTAATAAGAACATGATAATGAAGCAGGGACAAAATTGTATCTTAGCTGAAAGAAACGTGAAGTAATTCTGTCAAGATTATATAGTGAGTAAGCAGCAAAAATTCGTTTAACCAAATGAAAGCCTCTGTCTTTAAGTTATTCGCTTTACATGCCCATTGTACTCAATAGAGAGAAAGAGACACTTCCAAAATCTCATTTTATATTAGATGTATAAAATAGATCAAATGAATAGCACTCTTGCGATTGACTACAAAGGAGCCTAGGAGTACTACTCAAGTCTAAATGAATCACACAGCACTTCTTGACTCCCACTTAACAGCCATTAGACTAGATCTGAATAGATTTTGGAATTATAGTTTCAAAGGGAATTTCAATTGTTAATTAAGCTTTTATTTCAAACTTGAAAATATACATTTTTTTTCTTCCAAGAAAATAATTTTACTAATTTAAATTCAGAATAATATTTTCAAAACTATTTTATATTTAAATAAGCTTGAATAAATTTGAGACCTGTTCTTGGTTTATTTTAAAATTAAATTTGATATTTTCATATTATTTCATGAATCTCAGTAAGACCAGTGAAAAACATTAAACAATAGAGTTTTGGAAATAAGTTTAAAAGACTTACTTGCAGATGTCAGGCAATTTAACAAAATTCAGACAAAAGAAGAAATATGTATTTGGCTTAGAAGAAAATGCATTTTGCAATAGAAAGTATTTTGAAGAACATTTTTTAACCAATTCCACAGAAAACTACATTGTAGTGTCTTCTTGAATTTTAACCATATACTGATACCTGTAGTTAATCATGAAAACAGACACATATATTCTGAAAAGGAAATTCAGCTGCTATGTATGAAGACAAGCTTATTATGTAGGTCACTGAATGATTCACAGTAAATTGCTTATCAAGGGAATACAGTCTCTCTCATAGTGAGTTGTCTTAGAGCAAATAACCTATTTAATTTTGAATAAAGAACCTGTATAAATAATCTTGTTTTCTGGATTGCTCATGATGACATTTTTGTATGACATTGAACTTTTAGCTGCAGAAGAAGTATAAGCATTTTGAATATCTACCAGGAACGACACCCTTAAGAACCACGAAGGCCAGGAGACAACCTATGAAGACTGGGGTGTAAACAATAGTCTGGACACAGCTGTGTTCCTGGATCAAATTATGTACAGTATTCACAAAGGGAAAGTAATATGTGTAAGGTCTCAGAGTTGATGTAGTTAAGAAAACAGGTAAATATTAATTGATCTTTTAAAGTTAGGAGTTCACGGAAGGTATAGAATACTAAGAACAGTGATTCCTAATTTTATGTTCTTCACTTTAACATTTGTATGTCATCCATCTTTATATTTGCTTAGGAATGTATATCATTTTAAAGAGCACTTCTGTTTTCAGGCAATGCACACTAGTATTTCTATGCTACTCTTTTTGTTTCCTCAAATTACATAAATGTAACTTAAAGCAAATGATGCTTGCTTCTAGTTAACGAGCACCAACTCCATAAAGGGCCCAAACTCTTTTAAGTCTTCTTACAAAAACATCCCACAACAGAAAACCATAGCATAGGGATGAACCATTCAGAAGCTTAGTGTAGCATACAGATGTTTCTGGAAAAGACAAATCAACCTCTGATGAGACAGTTTTTCCTTTCCCTGCATCACTGTTTGACTACTGATCCCTATTCTGCAGGCTCTGAGGAAAAGGTATTGCAGAATTTCAGAGGATGCTGAGACTGGCCACACAGTACTTTCTGTAAAAAATTATTTGCTTCCATAGCTGCAAGACTGAAGTAGAAGTTCAGCCTAATTCTTTAAATCCTTATCTCCCAGCCAATTCTGCTGTGACTCTACACGCTCTCCAAGACTGTTAAAAAAAACCCAACCAAACAGTAAAAGGGGTGCTACAGCATTTCATTCTACATTTTTCTCACACCTACTTGTATTATTCTCTTGTGAGTTAGTGGCACAATGCATTTGAGGCTTTCTAGTTCCAAACTGATACAAGTCTGTAAATGCTTACAGTTAAATTCTGCTTTCACAGAATCATGGGAGCATAAATAATTGGGTCTAAAAGGAATTTAGAATGTTCTTAATCTGAACTTCTGCTCAAATTAGGTTCAGCTCTTCATCAGACCAGGTTGCTCAGAGTTTGATCAAGTCCTTGAAAACCTGGAAGTATACAGCCTGAACAGCATCTTGTCAAAAGCTGTCTTGACAAAATTTTTCTCTATATCCAGTAAGAACCTCTAGCATCTCAGTTTATGCCTGTTGTTTCTCACCCTTCCACTTGTGCTACTGTCATGGTTTAATCCCAGCCAGCAACCAAAAACCACCCATGCACACAGTCACTCCCCCCCCACCAGTGAGACTGGGGAGGAAATCGGAAAGGTAAAAGAAAACTCATGCGTTGAGATAAAGCCAGTCCAATAGAGAAAGCAAAAGCCATATGCCACGGTCCGAGGGGGGATGGAGCCAGGACACAGCACAGACGAGTCCGAAGACAAGGTAGAGGCGCAAGTGGAATACTTTATTGAGGGGAGTAGGGGTTTTATGAGTTTCAGGTGGGGAAAGGGCTAGAATATGGGATGGAGCATGAGACAGGCAAACGGGGGAACAAATCGGGGTAGGGACAGAGGCAAAGGGGGAGGAACGTGGGAGGAACCAGGGAAGGAAAAGGTGAATGGTAGCTCTGCAGCTTCTTCAGCCTATCAGAGAGGAAAGTAGGGAAGCTTGCATGCCTGGGCATGCCCAGGAAATACAAATCCTGGGGAAACATACAATGTGTATATTTATAAACACATAAGAACTGTAAAGTCCATATCATAAAGTCCTGTCAATTGCTGTATGTTTTTCTCCGCGCCAGGAACCTCTCCCATCCTGAATCTTGTTCCTTCACAGCCACACACAAAAGCAAAGCAAAACAAAGATATAATACACTCCTTCCCATGGGCAGGTGTTCAGCCATTTCCAGAAAAGCAATGTCTTATTGCACATATCAGAGACTTGGGAAGAGAAATTCCATCACTCCAAACATCTCTGCTTCTTCCTTCTTCTCCCCAGTTTTATATTCTGTGAGTGATGTCATATAGTATGGAATATCCTTGTGGTCAGTTTGAGTCACTTTTTCTGTGTGTCCTCCAAATTTCCCATGCAACCCCAGCCTTTTTGCCAGCTTGGCAGTATGAAAAGCAGAAAAGATCTTGGCTCCGTGTAAGCACTGCTAAGCAATAATAAAAAAAATATCTCTTTTATCATCACAAACATGAGGTCCCATTGGTCCATTTCTGTAGGCTGTCAAAGTTCTTTTGAATTGCAGTGCACCAATTTCCTGTACTGATCAATCCTTCCAGTGTATTATCACTGCAAAGATGCTGAGGGTGCACTCTGTCTCATAGTCCATCTTATAAACAAAAATGTTGAAGATTTCTTGACCTTGGAAGATTCTGTTCTTAAAGATTTGACACTTCCCTTGAGCTCCTTGCACTTCAGAGTAAGCCTCTGGGAACCCACCTATGAGTTTTCCTGAATAAACTGAATTTTGTTCATCTGAAGTCCAGGGTCTCTACTCTGCTATTCTCCCTCCTTTCTCCCATGAGGAGATCAAACTCCACTGTTCATGGCAATGGCAGACAAGGTTGCCATTGATTGTCATATCCCCAACCAGTTCTTCCTTTTAGTAAAGAGCAGATCCAGCTGTGTATCCCTTACTTTTTCCATTTATCATCTGAAGGTCTCACTGTTTAGAAACCTTGACTGCTTCCATTCAGCAGCTTTCAGGGAGTTTAATGTTCCCCATAAGATCCTCGGTGTGTGATACAGAGACCTCGTTGAGATACTTACAGACAATTTTTATGCTTTCTCATGCTATTTGAGTGGTCTAGAACAAACTTGTAACACAACATCACTCACACTGCCCCTCCTCTGAATCTCACCCACAAGCTCTCAACCTGCAGACCATACATCTCACAGAGGAGCTACCTAGATCTGAGCTGCTCCTTCACAGAGAGGGCAACCTCCTCATCATTTTGCTTGATATCTTTCTTGAAGAGCCTTGCTCCTTCTGTCACAGAACTTGATTCATGTAAGCTATTCCACCTCAATTACTCTATTCTTGTGACCATATATAACGTCAGAGATTCTGCTGCGGTTTTTGTAGGCAGCGAGCATTTCTGCATGTTGTGGTCACTTGATCCTGGCTGGACACCAGGTTCACACTAAAGCTGCACTATCACTTACCTCCTCAGCTGGACAGGGGAGAAAAAATATAGCAAAAGGCTTGTGGGTCAAGATAAGGACAGGAGAAGATCAGTTACCAATTATTGTCATGGACAAAACATATTCAGCTTGGGGAAATTAATTTAATTTATTAGAAATCAAATCAGAATACAGTAATGAGAAAAAAAAAGTCAAAATATTAGAAAACCTTCCCCTTACCCCTCCTTCCTTTGTGGTCTCCCCTTTTGTCCTGATTTCTCTACCTCCTCCCTTCAAGAAGTGCAGGGGAAAAGGGAATGGGGGTTACAGTCAGTTTATCACACATTGTCTCTGCTGCTCCTTCTTCCTCACACTCTTCCCCTGCTCCAGCATGAAGTTTCTGACAGGTGACAGTTCTCAATGAAATTCTCCAAAATGGGTCCTTTCCATGGGCTGCAGTCCTTCAGGAATGGATTTCACAGAGTCATGGGTACTCCAGCATGGGCTTCTCTCTCCATGGGTCCTGCCAGGGGCCTGCTCCAGCACATCCTCTCCATTGGAAAGCCTCCCCCAGGCACATCTACCTGCTCTGTTGTGAGGTCTTCTGTGGGCTGCATGTGAATATCTGCTCCACTTATGGGCTGCAGGGGCACCTCCATGGCCTGCAGGGGGACAGCCTGCCTCACCACGGTCTTCATCACAGGTGGGGGAATCTCTGTTCTGGTAACTGAAATATCTCCTCCCCACCTTTTTCTTTGACCTTGGTGTTTGCAGAGTTTCTCTCACAGATTATCATTCCTCTCTCCTGACTGTTATTCTGCAACAGTTTTTCCCCAGTTATCACAAAGGCACTGCCACCATTGCTGATGGGCTCAGTTTTGGTCTGCAGCAGGTCTGTCTTGTCACCCCTTTGGCCTCCTTGCTATAAAAACCTTGCCACACAAACCCAGCTTGTGTGTACAGTTGAAGAGGTCCTCCTTTTGCTCTGTTTTTTTATTTTTGAAGTCACTCTTGTTCCTGTTCTTGCAGTCTTTGTTCTCTACCCGTCTTCCACTTCTTATGCTGTAGAGAGTTTGCATATATTTAGAAATAATAAATTACAAAGGGCATTATTTTAATACAGGAAATAGTTCCTCTTCCAAGAAAAAATATAAATGTAATAAATATGTGGGGGTTTTATTCCTTAATATTTTACAGGAAGATTTTTTTTCTACAGCACACATAGCATGTTCCAATGAACAGCTAGATAGTCACATTGTGCTGATTTGGCTGAAGTTTTTGTTCATTTTCAGCTGCTAAACTTACATTAAATGATGACTTCAATACTTTAAGCACTTAATCCTTTGTGTGAAAAATTACTGTTTCAGTCCAGTTATGTTATGCTTTAGTGAATCACGATTCATGCTTTTAAAAACTGAGATGTCGTACCACAGTACTATAGTTACATAAGAAAAAATATCTATAAATGAGGACATATTAGGGCCATCATATATAAAATCATAAATAATGACTGAAAGCCTGTAGCCAGAATTAAATTATTCCTCAGAATTTAGCTGCTAGTTTCCACTTCACATTTACATATTGTTCTTTTTTTTCCTCCAGAAATTGAAACTTAATTTACTTCAATTACAGAAAGTTTTAAAAACAAACTTATTTTGATTACTACATCTCAAATTGGCAATTAGTAGCTGAAAAAGAGTGGGACTTTTCCATTACTAGCAAACTCAGTTCCTGGTTTCCTGCAGGCAAGCAAAAGAACTAAATGGAAAGAAACACCCCTCCCCCAACAAACAAACAAAAAACAACAACAAAAGAAAAACAAACCCAAACCCAAATGTTACAGAATACCAGATATCTTTGATTTCCAAAGTCCTAATTCATCAAGGCAGAGAAATAACAGCATCATGTATCAGGTCGGGAACACAAATTGTGAATAAAGAAGAGATTTATTGTCAAGATTTATTATCAGAGCATGTTTGTATTTCTGTTCTCTTCTTCCGGTTTTAATATTTTATTTTTTTCCAGTTATATTGAATCACCATATTCCACCCTGGGGTTAAGCTGTAAGGGAAGACTTATCTTGCAAAATTCATCCTTTATTGTGATATTTCTATCAAAATTATAAAATTACAACAGTTAGGGCAAATGGGTCTCAAACACATTATCAGAAGTACTGTAGTCCATACTTCTGCTACAAGTTAAAATACATACATAAACCCTTCCTGACAGCTGTTTGTTTAAGATGTTATTAAAAGCTAAATAAATTATGGAGGTTCCACAGTATTCCTTACAAATTATGGCGTTTCCCCTGGGCCCAATTTTAGTGTCTGTTCTCTTCAAAGTTTTCGTCAATGACCTGGACACAGGAGTCTGGTTCAGACACAGAAGTTGATAATGATACTAATTTTGGAAGAGCTTATCATTGCCTCAGGGGTAGAGAGGCCTTACAGAAAGATCTTGATAGATGAGAGTACTTGGCAAATGCCAGCCTCTGAAGTTTAACAAGGACAAATGCTAGATTCTAAACTCAGATGGTGTAATCCTGGATGTATGTATAGACTGGGGAACCAGAGAATGGAGTAAGGCCCTGCAGAAAGGAATTTGGGGATTTTATTTGATGGTAAGTAAAATGAGTCAAGTGTGCCCTGGCATCCAGCAGGCGAACCATTTCTTGGGGTGCATTAAGCTAACTGGTCAAAAGAAGTCATTGTCTCACTGTACTCAGCATTGGTGTGGCCTCATCTTAGTACTGTGTGCAACTGGGGCTCCAGATTGTAAAATGGATACAAAAATATAAAATGAGTCCAAAGACACTGAAAGGACTAGAGGGCAAGATTTGGGAACAGCTGAAAAGAGTAGGTTTGTTCAGCTTTGAGGAGTCTAAGGGGCCACCCCACTGCTCTCTAAAATTGCTTTATGACGGGAACCAGAGAGGGAGATGACGATGTCTTCTGTCACATGTCTGGAGATAGGATATGAGGGAAAGGTTTACAGCTGCATCAGCAGCAGTTCAGATTGGAAATTGAATTCATTCCAATCGCCTGGTTCAATTTTGGTGCTCTAAACTGGACACAGTTCTCTGAGTGAGACTTTGTAAAGGTGGAAGGATTTCTTCACATTTTATTTACGATAACAATTATCATACATGCCCATTTTCTATTAGCTCTTGTTGCAAACATTCATGGAAGTTACACTACAATTATTCCACTCTTTAGAAGTCCCTGTGAATGAACACAAAACATCAGTGAAAAACTAGTTGTCATCCATTTTCAAGTAGGTAGAAGATGCATAAAGTACATATATATACACACATACACATACACAAGTAACACAGAGCATGATGTGTAATAATATATGTGTATCTATAATGAAATATGTACTACTTTGCAGTATCTCATAGATTCATTCCAGCTGAATTTTTGTTTTTCTTTGTTTCGATTTGGATTTTTTTTTATTCTGTTTTGGTTTGTTTTTTTTCTTTGGAAGGGGCGAGGGTATTGGTTTGTTTGGGTTATTCTGGATTTCTTCTGACGACATTCTGGTGTTATGTCATTATCTCCATTTCACTAAATCTATGGGACTTTTGAATTTCCAATTATGTATGGTGTTTCTGAATGTTTTGTGAGGATACAGATAATATCAACCTTGCATCCTTCTGCATTTCTGAAAGCTGAACAATTTTTCTTCCTCAGCTGACAGATTAGTGGTTCAACTTGAATGAATGCTTACTTCACAGGATTGATTTTTTTTGAAGCTGGATAGGCTAGAAGATATGAGAGCAGTGTTTTTTCTGCATGGGTTCACAAGAGCAAGAAGAGAAATATTTTCCTCTGTGACGCAGTTGTGCAAGAGTTCTTCAAAGCCTCCTACTTTATAGCCAGAGTCAAGAATATACATGTTATGCATGCAGTAGTAAAACATCTGTGTGAGTTGCTGAAATGGTAATTTACTGTTATTTGAGCAAATGGCAACTACATTTATTTGAGCAATTTTTAAAAATGCAGAATATTCCCAACTGCTCTTCTGACTATCTAGCTGTCTGCAACATACTCATTCCTTAATATTTGTGGTTTATGTAAATATATTGCCTCTNTTTAAAAATGCAGAATATTCCCAACTGCTCTTCTGACTATCTAGCTGTCTGCAACATACTCATTCCTTAATATTTGTGGTTTATGTAAATATATTCCCACCTCACATATAAAGCTCCAGCTAGCAATAATTTATTTAACTCAGATAATTTTCAAACTGATCTAGCTCTGAATTTGGATTATTTCTTTGACTGAATATGCAGTGTTATACACCTGTCTCCAGATAGTCTGAGAAGATACTGGATATGTTAGAGATAACCTTTTACTGCAGATGAGGGATAAGTAACTGGTTGCAAGTGATTTAAAATCCCCATAATAGGGGATAGAAGACTGAAATCAGAAGATAGAATGCATAAAAGTGATCAGACAGAATGGGATGCAGGTGCTATAGTAATTAGCACCTTAGCTAGTTGTCTAAACTCTCTCCAGTCTTCCTTTTATAAGTATTTGTCTCTTACAGACTCTTGTCTGTCATTGTTGATAAAGAAAGATTTAATTGGTTTAGGCTAGACACGTAACTGTAAGAAATGCAAAATTACCTGACAGTACTACTCTTCTTTTTTGTACTTGGAAAATCACATTAGGATTTGGGTTTTTGGGAAAGTCTGATGCCCAAATAATTAATTAAGGTAACAAAATCTATTGACTTATGGACAATATAAAATATTAGGCATGTTAAGTAATTTAAAACATATTTGAAAAAAATCACACCACGGATTTTGCAATTACTCTATAATTAATGTAAATTATTTGAGAGGATAAATTGGATATATATGTACACATATTTGAGGAGCCATACAGCAACACAATATATGGAATCACAACATGCCTACAATGCAGTGGGTGGAAAGAGACAACCCAAAGTTCCTTGGTCCTCATGGAAAGTCCCATTTGGATTTCACCTCCTTCTTTTAGTAATCCAATTCTGTACAGATAACCCTATAAAAGCTCATTACATTTTCTAATATAGCTCTAATATATCTGTAATATCAATAAACTTAGAGAAAAATTAGTTCTTGGTACAAAATATCCTCATCTGAGGATAAGGAGATACAGTACTTGCAGTCTCTGAAGTGGGGGAATATCAGAGGAAGCTGAAAGAGCCACTGGGAGCTCTCAGCTTGCGTGACAATGACAAATGAGATCTGGGCAGAGCCAGGAGCAATGGTGGCTAAGCCCCATCACCACCTATAGGAGAAACACCAGGGAAGTGCTAGAAACCAGGAGTGCCACAAACAAGACTTTCAGGGCATGTCAACAAGGGTGTGGTGTGCCAGTTTGTATTGCAGTTTACATAGAAGGGTGTTCAGAAAGGGCACCATAGCTCTACCAGCTTGACCAGAAAACAATGGTATCTCTACCTGGCAGAAGAACATGTCCTCTCAAAACTCTGCACCCACTTGTCACTGGTGCAGCTTCCCAGACAAAGATCTGATGGGAACACACTGCCACCCAGGTGTCAGGCTGTAGGGTGTGCCCTGCTCATACACCAGTACCAGGCAGAAGTAGTGAGCACACTTGTGGGAGGGGTGATGATGTAGAGGACTTCTTCTGCTTAGTGACAGAGCTCTGAGAAAGGGTGACTAGTTTGAGGAGTACCAGGGAGTTTGAAAGAGAGAGAGACTAGAGAAATTATACCCTACCTTCCCTGTGACAGCCCTGACAGGCAGATAGATTTAAGGATATGGAGAATCCCTTATCCTCACTCCACTTACCAGAATGTAGTGACCCAAAGGATAAAGAGGAATGGCAACAGTTGCTGTCTGACACAGCAGGCATGTCTTCTCTGTGACTAACTCACCTTCCAAGGTATCCTTCAATAACCATAGAATCATAGATTTGTTTGGGTATGTGAGAGATAGGATTCGTATCTCACGGGATTTAGTGAAGTGCTTCTTCTTGGTTATATGTTATACCTATGAACCTTTTGCCAAAATGCCTATTTTCTCACTAAAGTAAAAGAAGTTTCTTGGGGAAAAGCGCATGGTTTTTTCTCTTTATGCAAATTCATGATACTAAAGAACTAAAAGGCTATGCAAAAAGTTCAGTAGGTGAACTCTTGGAGTCTTAAATATAAGTAAAACATCTGGGCAGCTTGTGGCTTTGACCTCAGGCTTTACAGGTTAAAAGGGACCTTAAAGGCCATCTAGTACCACCCACCCTGCTCTGGGTAGGGATACCTCCAACTAGACTAGGTTTCTCAAAACCCCATCCAATCTGGCCTTGAACACTTCCAGGGACGGGGCATCCACAACCTCGGGCAACCTGTGCCAGTGTCTCACCACCTTCACAATAAATTTCTTCCTAATATCTAACCCTACTGTCTTTCAACTTGTAGTCATTCCCTCTTGTCCTATCATCACATGCCTTTGTAAAAAGTCCCTCTCCAGCTCTCTTTTTAGGTGTTGGAAGGCTGCCACAAGGTCTTCCTGGAGGCTTCTCCTCTCTAGGCTGCACAACACCAATCCTCTCAGCCTGTTTTCACAGTAGAGTTGCTTCAGCCCCAGATGAAGCATCATTTTGTGGCCCTCCTCAGGATTCCCTCCAACAGGTCCACGTTCTTATGCTGGCAAGCGCACATTGATGGGTCATGTTGAGATTCTCTAAACCAACACCAAATTTTTCCTCATGGCTGCTCTCAATGCATTCTCTACTCAGCCTATATTTGTGCTTGGGAATGACCTGATCCACATGTAAGACCTTGAACTTCATGAAGTTTGCACAGGCCCACTTGTCACACCTGCTAAAATCCCTCTGGATAACATCTTTTTCTTGTAGTGTGTGGATTGTACCAAACAGCTTAGTGTCATTGGCAAACTTGTAGAGGGTGCACTTGATTCCACTGTCCATGTCACAACAAAGATGTTAAACAGTGCTGGTTCCAATACTACTGATTCCCGAGGAAATACCACCCATCACTGGTCTCCACCTGGAAATAGAGCCATTGACTGCAGCTTCTTGAGTGCAACCTTCCAACTGATGCCTTATCCACTGAATGCTCCATCCGTCACATCTACATCTCTCTAATTTAGAGACAAGGATGTCATGCAGGACAGTGTAGGTATGAAGTTCTGCAGTGGAACCAAATTTAGATGTGTTACCAAGGCTAAGTTAGCCTATGCCCCAAGAGCCAAAACCACTTCCATAAAGAAAAAAAGACGTTACTGTCACAGGAGATTCTCTTCTGAGGGGAACACAAGGTCCAATATGCAGAAAAAGGTCCAATAAGCATATTAACTAATGCCAGCTCCTGCACCTGGGTCAAATAATCTCATGCAGCATTACAGATTTGGTGAAGAGTGTCTGGAAAGCTGCCCAGTGGAAAAGGACCCAGGGATGCTGGCTGACAGCTGCTGGGCATGAGCTGATAATGTGCCCACGTGGCCAAAAAGGCCAATGACATCCTGGCCTTTGTCAATGTAGTGTGGCCAGCAGGACTGGTGAGGGGATCATCCCTCTGTACTCAGCACTGGTGAGGCCACACCTTGAATCCTATGTTCAGTTTTGGGCCCCTCACATTGAGTTGTTGGATGGAGAATGTCCAGAGAAGGGCAACAGAGCTAGTGAGGGGTCTGAAGCACAAGTCTTGTGAGGAGAGGCTAGGGAAGCTGAGGTTGTTTAGCCTGCAGGAAGGGAGGCTCAGGAGTGACCTTATTGCTCTTTAAAATTACCTGAAAGTAGGTTGTAGTAAAGTGTGGATTGGACTCCCTTCACGAGTAGCAAACAAGCAGGATGAGAGGAAATGGCCTCAAGTTGTTCCAAGGCAGGTTTAGCTTGGATATTAGAAAAAAAATTCTTCACAGAAAGGGCTATCAAACATTGGAACATGGAAGTAGTCATGTTCACATCCCTGGAGGTATTTAAATGTTGTGTATATGTGGAACCTGGGGATATGATTTAGTGGTGGACTTGGCAGTGTTAGATTAATGGTTGGACTCATTGACCTAAAATGTCACTTAAAGTGTCTTTTTTAAAGACCAAATATTTAGCTTACATATATGATGTAGAACAATAATGTTAATAAAATAAATTTATTTGGATTAAAATGAAATTGCTAGATTAAATGATGCAAGAGATAAAACCACAAGCAATAACAATTGCGATATTAATTACTTCAGAATAATATGACTCTATTTAGACTTTCTTTATTGTGTAAGATTATTCTAAATTGTTTGACAGTAAAATATCCTCTTGACAGAACATAATTATAATACATGAATGGATTTTAAAATCACAATAATTTGATATACATTATTTCAGATAAACAACTGTAGTCTCTAAATGAGTTTCTCATTACAACTCTCAGGAATTTTTGATTGCCCTATAATATTTTATTTATTTATTTTTTTATTTCTTTAATTTAAAGTATGGAATCTCTAATGACCAGAAATGAAGACAGCAATGGGCATATAAAATTCACTGTGTTGATTAAAATTAAATGAACTGAAAATAAATTATGAATATGAAAAAATATCTAAGAGACTGTTTTCAAAATTTACATGATAGTTTCTTAAAGATGATATTTTGTTTGACAGTAGAGACAAATATGGTTAGTTGTAACCCTAGTCTTTCAAAATAAGAAAAAGCTTCTGAAAACCAGGGGACAGTGGGGGGAAGGTGTCAGAAAAATAAAAGGAATCAGATGTAAATCACACAAGCAATGATATCATTGCAAAGTTTATCTGTCCAAGCCTTCAGAATGTTCAGTATTACTTTTTTAGTTTCATTAAGAGTGTTCTTCTGAAGCAAATTTCCCAGCTGGCACCAACTATGCATCTTTCTTGCGCTGTGGGTTACATAATGTTCTTTTACTATGTACTTCAGATTCCTTCAAAATTTAACTATTCTGAGATATGCAGCTGTGTAGTGCATCTATGAACTTCACCTATTGTTGTACACTTAGTCCATGAATACAATATAAGCAGTCTCAAGAATATGGTTCTGAATGTATATAATGTATTTGTTCGGCTTTCAGTGTTCTTCTCAGTAGTTCTCCTCATACTGAACCACATTATTTGCTAATGTAGTCACTACTGGAATTGTTGTAAAACAATTTTGACAATGAACCAGTGATACTACCTCAAACAAGCATTTACTAAAGAATTTCATCAGCCACTATAGATGCATGCATCTATTAGAAGAAAGTGTGTACTGGATAAGTGGAGGTGGACTGAGAACTGGCTGAATGGCAGATCCCAGAGGGTTGTAATAAGTGGCACAGGGTCCAATTTGAGGCCTGTCACTAGTGGTGTCCCCTGAGGTTAAATACCGGGACCAGTATTCTTTAACTTATGCATCAATGACTTGAATGAAAGAGTAGATGCCTCCTCAGCAAGTTTACTGATGACACAAATCTGGGAGGAGTGGTTGATACCCCAGAGTGTTGTGCAGCCCTTCGGAAGGACTTGGACAAGTTGGAGAGATGGGCAGAGAACAGTCTGAAAGGCAAATGCAGGGTCCTGCACCTGGGGAAGAATAACCCCGGGCACCAGTACAGGCTGGTGGCCAACCTACTGGAAAGAACTCTGTGGAGAAGGAGTTGGGCGTCCTGGTGGAAAACAAACTGTCCATGAGCCAGCAGTGTGCCCTTGTGGCCAAGAAGACCAATGGTATCCCTGGGTACATTAGGAACAGCATTGCCAACAGGTTTTGGGAGATGATTCTGCCTCTACTCAGTCTCAATGAGTCTGTATTTGGAGTACTGTGCCCAGTTCTTGGCTCCTTGGCACAAGAGAAAAATGGAGCTCCTGGAGCATGTCCAGCAGAGGGCAACAAAGATGGTTAAGGGACTGGAGCATCTCTCTTATGAAGAAAGGCTGAAGGAGCTGGGCCTGTCCAGTCTTGAGGAGAGATGACTGTGAGGGGACCCCATCAATAAGTACCTGAAGGGAGGGTGTCACTAGGATGGAGCCAGGCTCTTCTCGGAGGTGCCGAGCAACAGGACAAAATGCAACAGGGCAGAAACTGATGCAGAGCAAGTTCCACCTTCATATGAGGAAGAACTCTTTTACTGTGGGGGTGACTGAGCACTGGAACAGATTGTGCAGAGAGGTTGTGGAGTGTCCCTCACTGGAGATATTCAAGACCCATCTGGACTCAATCTTGTGCAATATTCTATAGGATGACCCTGCTTGATCAGGGAGACTGGATCAGATGTTCCACTGCGGTCCCTTCCAACCTTGCTCATTCTGTGATTCTGTGGACAGCAACTTAACCATGTCTGTGTGGCACAAATAAAACACTAGTTTTGTTTTTAGGAAACAACAACCTAAAGGCCACTGAAGACAAATGAGATTTTAACAAGGGTACTCAAAAGATGACAGAGGCCTTGAAAATACATGCATGAGGTGATACTGGAGATTTAAGACCTATAAACAAAAGCTCCAAAGGATCAGTCTCTGTTCATCAATAAGTACAGCTTTTGGAGTCTGTTTCAAGAACAGGAAGTTATTTGTGTTAAAAAACTTAGAAAATAATTCTACATGGACCCAAGAGTAAAAAGAACAACTGCTGCTCAGATTATTTTAACAAAGACCTCAAGATGGTGGTGACCTCTTCCAGTCCCCACCTCACTCTTATCAAAGAAGTCTAGCATCACTGACATAAACATATATAAAAGTCTGTAAGAAGTGAGTGAAACGTAGAAGAAAGAAACAGACTATAGAAAATGTGTGCATATCAATTCTGAGGGTATTATTTTGGAGCAAGCTCTAATAGTTGCATAATTTGGACTTAATTTAAGCTATTTTGATTGAAATGCAGCAATTTAATAAAATTATCAATTAGTTCTTGGCTACATATATAAAGCATATTTCTTTAGCACATGTAAAATGAAATGATGTTTCATGTTGTGCTTTGACTTTGAGGCCTTGTTGAAATTTGGATGCACTGAAATGTCCATCCTGAATTAGTCCTAATTTTAAGGCTGGATTTTAAGCTAATGATTCTGTTTGTCCTGGCAGAATTAAGATGTCCTGTCCTAAAAAAGCTCTTTATGTTCTTCCACAGTAATTTATATGACAAGTTCTGATTAAATTCTTATGGTTTAAACAGTTAAAATTAGATGAGAAGAATCTCATTTGCAGTATCAAAATCACCTCCCCTTCAATGTATAAATCTGAATACCCACCTGTCTCAGTTTAAAGAGACTGGAGTATTTTGCTAAGGAGGATGAGTTATGAGGTAGACCAAACTCTTCTCTCTCAGCAATTGTAAATCTGAAATTAAGAGGCTCCAATCGAGGAAGTATGGAAAAAGGAAGAAATAACAACCCTTTATTAAAGGATATATGTATATTGGCAAAAACAGTAGCAGAACACAAAAACAACTAAGCAATAATGCAGCACCCAAAAGTCCCCTTTAAAAAGGAAACAGTTTGATGCTTCTCTGTCCTCTAGTGTGATTCTAATCATGGTTGGCAGGCCCGCTGTTGGATCTCTGGAGGACCAGAGCCTGCAGTGCTCGGTGTTGGTCGGCAGGGGCCGCTGTTGGGCTCTGGCGGTCGCCGCATGGGGGCCCTGGATCACAGGAGAAGCCTAAATGGAGAACTTCCCCCCACCAAGGAGCGGAAGGGCAAGAAAGGAGACAGAAGGGTAGTTTCTTTCCCACTAAACTCACCCTGTCTGCAGCTGGCTGTAGACAGGACTCCTCCTTTGTTTGTTGGTGAACACAAACTCTACGATGAAATCTGAGCAGATTCGGCTGGCGACAGAGCAGACTGTAGACAAACCAACGCCAGACAACAGACAGATGACTAGGTCGAGAGCAAAATGGCCTCCAAGCATTTTCAACTCACCTTGCCCTCATTAAGGCACAAAGTGAAGTGTTCCCTGTTTGTTAGAAGAGGAGGAGAAAAACTCCCTCCTCCCTACAGTTTTTTTAGATGGGCTATTCTTTTGTATAGTTAATTACCCCTTCCCCCTCTTCATTCAACCTCCTTTTCTTACAGTGGGACAGGGAAAAGGAAAATTTCTGCTTGGATTTTTAGAACAAGTAAACATATGACACCACATTATTTTAGTTCTTTTGTTACTAACACAGCAAAATAATAGTTTTATCATCAGGATGGAAATCACAGTAGTCTAGAAACTTTTCAGAACTGTAAAAGATCTAGCATGAAATTACAAAATTAGGACAGGATGCTCTCTTCTCTGTTACTTGCCTATGGCACTTTCTACTATTTATCTTAATGAATCATAAATGACATAAGCCAAAAGTATACTTTTTCAGTTTTATTTTTTTGTCCTGATACTCTTATTACTTGATATATCTTTAGAATACTAAAACACTGATTCTACGGTAAGGTGAGACAATGCCAAGGAATGGCAGTCTGAACGTTGGTATAGTTTAACAGCTGCATTGGATCACAAATCTTATGATGGTCCTCTTCTGTACTGTGCCCAGAAAGATGCCTGCTTTGAGGAAATGTTGTGTAGTAAGGCATGAGTTATACTTTTGTAAATATCGGAGGTGACAAATTAAGACGAGTGTTGCAATGTAAAAATTAATGCAATCACTTCTTTAATTTGAATAGATTTATTTAATTACATATTTATTTATTTAAATGAATTTTAAAAATAATGTTTTGATTGGTGATTCTAAAGAATTTTGATCCAGGAGGCATTTATCAATTATGAATGCAAACATCTAGATGTTGCTGAAAGTTTATATTTTAGTACAAACCAAATACAACTGAAGACTGGAAAACTGATACTTTGCCTCATTGTTCAATCATCCTGGCGTACATACCTTTGGTAGTGATGATATTTGTTAATTGAAACTTCAGTTGAAAGGAGATGTCTCAAAGATCTGAGGCTGTGTTTTCTGTTCTCTCATACTGTCCTCAGTATCTTTACCTTGTTCTTTCTCTCTCTCAGTTGACTTGTCTTTAACTGAATTGCATAGTACCAGGACACTGTTTTGATAGTTATGATGTCTGGCCAAGGAAAAGGACCTTGCTGAATCTTTAAAATGGCATTCTGTCCTGGATTATTTGGAGCAAAAAACCAGCAATCATAACTCACCTAATACATTCTCAACAAGCGTACAACCATGATGGATGAGCCAGCCCAAAAACTTGGATGTTACCTGTATTTTCTGATCCTTTTCGAATTTTACCAGTTATTCTTTTTACATATTCCTTTTTTGTTTTCTGCTCTCTGATGAGAAGCAAAAATGGACAGCACAATTCAGAGAATACTTCACCTTATGTTCATGCTGTCATTCTGAAGAGACTTTGGAAACAACTTATAAAACTTAAAATTGCCCAGCACATTATAAAGGTAAATAATTACTTTTGGGCTTCATGGTATTAAAAGCTATAGAAGCTGAAGGTTTACAATACTGTTCTTGCAAATAAAACAATCCATAATCTCAGAATGGTAATACTGTTTTACATACAGGACTAGGCAAGAATTTGTTATATTTTCCATTAGTTTTCAGACAGCTATCAACTCTTTAGAAACTAGAAATCTGCTTAAGATAATTAATCCTGCCAGCTCTTTCTGTAGTCACCATTTACTACTTTTGCTTTCTAGTTTCTGGAATGAGCAAAATTTGAGTTATTAAAATACCCTCAAGGAATAATTACAGAAATCTGATGAGAAGCCTTGACAATTTTTTTCACCTCAGTGCCTGGAACACAAACTTTAGTTGCAGTAGTACAAATTTATTTTATGAACCCAAATGTTGGGATATTCCCTAAGTGTAAGGACCCAATTCTGCATCATGAAGTTCTTTAAAATTCTGGATTTGTGTCAGGCCCATTTTGGCTTATAAAAGGAAGCACTGAATAACATAGGCTATATCCTGTCACCTTAGCTGTTCAAAACTTCCCTTGACTTCCTCGATGAGGACAAAGCTCAATACAAATTTCGTCGTGAATAATTAAACCCTAATTCATCAGTACTATTTAACTGCAACACACATTTTGTTTCTTTTAGAATTGAAAAGATTAAAATTTCTTCCTGAGAAGTGAGGAAATTACTTTCTTGAGTTTTTAGGTTGTGAGTTGTTCTTTCTATTACAACCTCTTGTTACAACTTTTGCTGCAGCAAAGTAGTTATAGAAAGAAAAGTTTTGTTTGCCCTTTTTTCTTCTTTTTGAACAAATATAAATGAAAAAAAAAACCAAGGAAAAATCCCAGCATTCACTGGCTTTGTTTTGTGTCAATTTCTTCATATGCCACTAGTAGATCCTCTCTGATGACCTTACATTAAGCAACTCAACTTTTCCTCTCACTATATTTTGGTATATTTTTGGAGCAACAACTATTCCTTCCAACAAACCATCCTGAAGATGGAAAAATAAATTATTTTCCCCCCCTGCTGACATTGTATCTCACAAACTTCAGTGGGTTTCTGATTATGTACTCAAGCTCAAGCAATTTTTTTCTATTTTAAAATTTTTAGGACCTGTTTCTGTATTGCACATGCATCTTCCCATCTAAGATTTCAAATCACTCAAGTCCAATAGTGTTTGATGCCTGGGCCCCACTATGCCTCCTGTGGTTCAGCACAAAATTACTTTTTTGTCTTCAAAATAGAATGAGAGCATGAGCTATTTCTTTTTGGTAGTCTAAACACCGAAAGATATGATTACAGAGCTAGAGAAGGTTTTATCCTGAGCTGTTATGTGTCAAAATGAACTTTCATGGTCTATTGATTCAAGAAAATCAAAATGTCATTGAAGGAAAGTGATATCTCAGGGTACGCAACCCATCCCTTTATTTTAATGTTTCTACCTCTGCATTTGACTCTCTATAGACTGAAGAAGAACATGTTTGGCCATATAAAGAAACAAAGGAAATGTAGTTACTTGAAAAAGACTGGAAAATTACAAAAGTTAAAAAAAATAATTTCATGAGAAAACAAACGTAATTCTAATGGAAGTCATTTTACAAACATTTATACAAAGGAGTGTTAAATATTACTAAATTGCACCATTTAAGGTTGTTAAGACAACATACTGCTGCTAAGAGATTTTCCCTGACAATTGGTGAGTTTGTTCAAATAGCTCCAAAATCCCAAACATTTAAGACGTGGAGTGTAGCACCCAACTTTCTATAACATCTTTGTGAAGATAATGTTATTTATCCTGTTGGATTTTACATTCTTTCATCTAATAAAAGAACATCTTCTTTACTGTGTTAGTAGTATTTCAATTCCTAAAAATTTTACTTTCATTTACATACTGAACCTTTTGTGAAAATAAAATTAAATTATATTGGTGGGGTGGCTGACTGTGTTGTTATAAGCATTTCTGTAAAGTATGTAAGCAAATAAACAAGTATGCAGAATATGAATAGATGAAAACAACAAAGGGAAAGGGAAATACACAGAGAAAGTAAAATATTAATTTATTCTGAATGTCTTATTAATGATTGAAAGTAAAAAAAAAATCCAAATCCAACCAATAAACCAACAACAACAAAGAAACAAATAAAACATATTTCAGTAGTAAAATAGCTTGACGTTTAGAGTAATTAAGACACTGCTTTAGAATTCAGTGAAAGTTATGGCTGATTAATGTTTTGGAAGACGTAAACTCCTTTGGATTCAGCTGAATACTTTTACAGGTTTCTTTTTTTGTTTGTTTGTTTCTAGAACCTTAGTCAAGTAAATAATCAAGATACAGGGATCTAAATGTAAGTATGCAAGTTTGAAAATACTGACGTTTTATTTATTTATTTTCTGTTTTTTTGACTCAAATTATTTATGTGCTTAAGTTCTTTGAATATTTGACAAATTTATGGAGCTTTAGAATTCCACCCCATGGCGATAGCACTGCCTGTTCTATGGGAGAGATTTCACTAGGTGTCTGCTTGGGTAGAAAAAGAAAAACAAAATTTACTTTTATAAGCTGGGCAGAATTGTAATGGTACAGATAATATTAATCAGCCCTTAAATATTGTTATTGCATTGAAATTACACCCAAAGTGAACTTTCTCCATCAAATTTTTCCATGTAAAATACACTGATTTGAAGTACTTGTCATTTGGCAAGTATTTTGGCATCTTCTAGTAAAAAAGGATGTAATTCTGTAGTGTACTGTGTTTTCTGTAACTTTCTGTAAGTTCTGTCGTAGGCACATCAGGAAATTGTAACTGAACTGAAGCTTCTCTTTCTCATTTTTCTCTCTCAGTTGATCACTAGTTTATCTATAGATAGTCTTTTTTTGAGTGTACAGCACTAGGTGAAAATTGGTTGATTTATAGGGGGAAAAAGAAGGAAAATTTTATCTCTTGTCAATTATTTCAGGAATTTTAAAAATCCACAGCTTCTTATATTGTTTGGAGCATGTCTCTAAACAACTATAAATGCACAGAGAGACATAGCCTTCTGCTTGACAGATTATGATCTTTACGATAACGCAATAGACCACATCATCTGAAAATACATTTGTCTTTCAGTCTATCAACATATTGAACTGAACATAGAAAGATGCTTAGCTGTAGATTTTAAAATACATTTTAGCTTTTCTCATTACATGAAAGGCTTCCCTTTATGAAAAACGTGTTCATATTCTAGATTAAGTAATTACATGTAAAAAGTAAAAGAATTAAATCTGATGTTTTTAGTGATTAAAAATATTATGTTGATTTCTTCCAAAAATTTCATAGCCCTATTTCTTTCAAAATAATACAGAAACAAGAGGTATTTGAAAGTTCAAACTTATTTTACCAAATGTCTAGAAGTAATTTATATTCTCGTTGAAGGGTATCCATTTCTGATGGCATAATGATCTTTTAGCTTTAATGCAAAAAAGCTAAAAAAGCTAAAATTATCTATTTTTATTTTAATTATGATATTTATATGAAGATATTTAATTTTCAGCAGAATTAGATTTCTCTCCCTTTCTTTCTATTGATAGATATATTCATAGACAAATAAAAATATTTAAGCACATTAAGGTAAAATTAAAACATTGTTTGGGCTGAAGTTATCAAGACTTCTTGGCCCAAATCCAATTATATTTCAAGGGGAAGCTAAGAAAACATAGGTAACTAATTATTTGCTATGTCTGGGCGATTGTAACTAAAGATTCTATAAACATTAAAAAACAAGCGAAGAAAGAGTGACAAAAAACACCATTACTTATTTAGAACGTTTTAATGTAATATATGTAGTAGTAGATTGGACATGGATCAGGAGTCGTTAATTAATTAATCCCTTTGAGAATATTTCCATTTAGGCTGCCTGATTGGAGATAATTTTTTTATAATATTTCACATTTGTAAGTGTCTGAGTAGTGTAGAAGCGATTAGATTAATTTGTACCTGCTTAGCAAAATGTACTTGTAGGATATTAATTTGTTCAATGGAAATGAAATTATTTTCCCTGTGTTGCATGGCAGTTCTTTTTAGTTGTGCAGAAAGCATTCTAAACAATGGCAGTCTGGACAATTTTTCTCCTGTATTCAATCATTGCCTGTGGAATAACTGAAAACTTATCTTCCAATGAGGAAGTGTGTTTGGCGCCAGTGCACATCTTCTGCAGAGCTATCACCTTCCAGATTACCTTGGAAGGAGAAACTGGGAATGTGGGAATTTAGTTTGCACTAAAGCAACGTCAACAGTTTTGGTGGTGGCTTAAGTGTAAGGGTCCTGTTAGAGAAGTCAGCTAAATAAAAGGTCAGAAATTGATCCTTGTTTCTTAACCAAGCAGTTTTATATTGCTGAGGCCAGATCAGTTTTAAGAAGACTTTTTGGAAGTAAGCCACTTCATATGTTTCAAAACAGGGTCAAGGAGAAAACTAATAAATAAGTAGGATGAACAATTAGGGGTTTGGTTGTCAACCTTTTTCATTGTTTTATTTTTTATCTACTGTTTTAGTCATACTCATGAGTTTTAAAGGTGTCTATTTGTACCAGAACTGTACAGATGATGCCTGTATTTATTACCAAACCCAAAATCACAAACACCTCCCCCACCAAACACACAAACAAACAAAACAGAACAGAAAGTGCACACAGGAATAAGACTCTTTATTATCATGGTAGCCCTCAGTGGGGAATGATTTTCTCAAGCTCTAAGAGACAGGTACGTGACACTTAGGGATGAGTGTGGAACACATGGTGTATGAGAAAGCAGCAAGGTCCTCTGTAGGATAAAGTTTTTTTTTTTCATTGCATAATTAAGTAGCCCTCTCCTCTTAGTATTATCTTGATAGCTAATAGCATGCTCTGTTTATTTTTTCCTTGTTGTTTTAAACTTGTATTATATGCCTGTGAGCATATGCACACACAAGTAGAGGCTCACCTAGTAACAACATAAAAATATATGCTTACCTTCACAGTTATTAAGGGATATTAACAGTTAATGAAGAAAACTGAGCAAGAAAAGGCTCACTGAAAATCAGATGGCATAAATGAAGGCAGATATTCTTTAAAGTTTTAACATCACTTGACAAATTACACACATTATGAGAGTCAGTGGGAAATATCAGATAACCTTGACTGTTTTCACCACTTCCAAAATAAACCAAAAAACAAATATCTATCCAGATAAATTGATAAAGAATGGACCAATGAATGGATGACCCTATATCAGAGAATATGTTATTTATATTAGCCTAATTTACTGATAACAGACTGAGACAGTTCTGACACCAGATTAAATTGGAAAGAATGTGAAGTGGAAGTCTACCACTCATGTGAAATGTGATGCTGCATACAACATGCAAGTTCTTACATTTACAGAGAAGTTAGAAAACCTAATAGTTTACAAAGAATTACTAATGAGGTAAAAAGTGGATAGAAGAAAACAATAGAAAAGAAGGTTCCTAGCCTAATGTTATCAAGTAACAAGAACAGGAACTCCCACAACAGCACTGAGCTGCAGGGGCAAGGAAGAATTTATCAACACTTGCCTAATTTTACTTTTGTTTATTTTCACTAGATGCACTATAATTTAAGTGAACATATTCTCTATTTGTCAATACAGAAGTCACAATATAAGTGGTAGAGTGTACTATTCTAATTGTTCTCTAAAATGGTATTGGTAAATTAGGATATCTATTCAACTTCACTATTGACTTTTAGGTGCAGCTATGGAGTGAAAGAAAATATTTCCTTAATCAGTTGACCTATTTGACATGTGGGAGGATTTTTTGGTTTGCAACAGTTATATAACCTTTTTTGAATGGAAGTCTTCTGCTCAAGTAATGATTTATTAATTTTTGTCTAATGCATTTATATTTTATATGAGTTGTTATTAAGAGTTTAGGAGGTTGTAATTTTACATTAAGCATTGTCATCTAATGACATTTTTTTGAGGGAATTAATATTGATCCTAAATTCTCCTTAATCCTGTATGAATCCATATCATTAAAGTCAGCCTTAACTTAGTGTTGTTTAAAAAGTGTTTTGCGGTCTCCAGCTTTAAACATTCTGTTTAAATCAAAAAATCAAAAATTTTTTTTGCCATTGATGACTTTAAGTACTTTAATTCTAAGTCATCTGCATAATTGTATCACAAACAATAACAGAATTTAATGACTGGTGAACAGAACTACTTCACCCAGTTACTTCTTAAAAATCTAGGCTTTTTATTGATCCTTTGAAATCTCTTTGGTGTTTGTGTTGGGTGCTGGATTTCATACAGACTTTTTCTTCCCTGTGTCACTAATGCGACATCTACATTAATTTAATATTTGTAAAGAGAAATTTGCATAAAAAGTGATTTGAATCTTCAAATTAAATTGATAATTACAGATAGTATTAACAAAGAGATAATTTCCCAACATTTTAGGATGACGTATTGCCTCCTAGGCCACTTCCTCTTTGCTGTATTTTATTTCCAGCAGACATCTGTTATGTTGAAGTCCCCTATGAGAACAAGGGCTAGTGATCACGAGACTGTTTATAGAATATGTCTTGTCCCTAAATTATGTAGAAAATTACCAACAAAATGATATAAAAAAGGAGGAAACAAAAGCACAAATTTCCTTCTTACTTTAAAGGTTTTTGTAGTATCCGCATCAAGAAGGTACTTATTCTTGACAATTGTTTACTGTGTTAGTAGATGAAAATTCGAAGTGCTGCTATAAAAGAGAGAAAATTAAAAAAAAAAAAAACACAAACAAAACAGTAAAAATATCTACATAACTGGATCTGTGATATGGAATCCACTTTAAAGGATGCGTACTTGGTTAGCATGGTGAAGTTTTGGTGGTTTGAAGGGGTGGAATCTCTGAGAAGTTCTTTGTTAACTGTAGAGTGTGGGAATGACTCACACTGGAAAAGTTCATGTAGGACTGTCTCCTGTGGGAGTGAACCCGCATTGGAGCCGGGAAAGTAGTCGTACCACCGTGGGGGAAGCAACAGCAGAGCAGCAGAGACAATGTATGATGAACTGACCACAGTTCGATTTCCAATCCCCCTGCTTTGCTGAGGAGATAGAGAATTGGGAATAAACTTAAGGCCAGGAAGAAGGGAGCTGTGGTGGTAAAGTGTTTTTAAGGTTTGATTTTATTTCTCATTGTAATACTCTGATTTGATTGCTAATAAATTCAATTAGTTTCCCCAAGTTGAGTCTGTTTTTCCCGTGATAGTAATTGGTGAATGACCTCTCCCTGTCCTTATTTTGACTCATCAGGTTTTTGTTATGTTTTCTCTCCTCTGTCTAATTGAGGAAGGGGAGTGCTAGAGCAGATTTGCTTGGTACCTGGCATCAACCAGGGTTAATCCACTACAGAATGTACACATTCTAACTATCTACAGGATACTCAGTATATGCGTGTAACAGGAATTAACCAAAGAGTTAATTTTTAATGAGCATTTGTGTATTCACAGCAAGAGAATTAAAATTCCCTGAAATAATTTGTTTTGTTATATGAATTATAGAACTTATATTAAGAAATGAAGAAACAGTTATTGGTAATTGGAAGGTATGATAGGTACTTTTTCAAGATTAAATTCAAATCAGAATCAGTGAATGAGCTAGGTTTTCCTTCTGCTCCCATAATATTTCAAATACCAATATAATTTTGCAAACATTTAAATGGGAAGTGCAATATTCGTAATAGCAGGGCTTCAGTTTTATAGTGTCTTCTTTCATTATCACGTAGTAGGTGTGTCAATACTGAGAGGTATAACCTTGCAAAAGAATTTATATCAGATGTTTAGAGAAGAATTGGAGTTCCACCTTCCATTTGGTTAATAGATCAACAGTAGCAAACCACTGTCTCCAAGGAAACTGATTTTAAATTCCAATTATCTCTGTTAACTTTGGTTTCTTTATTGAGACACACCTGAAAAAGTTGAATTTCCATGGTGAACGTTTCACAAGGACAGCATTTTCCAACTGTTTAGAAGATTCTTATATATTTGTGTAATATGTTCTATACTTGAACTTTTTTGATTTTCAGTAATCATTCATCAATAATTAATATATTTTTCCTGGTCCACAGTTTATTAATACATTATCTAATATTAAGAATCAATTATGCTAACCTTTCTTAAATGGACATTATCCGACTAGTCAAAGCTAATCGCAGAAGCCTCACTTGAGGCAATGTACTGTTAATAGATAGCTTTCATTCCTTCAAGTGCACACATTTATTATTGTACCATGATAGTAAATATAAATAACCCAAAATCCCACAATGGCATGATAAACCACAGATGAAAAGCTACAGTTATAGCGGGATAAAATATTTTTTCCTACTGTGCTATTGTTTCTTGAAAATTAATTAATTTTAAATAATAACTATCAAAGAATAGATTTTTTTTTTTGGTGGTGGCATTTTGTTTGGTTTAAGGGTTTTTGTCAGTGTTATTGGAGTTTTTTTATTATTTGAAACTTCTCACTATGCGTTTTAGCAAACAGAGAAGTTGGCTAAGCTGTTCTCCTATTGGTTAAATGATTCTCTCTTCTAATCTTAATTAGTCCCATGCTCTTTCACTTCTCTTAAAATGGTGGATTTCTTGTCTTGAGTTGGTGGGTTGTGGTTTCCCCCTGCTGGACCCAGTCAGAGCTGATTTTCAGCACAGCTACTGAGTTGGCTTTCCTTGTGGATACATTCTTTTCCCTCAGCCTTGTTTACCTTCTTTTTGGCCCTGAAATAACACCTGGACAATAGCTGGCTTACTGAGCTTCATCATCCCAAAGCCGAGAAATTCATTACTACATTTTGGTAGGCAGAGAACTATGATCTGAGAGTTTAGCACCTCCTAATGAATATAATGAACTGTTACATTCATGTGGCAAGGTTTTGGCGGTGAGGGTGGGTTGCAGGGGTGGCTTCTGTGAGAAGACAACAGGAGCTGTCTCCATGTCAGAGACAGTTCCAGTTGGCTTCAAGAGGGACCTGCTGGTGGCCAGAGCAGAGACAATCAACAATGTCTGAACTTTCTCTGTGATAACATATTAAAGAAAGGCTAAAAACCACTGGAGCAGGCTGCTCTTGGAGCTCCTGAAGGACTGCATTCCATGGCAAGTTCCACACTGGAGCAGGAGAAGAATATGAGAAGGAAGGAGCAGCAGAGAAAAAGTTTACCAAATTACCACAACTACATCCTACCCTATTTTTAACTAACAATTAATTAAATTCGTCTTCCCCAAGTTGAGTCTGCTTTGCTCATGAGGATGAGCAATCAGTTGGTGAGCATCTCCCTGTCTTTATTGTGACCCTTGAGCTTTTCCATCTTATTTTCTCTCTGTCTTGTTAAAGGCAGGGAGGAAGACAGTAACTGGGGGGTGGGGGAGTGTCTGAATGCCAGCTAAGGTTAGCTCACCATGATATAATTAATTTCATGGGGTAAGATGTGTGTACTATGAGCTATGTAATTATTTTCTCCAACATTATTTATTAAGTTGATTTTAGTTGTGAGCTCCCTGACACAGTCATATTGTTAACATACACTCTGCCTACACGGTTCAGATGTGTTATCAGACTAGTGACATTAATTACTTTGAAGATTATTACTTTGATTGATTATTTATTTAGGCTTATGGATTTATAGACAAATAAAATATCTAATGCTTTAAACTTTCCACTAGTGTTCTAAAAATATTAATACATACATTCACAGTCATAGTTGTCTTTTGTGGTGACTCAGAAGTAAAGTTATCGACTGTACAGCTTGAATTATTGCTGTGTCACAAAACCCATAACACAGCCATCATTCTCATTAAAGAAAACAAACTTGAAATTTAGTTTTCTTGAAAAAAGATACAATGTTTTCAGGCTGTAGTTTCAGACTTAAAAAAAAGGTATTAACTAAATATGCATTTACAGCTTGCTGGATTTTGTGTAAAACATGATGAGTAATAAACAGTTAAAATTTTTCATATGAACATAGTTTTTGTTATTGAATGCATGATGAACAAGTTTTTAGACAGTAAGGTATGTGGTAATCATGAGTTCATTATATTTACTAAAATGAATAAAATTATTAGCATTTCAAATAAGATTATGGAGTTAAATAGTTCGTGTAAGGAAAAATTAACTATCCCAATTAATCTTTAATAAACTGAGTAAAAAAATTCAAAACATGAAGTTGAACATAATATTTTATTTGGTTCTGTCTTTATGGGTTGGGCTTTTTTGACACTTTGATAAGTGACATGAGAAGTGTTTCATAAGAAGCTTCTAAATGTGCACAACTTCAATATGCCTGCACTTCACCTACTATAATTACTTAATATGTATCACTTATTTTACAGTACTTTTTCCCTTTGGCTGATAACATGAACTTCTGGGTGATTTAGTCAATCTGATTTTGGATAGTCTTCCCAAGGTTAACCCTGAGAAAGACTGGGTGATTTTTTTGCCTGCCATTACAGAAGCACTGGTGCACATGTGTGTTTCTCTGTCCAGTCTCAAGAATTCTGCAATGGATCTTTCTTCTTTGTTACACTTCCTTTTTCAAGCATGTGGTGAGTTACAGCTGGTTGCAAAGATCAGTTTTGCTTTGCTGAATATAAAAGGGTACACAAACACAATGCAGGGCTGTCTCATTATGCATTTCAAACTGGAAGCAATTTCTTTGATCAAGAAATCCCCAAAGCTCTGTCTGATTTTGGCCTTCACTTAATGGGTCACAACAGCATACAGAAAATTATATAAGGCGTTTATAAGTTAATTCTGAAATCTGTCTGAGAAGTCTGCATTTTACCCCACCATTTTGTAATGTTTAATCTTAATTATGTACTTCAAATCTGTAGCAGCTTGCTTCAAAGATTCCTTGGGCATGTGTCTGAACAGAAGTTTGACAAATTTTGCTGAAAAAACACCTGATAAAACTGTGATATAATAATAAAAATAATGCTCTGAATTTACATTCTGTTTTGCCTTTCAGTAGCAGTGCATGGACATTACCAAATTAACTTTCCTAACATAGCTTTTTGACAAATATTAGCATTCTCTTTTTACATAACTTATCCAAGATTACAGATCAGTTTATCACAGATGCATATACAGAAAGCTTTATCGTATAGTTTTGGCTTTTCTTTTCAGAAAACAAAGATAGTATTCTGCCCTCACTTGAATTCATAGTTCAGACGTTTTCCTGAATAGGAATTGCTTTGAAATTACATTTAAATTCTGAACATACATTTTGAATTTCCCTATGAATTTGTGGGCATTTAATGAGGATACAAAAGACTGAGCTCACAATATGTGCAAATGGACTTTTATAAATGAAGGTAAACTGAAAGAAGGTAGGTTCAGATTGGACAGAAGGAAGAAATTCTGTTACTGTGGGAGTGATGAGACACTGGAATAGGTTGCTCAGGGAGGTTGTGGATGCCCCATATCTGGAAGTACTCAACACCAGGTTGGATGGGGCTGTGAGCAACCTGGTCTAGTGGAAGGTGTCCCTGCCCATTGTAAGCATGTTGCACTAGGTGATGTTTAAACATTCCTTTCAACCCAATCCATTTTGTGATTCTGTGAATCTGTTTCTATCTATGAAATACTTTACTTCTACAATATCATATTGGTTTACTTTATTGTCAGGGTTTAACCCCAGCTGACAGCTAAGTACTACAAAACTGCTCACTCCTGGTGAGGAGGAGAACTGGAAAGAAAAGGTAAATCTCATGGGTTGAGATAAGAATAGTTTAATACTTGAACCAAAATAAAGTAATACTTATAGTAATTATAACATTATTGATAAAATACTACTAATGCTAAATATTCTATAAATATTAGTAGTCATGATAAAGAGAGGGGAAGAGAGTAACAGAACCTAACAGAAACGAGTGATGCACAATATAATTGCTCACCACCCACTGACCAATACCCAGACCATTCCCAAACAGCGATGGGCCCCTCCCGGGTAACTACCACAGTTTCCATACTAGGCATGATGTTCTAGGGTATGGAATACCACTTTGGCAAGTTTGTGTCATCTGTCCAGGCCATGCTTCCTCTCAGCTTTTTGTGAAGCTCGTCACTAGAAGAGAGAATGAAAAATTCTTGACTTAGGGTAAGCACTGCTTAGCAAAAACCAAAAACATTTGTGTGTTACCAACATCTTTCTCATAATAAAACCAAAAAACATAGCACTGCACTAAGCTACTAAGAAGAAAATAAACTCTGTCTCAGATGAAACCAGGACATTAATAAAGTGAAATGTGTCCTTCCTTGCACGAGCTACTACATAAAACATAACAGAGTCAATATATGACTATATAAATATTTATAGAAATGCGGGTATGTAAGTAAGCTTTTTGCCTTAGGTGGTCCCTGTGGCAGACAGCACTAGCATCCAATTTGAGTGAACATGATATTAATATACACTGTCTATCTGTGGTAGCTTCAGGCATTGACAATAACACGCATCAAGATTTAGTCGCATCTGTTTCCTGTTATTACAAGACACTAATTTGGTTAGTCAGTTCTTAATTAGAACTACTTGAATTTTTTTCTGAAACTTACAGAGTTACAACATAAATGTTGAAGGGACATTTTGTTACTTCTTTTATCCAATGAAACCTGAAAGTTACGTAAATATTTTTTTTTAAGTTTACCTCCTAGCTACTGCAAGCAATTGCTTTACATTATCCATCTAAGTCCTGAGAGGATGCTCTCCATCCATAGATGGAATACTATAAATCAAATGAATAAGTCACATGTTGGTGCTCACATTCCTTTTTTTGACTCTGCATATCTGATGCTTGAAAAGATGTGAAAGCCATGCTTTTCTCCTTTGATAATGATTTAACCTGCCTTTTAAGCTTATCCTTGTGTCTTATTGTTCACTTCCCCATGTGTATTGATTATTTAAACAGAAATTTGAGATAGAGACCCATAAACTGAGGTTGCAAAAAATAGAATGCCTGCCTTCCCTAAAGCTATTGAAAGGTTATTGGTGAATTTCACTTTCCTGAGGATTAGAAAATAAATTACCAATGTGATTTTACTTCATGACCAGCTTTCAACTGTTTGTTCTCTAGTTAGAATGGGGTTTGTTTGCTTGTTTATTAAAGAAGCTCTTTCCCCCCTACTTTTTACTCCCCTAGTTTGTTTACAGATACAAATCATATTCTTCCCTTAGGCTAAGCCTGCCCTCTCCAGTACTGATGTTCACAGACCCACACACATGTAGAGCTGGCCAGGACTCCTCTGGCCCCTCTGATAGCCAGCTCCTCCCCATGCTCTTGCACTTCAAAACACACAGCCCTATATCCTAGACCATTTCACATACCTGCCAGCCAGTCCACCTTGGTCTTAGCTAGCATTCATACACCCACTTGTACTGCTGCACATGCACCAATTGCTGGCAGTGAGGACTCATGGGGCCCTATGGTCCTGGTCCCATCCCAGTGTCTGGCACTTAGTTTAACTTTGGTTTCTTCCGTCACTGATACATGGGACATGGCATCCAGACACTGGCCGCTGACACATGGCAGCTGACACCCAAACATTCACTCTAGATGGAGCACCTTGAACACTTTGTGGCCCAAGATCCCAAACCAGTTGCTGCACTCAGACCCCCTTAAACACACACATACACAGAGAATGGAGTTTCCCCTTCCCCAAGCTAAGATTTAGAAATACAGAACTGTAGAGACGCTGCTGAACAAGAACAGAGAAAACAAGTGTACTGGATTTTTTTGTTTGTAACAAGCCCATTTTATCATTTTATTCCTCCATTTTCCCACCTTTATTCCTCCCCAAAGCACCTAACTTATTGCCCTTTCCCACTTTTGTTTCCTTCCCTAAGAATCTCACAAGAAGGCCTGGGCATTTCAGTCATGAAATGGTCCTCCTTTCAATGCCATATCCCCAGACAGCAACCTTCCCCTAAAGTTCTACAGGTGCTTTAGTGTTGACTTACCTTGATGGGTTTCACACCTAGACTGAATCTTTGAGACAACCCTGGGGGGACATGAGGTCCCTTCCTCTGAAATTTTAATTTGAGGTCCTCCCTGAAATTGCATCTCTGTCCTCCTCTGGGCTTGTGAGGCTGATGGTCCTTCTGTGCTAGGCCTAGAAATAGCCAAGGCAGGGTATTTTTGGGGCTTTCCCATCTGCCATTGTCTCTTTGGGTTCATGTGTTGGTGTACAGACCAGCTTTTATCATATAACCCAATAATGTTAAGTATAAACATATACAAATGAATTCTGATATGTAATGAAAATCAGTGCAGATAGCAGAGCTATTTAGCTTGCCATACTGAAATGTCAGCTGATTAGACTTCCTTAATCATATTTACTGTTTAAAGAAAGGCTTGGCCCATTTCATTAAAATCTGAATTTAGTTGCATTTGAGAAACCATAGGACATCTGTCATTCACAAAAGATTGGCAGAAGCGACATGGGACTCCTGGGGCACTTGTGCTCCTCAAAAGCAGTAGCTGTCAGGCAGGCAGGATACCTTTTAAATTTTCAAGTTAAATTTTAACTAGTTCACTTAATGAAAGTAGTACTATAATTTTCATTTCTACTACATGAAGAAAATTTCTAACAGACTACAGAAAAAGAAATTGTGATTTTTTTAATATATATTTTTATTGGTGGCTGCTAAAAATAGGTTTCTCTGAAGAATTACATGTGTAGACAAGTGTAGTGAATCAGCAGTGCATTAAACTAGGGCAATGAAACACAAGGATTGCTTTCTTCAAATAAGCTTCCAAATGTAATTTAGGTTTTGTTAGCTAGTAAATAGATTCCAGCAGAACTGATACAGCTGAACCAATATCTAACATCAGTTCACTGAAGTGTGGCTGTCCTCCGGGCTTCCAAATGTCAACATAGCAAAGCATTTTATGAGCAGAATGAAGTGAACAGAATTCGTCTGTATTCTAGACAGTTTTGTCAGGCACCACAATTTTGTCTACCTGAATCCTTAATGGATGTGTTTCCTTCACATCTGCAAATCATGGTACTTTTGCAAGGTGAGAAGCCTGGGACCTATTACAATTTGCACACACTAATCTTGTAATTTTTAATTAAAATTACAGTTTCCAAGTAATTTGACTCCTCCTTTTCTTAGTTTACTTTCTGTTTCCTAGTGGCTGTACTGCTACATATTTTGCAGAACACAAGAATTCAAACAGATGTTGAACAAGAAAGCTAAAATGTAAAAATGCTTTTAATGAAAATAATAGAAAAAATAACCTAATTTTTTTGCTCATACAGATTGGTCTTTTTGATCAACAGAAGTTTAATATTTCACCTTCCAAAAAGGACAGAGTCCACCAGTCTTTCTTGAAGAGAAGGCATAAAATCTTTTAAATATAATTAAGGAAAACATTAGTTTTAAAATTCTAAACCCAAACATGTTGCCATTAACAAAGGACTCCTTCTTTAATATAGGGATAGATTAAGTTAAACTGCCCATATTAGATCCTATTTAAATACTAAATAAAAAAAATCAGGTACTGGATCCTGACCATAGTAAAGCTAGTGGTCAATTTCTAGCATACTGAATTGTAGATCTTTCCATGGGATGAAAGAAAAAAGAACTGAAAAGAAAATCTTTTATCAAAGACATGTGAGTAAACAGAGCATTTGCAAAGAGGGGAAGGTTTTTGGTTTTTTTCCCCTGCAGGATATAGGCACTTGAATTCCTATAATAAGCATTTATTTACAAAGAAAAGGATCAAATAACTTAATATGTTTTATTTAAACAAATTAACAGATTGGAAAAAAAAAAGAAAAAAAACACACCCAAAAAACTACTACAAAAAACAAGACCAAAAAACCAAACAGTCTGCTCCCACAGCTTTAACTTTCTTTGAGATTTCCCTCAATGCAGAGCAAGGATCGGAGAAGGGTGTGGGAGAAGAGAAGGGAGGAGGGGAAAAAAAGTCAAATAAAGGTTTAATAATGCCTATTTTTCAGGATACTTACTTCTGATTCACATTGTTGCAAAAAGAAAAAAAAAGGAATAAAAAATGTTTGCCCAGTGTTATAAAAATAGAGAACAGTATTTAAATTGGTGAGTGGTTGCATACTCTTCTTTCCCCCCTATAGCATCATTGTCTCATTTCTATGATCTCTACCTCTTGCAAGAGTTTCCTTTACTCATAATCTCATTTCCTATAATCTCGTACTCTAAACAGAACCCAAACCTCAGTGCTCCTTTTCCTTTCACTATCCTTTTATATAAAGGTTGGAGTCCTCTTCGATAAGGAATCTAATCCCACTTCTTTACTTCTCCCCCTTATTAAAAGGACACACACTCTGTTCAAACCCTTGATACTTATTTTCACTCTTTTGCCATCACATCATATCTCAACATTATCTTTTCTGTGTTCTTCGTCAGTTACCAGAATTCCAGCTCCTGAACTTCAAATTCACTAGAATGCTGTCTTGGGTAACATATTGTGCAAGTCATAAATAAAACATTTGTTCTGCTTTTAAAGAAAATTTTGATGTCAATTTTAATCTCAGTAGCATGCAGATCTGCAGAGCCTTCTAGACTCTCCCTGCTGTAAGTGCTCTCTGTTAGTCTTTTCAAACAATGAAAGAAAACTGATTATAAGATCTATATATATATCCCTCCTATCTCAGATTGTATTGTGTAAGGGTCTAATAAAGCTATCACGATCCCAGCTATGGGGGCAAAAACTGGAGTCATTTATTGAACACACGAGTGCTATTTAAGGGTCTTAGTGGCTTAACATGCTAATGAAGAGGAAGGGTTATTCCAAACAAGGGTTTCCACAATCTAGTAGCATTTCCAGTAACAGGGGTGACATAAGGGGAAAAATGGATTTATATTTCTCAGATCCAGTATTTACATTTGGGGGAAAAAGATTTGAAATTTCCAGTAAGCAAGATTATACTGGGGAAGGGTGGTCAGCTTTTCCCGAAATAAGGATTTACACAGGGAGGGAGAAAACAATGAGATATCCAAGAGCATCATGCAAAGTCTCTCTACTTCCTGCTGGGGGAGATCAGGACAATCCATACAAAATGAATGTCAATGGATCTTGTCTGGTCTTTTAGATGATGTTTTTTTCCCCAGCCTCTGTGGCCCAAGGCTTAAGCCCACCAAGACCCTTCCTGATGACAGCTGAGGTTCAACTCTTACAGTATTGGGAGATAAAATGATTTATTCTATCAAAGCATGTTATGTGTAACTAAACAGGAAGAATTTCTAGATTTGGTAAGCTGTGTGCAAGAGGTAAAGGCTCTCGTATCAGGAAAAACTAATTTAGAAGGTCTCCTTATAGTTCCTGAGCAGTTAATACATTATAATTTAAACATCTGTGAGTTCAGAGAAATAAAAGTATCAAGTAAGTAGAAATAAAAATAATAATTAAAAAAAAAATGGCACCAAAACAGATGCTATCAGTTTTATACCCAACTGATGGGTATATGGTTCCATTCCATATTGATTTATCTCTCTGAAAGTTTAGTCAGTTGGATTTGTGAGAATTATCACTTAATGCTCACAGAATTTAAGTCCCTGAGGAAAATAAATTATTTGGGATATGGACAGGAATTATTTGCTTCATCTACATTTAAATTTTTCAGAAATACATATACATAAATATGCAACACAAGCACTATATTGTGTTCATATGTCAAGGGTTTAGTAGTAGAGTGCAGGCTGCAGGAGTGTCTGGTGTCATAAGACACCAGGAACTGTCCCTATATGAGACATAAGAAGTACCAGCTGGCTCCAAAACAGACTCACCACTGGCCAAAACCGAGACAGGCGTGACACTGGAAGTTTCTCCATGATAACATACTAAAGAAAGAGTAAAAAATCATTGTGAAGTCACTGTGGAGAACAACTGTGAACAGTGTGAGAGTAAAAGCCCTGCAGACACCAAGATCAGAGAAGAAAGAAGGAGGAGGAGATATTCCATGCAACAGAGCTGAGAATCCATTGCTGCAGTCAACAGCAAATCATAGAATGAAATTAGATATATAAGGGATTTTTAACCAAAACCTGCACTTCATTTTCTCTTTTTTGTTTTCCCTCCTTCTCTCCTTATCCTTTTTTCCTTCCTTTACATCTTCCTTTTCCTTCCATTTCCTTCCATTTCCTTCCTTCCTTCCTTCCTTCTTGATCCTCTGCTCATTCATTTTTTATTTCTCTCTCTTTGACCATTCTGTACTCGAGTCTTTAGCCACACTGCCAGCAGGCTCAGCTTTTATGTCCCATGGGAGGAAGGCAGTGGGTTAAAAGTGAGCTTGATTTTGTGTAGTGTTACTTGGCTGTGTTCAGGCTCTGCCTCTGCTATCAGTTGCCTGGACAAGTGCCTGCAACAGGGCACCATTTCCTTTGCTCCACTTTTGATTGGTTTGCATAGCTCACTGTATGAATTGGAGGAGAGTAGGAAGTGTAGTGAAAATGTTTATTGCCTGGGGAATGAAAATAATTGGGACTTGTACTGGCTGGGTGCCTTGGCACATCAACGGCAGTGACCATAGTTAAGAGAATGTTTGGCAACATTTTTACTGTTAGGCTTTTGAAATACATGAAAAAGCCTTCATGGCTGATGAGCCAGAAAACTCTACTAAGCTATGAACATGAAAAGAAACCCAACAAGTAAACAGATTTTCCATAAAACAATATTAGAAAGAGAATTAATTTAGGTGATTGTAATTCAAACTAAAACACTATATTGCTCTAAAACTCATTTTAGACAGCAAAAAAAATTTCTTATTAAAAGAATTGAAATAGTTCCACAATGATAGGTTACATATATACAATCTTCTTCTGTAGAGAGCTGCCACCTTACTTATACTTCATTACTACATTCAAATTTAAATATGTCTAAAACACTTTAACTAAATTTACATAAATTAGTACATTTAGTCTAAACTACTTATCTACAATACTTCTACAGTCAATGAAGAAAGAACAAACTCTTTGAAACACCAGTGATTCACTTGTTTTAGATGTCTAGACGCCTTTAGACATTATTCTTTTTTCCATAGATGAGTCCTAATGAGTCATAATATGTTACCACAACAGAACCATGATTTTGTACCGCAGAGTAAAAAGAATATAAAAATTAGTACCATCCCTACCAGAATACCAATGGAAACATTTTTTCCATGCCTTTCCTCAAGTGTTCTTTTTCTATCTTTATATTCTTCCACTTAGCAGGACTACAGTCTTTGCTTCAACAGCCTGAATGAAGTAGAAATAGGCTTTTCTTCCCTCTCTCTAGTGTCATTCCCTCTCCAAAATGTCAAGAAGCAACACTGTCGTATATGCAGAGTCAGTAATAGTGTGCTGAGGCATAAGTCATTTTAGTGAGCGAATGCAGTCAAGTCTTTCATCTCCAGAAATTCAACAGAAATCTTCACTGAAACATCACTGACATCACGATATTTGGTCATATAAAATTCCTTTGTATGGCATTGCTATCATGCTTGATATGATACTGTCCACATGAAGACTGTGAAGAAAATACTATGATGAGTTTAAACTATGGCTTTCCATGTAGCTAAAAATAGTTGCAGAACACCTGCTAAGGTCTACAGCACAGAATTTATTAGGATCCAAAGTATTTCTGAATAAGAAAAAGCTACAACAGCTAGTAGATGCTACAATAGAGTTTTAAAAGCTCTTGATGAAAGTGAAGACATCCTAATAGATAGACTTTTTTCCATGCTTGTGAAGGAGCAGGAAGCAGAGTGGGAACAGTTCTAGGCATGGAGGAAGACATACAGCAATTGACAGGACTTTATTATATGGACTTTACAGTTATTATATGGACTTTACCGTTATTATGTGGTTTCAAATATGTGTACTGCATTGTATCCACACTACACAGTGCACAGCCTGGGCATGCCTGGGCTTGCCACGAGTTTGCCTGCTCCCTTCTTCCCTGCTCCTCCCTCTGATTAGCTGAGAAAGCTGGAGAGAGGAGACAGTTAACATTTGCCTTTTCCTTCCCCAGTTCCTCCCACGTTCCTCCTCCTTTGCCTGTGTCCCTACCCCAATTTGTTCCCCTGTTTGTCTGTCTCATGCTCCACCCCATGTTCTAGCCTTTTCTCCGCCTGAACTCATAAAACCCCTGCACACCTCAATAAAGCATTCCATTTGCACCTCTACCTTGACTCCGGACCCATCCGTGCTGTCATGACCCCATTCCCCTTCCCCCTCGGACTGTGGCACATGCTCACCTACCACCTATGCCATTTTTCAACAAGTCCCAAATGAGGTGAAATTACACTTCTCCAGTAACCTTTGATACATATTTTGAAGTTCTATAAATGCCTACTAGTCATGTTTTAAGGGAACACAAGAAGCAGCACTAAGGAAAGAGGACTACGCAAAGCAGTTATTGCTGTCACAAAGTGTGTACTCTGAAAACTCTTTTTCTAGTTTTTATGAATATCTCACTAAAATTCTGTCCTATCTGGAAAAGTCTATATGGTGTTCCCAAAATATACAAATTATTATTTCTTTTACTTAATCGTCTTGTTTTTACAGGATTTTCTTAGAAGCTGGATATTTTTTGGTTTTATTTTCTTCTGTAACACATATTCTTAAAAAATACTTTTCATCTCAGGAAACGCAAAAGGTTATAGAACCAACAAGTTGGTTCAGCCATTTTTGTTCCTTTCAGTAATGCTTCCCTCTTCATCATGTGTTTCTGTAACCAGTGTAAATGTGTAGCCCACGTTTGTGTATATGTCACTACAGGGTTGAAGTGTTTTCAGAAATAACAGTCTCCATTATACCTAAAAATAATTAAAGCTGTTAGAAAACTGAGGAAAAAAAGTTCTGGACTTAAATTAAAAGGTTTTCTAAGCCCTGGTCTTGTTAACCCCATAATTAGCACATAAAAAGCACAGTTTTCAGTGGACACAGAAAAGTACAGTTTATGCAGAAGGTTTGAAACTACTGAGACTCCAAGGCATGGCCAGAATTAATTTTTCTCATAATTTTTCTCAGTGTTTACATGACCTGTACTGAAGTTCATATGGTGATTTCGCTGATTAGAACTGATTAGAAAAGTTTAGCACTTTGTTTCATTTTACCTATTTATTTATGCTTTCCGATACAGAATTTAGTCATAGAATCAGAGTACTTTGTGTTGGAAGGAACCTTTAAAGGCCACCTAGTCCAACCCCCCTGCCATGAGCAGAGACATAGATCAGGTTGCTCAGAGCTCTATCCAACTTGTCCTTGAATGTTTCCAGGGACCTAGAAGCCAGCTATAAACCACAGGGCCTTTCATTATCTGAGCTATTGCTGAAGTCCTGAATCAACTTCCTGCTGTAGCTCAAACGCTGGTGCTGCCCTGGCCTTTTGAATGAGCAGCACAAAGTGAATGACTTCTATCCAACCCTTGGCAATAAGATGGCTGCCAGTTCCTTTGCTGACAGTTTCTGGACACACAGAATGAGGGGTTTTTTTTCAATCCTACCAAGGCAGAGCAGAGGCCCTACTGCAGAAATTATTGCCTGATCTGCCTCTGTTTAGGAAGGAACAAATTTAGGTCTTTTGGGCTCTGAATTATACCTACATTTCTTCAAAACTTCCCTACAGTTTAACTGGATACTTTTCTAGCTCATGTGCAATTGTCTGCTACATGTAATTTTCAAGGCAGTTGCTGCTATTCAGCTACTAAATTATCTTTAAGGTAGACTGCATTCACATGACAGCTACAACTGTCTTGATAGGCTGAATTTTAATGTTAACGTGAAGGTATAGTTCCCACATCATCCTTATCTTCTTGCTCTCCTGTGATTTGACAGAAGAGAAAATGGACTACAAAACAGCTCCTGCAGTGACTAACACTTGTGACAGATTTACCTTAATGTAACCACAAGTTCACAGAATATATGTTTTGGATCAATAATTGGCAGGGGGCTACCTCATGTTAGTAACGTACTGAATAAGGATACACCTGACCTGTTGTAGTGAGGTCAGTAGATAACCCCTTCCCTCTGCTATCAGAGTAGCAAAGGCCAGCATGGTTATTCATGTATATGTAGAACAATAAATTTGTGCAGTGGGGAACACCATCAGTCCTCTGAGGACTCGTTTTCAAGTGGGGAATCCACAGGAATGAGTGAGGGTTCCATAGCAGTATTTGTGCTGGAAAGCATATTAACAGCAAGCAGTAAGGTTTATAGAGTTTAAGGGGGAAAAAAGTAATCTGAGAGAAGTTGTGGTAACTGAGAGATTAAAGTAAAGTAAATAAATGAGATTCCATAGGAAAAGGGTCAAATATGGTTCAGTTAACTTCCTCCACTGTGAAGTGATATTAGTTTAGTTTTTAATTATATTTTATAAGAGTTTATATAAAGGGATGACTTAGATAATTAATAAAAATTACATTATACCAAATTTTATTCTGTTCTTGTAAAAATACTGGGAAGAAAGATAAAAAGGATTTAATTTTGTTCGGTTTGGTTTTGCTTACTGTGCGCATGAAACCAGCACCACCGCTGCTTGAACACCCCCAGCCCCACCTCCAGACCCCACGAACCCCGCACCGGCACACCTTTCCGCCCAGCGGAAAGCGCCGCAGCTCTGCGCAGCCTGCTGCCCGCCCACATTCGCCCACCTCCTCTGCCAGCCCCGTGCCCATGCTAGAAGCTGCACTGGACCCGTAGAAGCCGCACCGCGAACGCGCAGGCACGGCGGACCCCCTATCCTGCCCAGTGGACCACAGGAGCCCGCAGCCACCTTCTGCCACTCCGTACCTGCCTGTAGCAGCAGCGTACAGCGTCCAAGCCACTGAACGAGACACCAGGAGCACTGCACACCGTCAGAGAACTTCATGCCGGGTGACTGCAGAAGGAAGGAACACGGGGACTGTCCAAAGATCTGCCCGGAGAGCTCATGTAACAACTACTCTAACAGTTGTGAAGCCTGCTAAGATTTCAATCAATAAGCAGTTCTTAAGCCTCTTCATTTTCTCCCTAGGCAGAAACTAGCTGGGAAGTTTTTTGGAACACTCAGGGAATTGACAGCTAAGTGCAATGGCTGTAAAAATAGGCACAGCCCTAGTATCCAGCTACATCAGAATTGTAACTCTAGGACAAACTCGAGTTTCCTCCTTATATAACAATTAAGAGTTTTCACACATGTAACACAATTGTTATATTTTACAAAATTTTACATATTTGGAGTTTATTAGATGTTAAATAATCGGTTCCATAGAACATTTACTTTTTTTTTTTCTTTTCAGAAAATAAGAAAAAAGAATAATAGTAAGATCTGGATACAGATTCTTGAAACAGAGAAATAGGTCCTTCACTGACTTGCACTTTTACACTACAAGTGAGAATTCACTTGCATTTTTTTTTTGTTTGTTTTTCATAAGAATATTAAGACAATACTTAATTGAAAAAACTGTTCTTATATTTTGGGCTCCTGTTTACTACAGTAGCAGAGGCATTAAGAAAACTGTAAGACACAGGTTACACAGCAGTTCTTCCTTAGTGTATCTTACCAGTTTCATGGAAATCTCTACTAGTAACTTTAGAGATGAAGTGTACATTCAGATCATTCAAACAGCTGATGCATCCACCATGCTTTAATTTGTCTAATGTCTTTCTAAATGCTTACTTGTATGACATTCTGAGGCAAAGAGATTTAGGATGTAAAATAGGTGTGGAGGTGGGTGGGAAAGAAAGCTAACTCTGCTAGAAGTTTTCTAGAAACTTCTGCCTAGAAATTTCATAGTGGCCTGTAGTTTTGCAGTAAAAATAAAATAAATAACAAAAAGGAAAAAAAAATCAAATTCAAAGACTTATTTGCCTTCCTTATGATGTCACTGATTCTAGTCATTCACTGTACTTTACCCTCAGCTGTCACTTTTTCTCACAGTGAGAGGCAAAAAGATATATTCAGTCTTTTCTCACATGGACAACATTCAATATTCATGACCATTCCTGAAATCATGGTCAGCTGTTGGTATTTTTTAGGTTTTTTTTAAAGTTCTAATATGATCTATAGACATTACCTATCAGAACTGAAAGGAGTGACCATGGTGTAATGAATTTATGTAATGTTATAATCAGTTCTACTTTTTTTTTTCATTTTCTTCTAGCTGAGGATTGCTCTCACCTTTTCAAAGAAATATCTGTATGAATCCAAGGTGTTTTTATTGAGCACTAAAAAATAATTTGGAATCATTCTTGTTTAGACATGCATCATATTTTCACTATGCACATTATTTCGAATTTTCCACATTAAAATTCATAAACTGTGAAATGCTTTACAATGTAAAATAACTGAAATCCTACACAACACCATCTATAACGCTGCTGCTTCGTTTGAGAAAGCACACAGGATCACTCTTGAGGAGAAAAGACAACGCAGAAAGAATCGTGTCTTGCAGAATATACCACCTAAGGAGTCTTTCTGCTCTGCCTTTTGCAACGTGCCTATCTCGTATTGGCCTTTTTAGCCACCAGTGTGCTTGTAACAAATGTGGGTAGAGCCCTTCCCAAACCTTCATTCGCGAAGCCCAGCCAAGACACAACATAAAACAACTACGCGCAAAATTTGTCCTATTGAGCTTTCAGCATCTATACAGTGAGCATGGGCTGTAGTCTCTATTTATAGGTGATGGAGACAAACAGGAATTTTGAGATGAATGATTCACTTGTTTTCTTTTCCTGCAAGGTAAAATGAATTGTGCAGTAGAAGCACTTATCACTCTCCACTGAACATAATAGCATTCTAGATGACTGTGTCAGATGTAGCAATAGATATTGTAGACAGAGCTAGATGAACTAACTTCATCTCTTGTCCAAGGCCTTTCTAAGACATCTGAGGTGGAAAGACTTCATCAGAGTTATACCAGGTCTTTGCTTATCATGCTAGTTAATAGGCTATCCATCCACTCTGAAAAATGACTTAAGGTGTTTTATGACGTATAAAGTATTCCAGAATAAATTTAGCCTTCATTCACAGACAAACCACATTCTTAGTTCTTACTAATAGAATAGTGCTTGAGTTTTTTCCCTTGGTTGTTTTTGTTTGTTTGTTTTTGTTGGTTTTTGTTGTTGTTGTTGTTGTTTTAATTCATATGTATAATAATCAAGGAGAAACATAAAGCAGTGTAAATTTAAGTCATGAAACAGGATTAGTGAGTAGCCCGTATTCTAAAAATAAATACTGCTTTCTGTACAGTCGCAACTGCAAACAAGAAAATAGCTGAATTATGAAAATTCCAAAGATAATGACATTGTGAATTGTACAATGGACATATCATATCTTTTGAGATCAGTCCCTAAATCAACAAAGGAAAAGACTTTTTCTTTTAATCAACAAGCATTTTTTGTGTTATGAAGAAAAATAAATTTGAAATCTAACCCAAGGATCATATCTAATCCCCCATTAACCCCTGTAAGAAATTTTAATGTCTATCTGAAGAATTGACAACCTTTACAGAATTTCCATTCAGAAAATAGAAAGCAAATCTTTCTGTAGCAGAAAAGAATTTATGGTCTCGTTAAAGGAAGAGAAGCCTGTAAGCATGACAGCTGACACACTCCACAGGGGATTCATCTTTATAAACACTTTTTTTCTGCTGGGGTTTGTGGAGTGTATAAGGAGAATTTTAAAGAAAGAAAAGATGGTTTCATAAAATCTTAGCAACTTAATTAAAGCTTACAGAGAAGAAAATAAGATGGAAGAACCTCGTGGATCAAAATAATGGCAGTTTAAAAAAAAAGCAAAAGCAAAGCCTTAACAGGAAACCAAAGAAAACCAGAAGATTTTATTCCCCAATTCTCATCAACAGGTGATGACTGGAGTGCAGCACATGTAATGGTTGTTCTGGAAGACAAACATCATGATGCTGAATGCCTATCCCCCTCCTTTCTCTTAGCTTTTGTTGCTGAACAAACTCCATATGGCCTGGAATATCCCTTTGATCAGTTTGGGTCAGCTGCCCCAGCTGTTCCCCCTCCCGAGGTTTTGCCTGCCCCCAGCCTACTGGTGAGGGGGCAATGTTGGAGAGACTGTGTTACTGCTCTGCAGCACTGCTCAGCAGTTGCCAAAATACTGGTGTGCTATCAACATCTTTCTAGCCATCAATGCAAAGCCCAACACTGTGATAGCTGCTATTAGGTCTCAGCCAGACCTAATATACCAGGTTAAATAAAACATTTAAACAAGTGTACTACTTCACAGGTGAATATAGACACATATTCCAATAAAATAATTCTTAAAACTCCTTCCTAGACTTCTTAGATAATTAAAATTTTGATGTTTCCTGCATTACTTAAAATCATATCACTTGAGCTCTTATTCGAACTACCTTTGCTGAGATACCTACTTAAGTATCTATATCTACCCTGAAGTAATTTCAGATCTGCAAATTAGATACTCACATTTTTAAATCTCCTGGCGGACATTGTGTATTAGGTCTTTTCAAATCAAGCTTAACTGACTGTACCAGCACAGAATTCAATTAGAAACTCAGCTAGAGCGTGAACTGCCAATCATTTAAATAACAGCCTCAGTCAAAGAAGGCTTCAGAACATGACTGTTGCAACTGATAGTGAATGACTGACTCTTCAGGCTCACATGTTCATAGGTAGGTTAAAGAAGACAGTATTGTGTGTTGATCTTGGCTGGTGGTCAGGTGCCCATCAAGCTGTTCTCTCACTCCCCACCTTCCCCCAGAAGGCACAAAACAAAATGATAAAAGCACTGAGTTAGTATATTTGAAAAACTATTGGAGAAAGTTAATGAAATTTTTTTGTCCTTGTAGAGAGCAAAAATTAACCAATTAGGAGAGAAACTATTCATGTGGTCACAAATCTCTTATAGTTCTCAGAGATTTCAAAGATATTTGCAAATCCATTTTTGGTTATTCTTGCAGCTAAAATTCTTCAGACCTTTGTTATGACTGATGTTACAGTTTTACTATTATTATTAATGTTATTGAAACTAAATATCTAATATATTCACATGCAAAATCTGTTTTCGGAATCAATACATACAATTAAAAATATCCTACTTAGAGATTTCTATTAACAATTTGAGATGCTTTTATTTCTAGCCTCAGTCATGTAAGCTAAGTATAGTTATCATTCTACTGCTGCCTGGTATCAGTCTTCCCTACTCTTGGCATTATAACAGACTCAAAAGTCTTAATTACTTGTATAATAATTAGTACTGTCTCAAGAATCCATTGCAGGTTAATCATCTTAAAGTGGCACAATTCTAAATTGGTCTGGATTCAACAGCACTTTTTAGAACTTCTACACTTTTTTTACAACTTGAAATGAAATTACAACATGATATATATGATTGAATGCCATTAATACCAATTATTGCTCTGCTTATCTCCCAAACTGGCAATGACATACTGTGAGGGAGATGAGTGTGAAGCAGTTAAAAATTCCACATAATATATGTCTAATAAATATACTGTTTTAATTAATCATTCTGCATAGATTTGCCACTTAATTCCAACAGTTTTCAAATGAAATTGTAAGAATTATAATGACTTTAAAATAGTAAACTTTAGTCTACACCAAGTATTAGTTATGCCATCATTAGTTATGTCTAATTTATAGGAAAAATGAGCTATGGCATATTTATGGGTTTTTTTATTCATTTTTATTTCCTCACAGGTTTAATTACAAATTGAGAAATGAGGATAATATTTAAACATTAGACATTAAGTAGCCATAGTGTGTGTATACAGAGAAAGACACTAGCTTACTTACTAGCAGGAACTGTGGGAAATTCAGTAAATTAATTTGTGAGAGAAGGAGGTCTATTTAAAGAAAATCTTCACAATGTAAAGATGAAAGAAAGAGGAAAGAAGTATAGTTTAATTTTTTAACATTGAAATATATTAATTTCATGGTAATTGTGGCTTTATTGGATTTTGGTTGTGATGTTTGTTTGTTTGTTTGTTTACTTTAAAATACCACATGAATCAAAACCAGAATTTGCCAGACAAGTGCCATATGTATTACAGTATGAGATTGTTGACTTTCAGGTGAATTCTTAACCACAATTTACAATTAAGCAATACACTGGTTTTACTATATAATTACTATTTAGATATGCAAAATGATTCTCCACTTATATTTCCTCATAATTAATCTATTTTAGACTATTACCATCAATTCAGATATATATGCAATGTACCTCCATTATTTACTCTTCTTTGTTAAATTGAAAACTGATTGAGTAATATATGAGGAAACATGTAAACAAACACTGAATAGGAAAAAAAAAACCTTTTTCATGTTTGTTCCCATTGTGCTGGACTTTCTTTCACCGAATCACATTTTTCTTAAAAAATTTTCTCTTCTTTGGTATAAAATTAGTCAATTCCTTACATGTACTAGAAGCAATTTATTTTATGTCCATATCTACCTAATTTTTTTTCTGTTCTAAAGTGATATTTTCTTTAAATTACTTTGTTTTTTTAATTTATCCACTAGCCCTTTGGATAATAGCAGCCCTTAATTTGTAATTATGGTGATTTACTGAAAATCTCAGGAAATATATTGTTTCTTATTTACTCAAGTCAGCAAAAGCCTTCACTTTTGAATATGACACTAATTATCTAAATACTTGCTATTTACCAGACTTTAGCATTGCATACTATCACTACTCAGAACTGAAATCTTTATATTTTGTACCAAAACCTCTTCAGACAGTCAGACAGGTGCAACAGGTTGAACAGAAAGGTTGTGCCATCTCTGTCCTACAGTACTTTTAAGACCTGAAAGATCAGAGTAACATGGTCTGATATCCAAGCTGACTCTAATTTGAGGAGGAGTCAGACCTTCACAGCTCACTTCCAGTCTGAGTTATTCTGTGCTTATATGATTTGCAGCTTAGATGCCTCCATTTTAATATCAGTGCAACAACCTAAGGAAAAAAATCTAAAAATGCAATAAAATATTTTAGGATTTAGTGGTGGTGATGAGACACTGCAGGAACTTGTGATTTTGTTGTTTTGGGTTTTTTGTGGTTTTTTTTTTCTTTTTTTCCCCAGGCCTTTCTAAAATAGTTGGTTTTCAATAGACTCCTTTTGTTGTCCAACAAATATTCATTATAACCTTTGTTCTTTATATGTAGCGATGTTTATTTTATACACATGAGGCAGAATTAATTTGACCTAAATTTGGTCTTCTGAAATACCTTATAGAGTATAACCTTATATTTCATGCTAGCTCAGTAGTTAACATGAAGAAAATTATATCTCTAGAGAATGGCTAATATAATAATAAAATAGATATCTAAAATAGTAAGCATTAACTGACTTTTGAAACCTCATGTCTTCTTCACTGAAATAGCCCAGATGGTTAGCAAGGAATTGATATAACATCTAGACAGTCAAAGTAAGGATAAAGTAATAACATCTACTAAAATTGATTTGGTTAACAGTGTTTCCAGGTGGTACTTTCTGCATAATTATGCTCAGGTATTATCAAAGATTTGCATTCTTGTGGTCAGTTTGCACTGGCTGATCAGGACTTACCATTGATATACCCTGTAAGTAAGTTTGTAAACTGAGGATTTTTTCCACATTTAAATATGGCTCATTTGGATTTGTTCACAAATTAGTTCACACGGGATTTGGATTTAAAAGTATATCAGGGATAATACTAGACAGTTATCTTTGGCCAGTACTCTTGCCTGATTTGAAAGCTAAGTCCACATTTCTCATCTCATTCTTTTCAGCACCTTCAAATCTGTCTCTAAAGATCAAAATTTAAGAATCTGGAATACAGGGAATACAATGTATAATTAAAAGTTTCTAACTATCAACGTTCTACAAACTTTTCCTGAATTTTCCACGCACAGAATAAACTATGCATTCTTTTGTATACAATGCTAGGTAGGAACTGTTACATTATGCAAGCATTAGAAGATAACAGTTAAGTTTTTGGTCAAAATGAACAAATAAGATATTAATTCATTATGTAAATTGGGTTCACATCTGGAATAGTCATTTTGGTAAATATGAGTCATTATACACAAACTCATAAGCAGGGAATATTTTGTTAGAATAGCAATAAGGAATGATTTCCATTGCTGAGTTAGTGAACACCCGTAAATGGGGTGATTTGTTATTGTGGAAGTAGAAAGATTTGCTCCTGACTGGGAGAAATGAGACCACTAAATCTTCAGGGATACATCATTCTTTTGTATTTGCTTTGTTAGTGTGAAGTTTCTTGCATCACTCATATGACTTTCAGGAAAGCTTCTTTTCTACACATAACTCAAATCTAAAAAAATTTTGACTTGATGCCTAGAAAGCAATTTAGGAAGCAATTTAGTTTTTGAAGGGAGCACTAAAGTTATCCTAAAGCTTTTTGTTCTCAAGAACAGAAAGAAGCCAAGTGGAAGACTGTCACATTTAGTTTCAAAAGAGCACTCCTCAAGGTTCTGCAAGGCAAAAACAACCTAGCAGTGAACTGATGGAGAAGGGAGTTAAAGACTTTCTTCGTTTTTTTCTATGTCTGTAATTTTTTGTAGCTTAAGCTTCATTATTGTATTGTTGATTGGATGTCACAGAAAGAAATTTCTCTAAGCTGCTAAAGCTCAGAATGAGAAAATTACCAGAAAGAAGAGAAATACATCTGATACCTAGACAGAGGGATTTCAAATAGAAGATAATACCACAATAATTTAAAAGATAATTCTCTAGACAGGAACAAAGAGATTTTAAAGATAATTGGACTTTTTTCTTACTGTCTGACAAAGCAATCTGATAGCATTTTAAGTCCCTAAATGTCAGGTGTGTTAACTGTTGCCAAAAGCAAGTCTGATATTATGGAGAGTCAAACCCATAATATAAAGAGTCTGATTGAACAGATAATTTTTATTTTTGAGGGTTTAGTTCTAATGGTCTAGCTTTTGATTCACTGAATAATATCTTAAGACAAAATTTAGGTGTATCACCAGATTTCAACCACCTGGTTTATCTTGTTTTGAGAAGAAATAATTTGGATAAAGTAAGAATAAAAATATTTTATAGATCTAGTAATATTAATAATTGGAATTTTGTTAACTGTAAAGACAGAGACAAGTTCCCAAATATCAACAGCTTCACAAAACTATTTACTAATGCTGCTAGTATAATAACTAATAATGGCCAGTCTTCGCGAGCGAAGATTTGGGAAAGGTCATTAACCCTTTGAGCCTGCGCAGTGGATTTTTTAGGTGAGACCCAGCATGCGCTGAACTGAGCCCACCCTTTAATCCTGAGGTTCATCTACCGGGGCCAAGCAAACTTGGACAGTGGCAGTGAGGTCCAGGACGTAGGTTTGTTTAGAGTGACCTTCTCTTAGATGGATTGCCTTACAGGGCTGACGAGCTCCATCTGCCCGGGGGGCTGGGAATCGAACCCGGGTAGCAGTGGTGAGAGTCCTGCACCCTAACCACTAGACCACCAGAGGCCCCAACTGCTAGTATGTAAACCCAGATTTTAAGTAGGTCTTAACAAGCTCCTTTTACTGAACAGCCTCACTTCTGTTGGAAATATTTCCAAATCTAGAAGAAAAGAAACAGCTAATGACCTTTCAGCATTGATATACAGAAGACTATAAATCTGCTCCACTGTGATGACACGCCACCTGAAGTACTGCATCCATCTCTATGGCCCAAGAAAGATGTGGACCTGCTGGACCGAGTCCAGAGGAGGTCCACGAAGATGGTCAGAGGGATGGAGCACCTCTCCTACAAAAATAGGCTGAGAGAGATGGGACTGTTCAGCCCGCAGGAAGCTTCAGGCTAACCTTTCTAGAAGCCTTCCGGTACATAAAGGGTGCTTACAACAGAGCTCCAGAGGGTCTTTTGACAAGTAAGTAGTGAATAGGACAAGGGTTTACAGCTTAGAACTGAAAGAGGGTGGGGTTAGTTTAGGTATTAGGAGGAAATTTCTTTGCCGTGAGGGTGGTGAGACACTGGAAGAGGTTGCTCAGAGAAGTGGATGCCCCATGCCTGGAAGTGTTCAAGGCCAGGTTGGATGGGACTTCGAGCAACCTGGGATAGTGGAAAGTGTCCCTGCCCATGGCAGGGGGTTTGGAACTAGATGATCTTTAAGGTTTCTTCAATCTGAACCATTCTATGATTCTGTGATATTTCTATAAAATATAGTGTTGGAATCTGTTAGTTCAAGTTAGTTGTCTGAAGTATACTCTGTTTTACTCCATAGCAATGACAAAGAGCTATCAAATACATCGTAAAATTTAATAATAACATTATTGAATTAAAGCAGAAAACTTTTCATATTGGAAACTTAAAAAACAAAGCAAGGAAAACATTAGGTCAAATAACAAAAAGGGCTCTCCTTCTGTCTCAGGCAAAGTGGAAAACAGGACTACAATTAACACTAACATAATTATTGCAGGGCAGAAAAGGTTAAAACTGCTTTATAGGCACATAGGACAGGAAGTTTTAAATAAAAAGAAGATTGCATCTTTCAGCTCCACACAAGATGCAGCTTTATCCTTATTTTTCTTCTCACCTTTCTGTGATTTAATGGTATGCTCCATTGTCCCTTGTCCTGGGCAACTGGTGTACCAGGACTGCTGCTTGCTTTAGGTACAGCACAACAATGCATTATTGTAAAGGAACTTGGGAAAAAACTAGTCTGTGAGATTTCAAAAGATTCCCAAATATAGGAAAAAGAAGACAAGAAAGTAGTAGAATAATAAAGACAATAGGAACTTTGCAAGATACATATTCATTGAATAAAATGTTAATAGTTATTCACAAATTACTTCTTAATAGATCAGAAAAAGAGTGCTCAAGGAAATACCAAGAGGCTTTCTGTCCATCCATTAAAACTGCATCCTTTAATTAAACCAATAAACCAGCAGGTAATATTATTTTCTACAGACCTAAATGTGCTTTTTGCAAGTAAAATAGAAGACTGGCATCCACTTATACACTAATGCTATTGCATTAAAACTTATTACCTTTCTTTTAAAGAACTGGTCATGTTGTTTATTGAAAGAAATAAATCCACTTTACTTTCATTACTGGGCATTTAAAAATTCTTGAACTCTTAATAACTAAGGAGTCATAAACCAGATTGAGAAACCCTGCAGCTTGTCTTACTTTTTCCCTCTGAATGGTCTCTTCATGTCCTAACTCCTCTTCAAAACATGCCAATTCACTGGATTTATTCTTCCTCTAGTCCTTGCATGGTTAGTTGGGGGAGAGTGGGGGGTGGAGTATTATATTGTGCATCTTTCAAGCACTATCAGTGAAACAAGAGAAAGGAAGCAGGTTGTCATAGAAAACATTAAAATTTCACCAAAGAAATCCAGGTCTGGGGAGAAAGCAATCCCACCACCATGCGCATCATTCTAGGTAAGCCCTCAAAACAGTGGTGACTTCTTGAAAATCCACTTTCTCGCTTTGGTTCTTTAAAGGACCAGTGAAAGGTTGAGCATAGCATCTAAAAATAAGAGTAAATAATTGAAAGTTATGCATTAAAATAATAATTGTTCTATTAATCAGGCATTTCTCTATTAATTAGATCATATGCATTGTTAAATCATTAATTGGTCTAATTTGTGTCTCTGTGTATAGAGTGTGTTTCCTTTTTCCCAGAAGAATAATCTGGATTTAACATAACTGAAAATGTGAAATAGTAGAGTGGAAAATTCAACCACTGTTGTAAAATTGAATAAGAGTAAGACTACAAATCAATTGTGCCTTATATCAGACTATGCTCAAAACAGAATAAGACACATTAGATAAGTGATCAAGTGTGCTACACAAAATCTCCCTGGATGACATCTCAGATTTCAAATTAGCGACATGATAATTCCATTATTGATAGTTTTGAATTTGTGTTTCTCTTTTGATTCTGTAAAAAATAAAAAAAAAGCCAACCCCACAATTGTTCTTATCTCATAAAAAACCAGGATTTTTTAAAGTTATTTTTTATTTCAAAAATTATCAAAGTAGGAAAAAACATTCTTCCTTTCCACTGGCTCTGATTAGCATGCATAAGCAACAAGAATCTAGTAAACTGTCCAATAATCTCTGTATACTAAAGTGGGAAACACTAATGATTTATGAAGAGAATATGTGAGACTATCTTGTAATTTTGGTTCAGTCCATGAGTATACTTTTAAAAGGGAATCTTGAAATTGTCCTGTTTACTGAGATCTTGGTTTGATTCAGAGAGTAGTTTTCAATATGAGTGGATTAACTGGATGATGAGCTCCAATAATTCCTCTGATGACTCCACTTTTTGATGAATATTCAGTCTAAACCAAATATTTAAATTTTTGCCATATGCATTGGGTGCAGATATTGAGTCCTTGAAATTCTGTTTGTCTACAACCACTTTTATTGTGACACAATATATGCTAATTTAGATCTAGCAGTGTTGCACAAAATGTTATTGCAAAAATATGTTCATGAAACATCATAAAAGCAGATTTTTCTCTAAGCTCTTAAATAGATATATTTTTTTAAAAAAGTGCCAGAGCTCATCTGCTATATAAGTTTTGACTCTACAAAAATTAACATAACATTGATCTTTTAGGGCTTGTCTGAATGAAAATTTCCTAATTAATCATATTGTGGGCAGCCTGAGGTACCATTGCACTTTTCATAAATTTAAGTTTCACTGAAACATGAGAACATACTTATTCATTTCCTGAAAGTCTTCATATGTTTTAAGGAGAATTAATTGATTAACAGAAAAACTGATGGTCAACCACAATGTGGTAAAATTTAGAAAAAATACTTTTCTAATATTACTACCCACAACAATAACTGGAAAGCACCATATTTGAGTTTCTATGGATTATCATTTGGGAGGCAGACATATCATACCGTTTTTCGTAAAAAAACTAAATGGAATTATTGTATTGATTTCAATCTTATTCAGGCAGAAGAATAATCTTTCATTTCCAGTATTATTCCCGTAAATCCCATTTTAATTAGAACCTTAAAATATAATAGCCTGATCTATAAAACATAACAAATCTCACTGAATTCCCCATCTTCAGATTCCAAAGAATGGGTTTCATGGACAAATATAACTCAATATTTTTGGAAGTCTCCCTTCAACTCTGTAGTTGGAAGTATAGTAATTAGCTATTTTTTTTTCTTTTCTAAAGCAGGACTCTAGAAAAATCATGTGTACAAAAATAGTTAAAGACTTTTTAAATATATTCTCTATAATACATATTTCAGCTTTAAGTCGCGTGTCCAAAGTTCTTAATGGAACTACAACAACACATAGCATAAGGGAAATCCCAAGTAAAATCCCATGAGCTGTCTAAAGTAAGCTCATAAGAAAAAATAAGTATGGGAATATGTGTGTATTTCTGATCTGTTGGAAGTTTTTTGGAGTAGAGATATACAGACTGTAGGACTGCTCTGAACCTGTTGCTCAAAACTGAGAGTGAATCACTACAAATATTGTTTAAGATGACATAAATTTTCTGTATTTTCTTTCTTTTTCCCTTCAATTATAGACTATTTTCCTTTAGTTTTAAGATCCATTGCCTCAGGAGTAGGAAAAAGATCAAATTCCATTTTAGCCTTGTAACTTTCAAATTCACGATTCTAACTTTCCTATTCCCATATGGATTTCCTGATCATCAGCACATGGTCTATGAGAGATCATGCATCATAGCTTCTGATTTAGCTGATTCATGGTAAGGCAAAGAACAAAAATAATAGAGTATAGGTCATAGTGGTTGGCTGAGGCTCTGATTCCTGCTATAGATCTAATAGTGCTTATTTAAGTGTTCTGGCTAATAGAAAAAATCTAGAAAAAATTAACGATGAAAAACTCTTTTTTTTTTAGCCCTGAAAGTTAATGCATTCCATAACTTCAAGCTGATGCAGAATAAGCACTTTTCTGGAAAATTGTGAGCGCAGTAGAAAGGTAATTTTTTTGCGATTATTCGTCTTAAATATTGATTCAATCTTACCGACGCAGAACTCTGGAATCTCATTCATGTTATCCAGCTCTAACCTAGAAGGTCTTTCATGGCCAAGACCTTGAGCATGGGGACTCTGTACCTACACTTGTCATCTTCATAGAATCATAGAATCCTAGAATCATAGAATAATTTGGATTGGAAGGGACCTTTGAAGGTCAGCTAGTCCAAACCTCCTGCAAGGAGCAGAGGCATCATCAAAGCTCTATCCAATCTGACCTTGAACACTTCTAGGGTTCTCATGGGCCCACTTCTTGACACATCCTTCAGGTGTGTTGACCATACCATGCAAGTCTGTGTAATCTGAAAACTTGCTGAGTCTTCCAGGTTATAAGCATGTAGATAGCTCAAAGATAAGCTATGGACACAGTGGATTCTTATACTCAGTTGAGTGTGTCAGCTTTATTCCTGTGGAGTTGGAAATAAAAGGGGGAAGTATAAAAAATATCTCTGGATAATATAGCCTGACAAACTGGAAATCAAGACCTTCTGATAAAGCCACAGTAGTTGAAATATAGGAAAATTAGGGTCCTATCTTACCAATTAATTATGTTGACATAGGCATGTAAATCAGAAAACATTTGTCAGGCCCAGGACCACCATCACTGGAGCTTTTACATTATTATAACTGTATCAAGATGTTGGATTATGCTGGGTTTTCATTTAATTCCAGGTTTCAATTTAAGTTAGCAAATAGCTTTAAAGACAATATCTAAACTTACTTTTCTTTGTAGTAAGTTTCAGCAAGTAACCCAAATAGAATTGGGTGGTCTATATGGTTTTCAGTAGGAGAAGATGAGACACATTACAAAAACAGTTAAGATCATCTGGAAAATATATATTATCTTGACAAGGAATTTCTGATGTGATCAAAGAGAAGCAAATTGTAATCAATGATATTGTAACACTGATGATTTACATTGATTGATATGTCAAAACAAGTTCTCAGCAAATAATGAGTCATATTCATGTCAATCATTTTTTCTTTCTTTCCCTGATTGTAATTCCTCAACTGCAAAAGCAAACTGTATTACAACAACCAAAGATATTACTGTTCCTTATCGAATATAGAATAGAGGAGAATGAATGAATCATCAAATAAACTTATTGCTGAAGACATGATGGACAGGATTAAATTTTACTTTAAATTTGTGTATCTTACACAAAGCTTGTGCATCTGATTTAAGTCAAAATTATTACATGCTCCTGAAGTGCATTATTGAATCACAATACCAAATATTGCTACAGTTGAAATGCAGCAGTCTATGGATCAAAGTAAAAAGAAACAGGTCATCTCTAAATCTCCAGCTGTCAGATGAATTGTAAGGGATTGGTAAAATGTAAACAGACAAATTATGTGTTGTGAGGGGTTTTTGGGGAAACAGTAGGTATTAAGGAAAACTTCAAGGTAAGGCTTTGGCAGTTTCAAAGGTTGTTTATGAAATGAAAAAGAAATACATAAAATTTGATAATGTTACTATTCCATTTTGTAGCTTAGTTTTCTGCTCAAAATCAGGATATAGAAAATACAGAATGCCTGGCTGAAACCTTTGGACTGACTGTGAGGGAGTTAATTTTCCCCATAGCATCCCTCACAGTGCTGTGTTTTGGATTGATAGTTAGAAAGGTGTTCATAACACATCCGTTTTTTGGCTACCACTGAGCAGTGCTTGCACAGCAGGAAGCTGTCTCTCCAACATTCTCCCCTCACCAGTAGACTAGGACTGAGCAAGTTCTTAGGAGGAGACATAGTCAGGACAGCTGACCCAAACTGACCTAAGAGATATTCCATACCATATGGTGTCTGCTCAGCAATAAATGCTAAGGGGGCTGGGTGGTGGGGTGTGGGGTGCACAGCTATGTGTATTAAAGTGTTATTTCCTAGGAATCAGGTGGGCATCATCTGCTTATGGGAAGTAAAGAATAGATCTAGAGAATAAATATTTTGTTTTTCTTTGCTTCTGCACTTGGTCTTTGCTTTTTGTTTATTTATCTGCCTTTATCTTAACCCATAGGTTTTTTTATATCTTATTTTCTTCCTCTCATCCTGCTCTGAAGGGTAGTGATAGAGCAGCCTGGTGGGTTCCAGGAGTTCAGACAAGGTCAACCTATCACAAATCTGTAGTTAGTATTGCAATAAACATCAATGTATCACATTTTTAAACTCGAAGAAACAAGAAACACAGAACTGTAGTTTCATTTTGTTTTCCTACAAAGTATGTGTGCTTCAATCTCAGTAGTGACTCCAGCTGTGCACAAAAGGCACAAAAATCTTCAGGCCTAGATTTTCAAACATAGATGAAAAGGTCAAGAACATTTTATGCACAAAACAATTGTCAGAAAACATGAATTTCAAAATGGTTCTGGTATTCCATTTCTCAATTTCTCTTTTAAAGAATATTTTTAATGGATACTGGTTTACTATTATAAATTTACTAGTTAAGTATTTTCTAAGTCCAGCACTGACAGCATATTCTCACAGTGCCTCACGTGTTTAGAAGTAAATACTGTAAAATAGGATGTAAAATATATGATGATGGGTGTCTGCTCACCACAGTGGTGATTCTTGACAGTCCAGGACTGCAGGATTCTTCCAAGTCCTGGTCCTAGGATTTACAGCACAAAATTCACCTTACTCCAAGGAGAATCAAGGCCTTCTCAGTCCTCAATAATATCTTACAGGAAAGAAATCTTTCTCTTTGAAGACACCAAGGTTCTCAGGGTCAAACCATTTAAAAGGATAATGGTTACATATTGACCCCCTAGGGTCATCACCTTGAGTTGTCAACGTGGAACTTATACCATCAAATTGACTAGAAATTTAAGGTTGGGGACAAATCATAGAATCATAGAATGGTTTGGGTTAGAAGAGACTTCAAGATCATCTAGTTCCAAGCCCCTTGCCATGGACAGGAACATCTTTTACAAGACCAGGTTGCTCAAAGCCCCCTCCAACCCGACCTTGAACACTTCCAGGGAAGGGGTATCCAGAACTTCACTGGGAAACCTGTCACAGTGCCTCATCATCCTCACAGTAAAGAATTTCTTCTTAATATCTAGACTTACTTTTTTTTCAGTTTAAAGCCATTACCCCTTGTACTATCACTAAATGGCCTTGTAAAACAACCCTCTCTGGTTTTCACGTAGGGCCCCTTGTTCTACTTGAAGGGAGGTATAAAAGGGGCTTCCCATGGAAGGGATGAATACCACAGTCTTCTCACAGTAGAATGCTTTTGGCAGCCCACCCCTTCCTTAGCCAGCTCAATTGTAGCTCTGCTCCAACTGGACCTTCTATACCTTGTGTCTTCCACAAACCTATCAGTGAACTTGAGGCTCAATCTCCTTGACTCAGGCTTATCTCAAGACCTCCAATTATTGCTCTGTTGAGCAAGACAGCTCAACTTTTCTTTGAGTGGCCCTTCTACAGACTCAATCTAACTCTCCAGGCTTTATGAGTTCTATTGTCTAAACCTTATTCCGGATGAGTTAAAAAATGCCTGGATGGCCATTTCTTTTGAGAGGGGCTAGGTGAAAAGGGAATGGGGGTATGGTTAGTTCATAACAGTTCCTCTCTGCTGGACCTTCCTCTTCACATTTTTTCACTTGCTCCAGTGTATGTTGTCACCATGAACTGAAATCCTCAGGAAAAACCTGCTCAAACATGGATCCATCATGGGCCACAGTTCCTTGAGTAAATATCTGTCTGCACCACTGTGGTCTCTCCACAGACTGCAGGAAAATGCCTCCTCCAATGACTGAAATACCTCCTCTCCATTCCTTCATCTCTGATCTTGCTGTCTGCAGGATTGTGTCTCTTGGTAAAGAGCTGCAAGGGGGAGAGGAGGTACATCATTATGATGAAAATTAGGACCCTCAGCAAGGCTTCATGCATATTTTCCTTAGGACCTGCTTCTAAGCAGTGACTATCACCCTCAGCCCACACCTGAGCTACAATTCAGCTGTGTTGTAGTCATGTCTGAGTCTACCCATGTGCGTCATTGATCTGCACTCTGACATGAGATTGGCTTCTCATCACAAATATACTCCATACTCTGGCTGAAATTCCTCTGCCTGTCTCTGTGAGGAGGCTCCCCTTGGTGGGAGTACCTTTGTTGCTGAACCAAGCATCCACCACAGCATCTGTCCCCCAGGGAGCAGCCAGCCTGCACTACACAGTTTGCATATCATTGTGTACATATAAAAAAAAGCGCATTTAACCTCCATACTGAGTTTTACATTCCGACAAAGAAACAGATACAACAGACATCCTAAGAGAAAAGTTAAATGTGATGTTAGACTGCTCTGTATAGATTTTGCAAGTAGCTATTCCAGAACAGCTGCATTTCCCCACACATTTTCTAAGTAGTCAGAAGTCCATTCAGGTTGAATTACCCACCAGCTTTATGGGTTCTTGGTATGTACCTTAAGGGAGTCCATTTAGACTGAGTCAAAGACCTATCATTGTCCTGGGAAAGCCACATGACAGTCAAATGACATTGTTAGAATGGAAAAAAAAAAAAGGGTAGGTAGTCCAACAAGGCAATCCCACTGTTTACTTGAGTATGAGAAACTCTCAGTTTTTACAATTTTATGTTTTTCCACTCCTAGAATAAAAGTTCATGTCTATATGTTTTACTTGCTGCAAAAAGAGTTCACTTTCAGTGATGGATGGGGGCAGCAGGGAATCCATGCCTTGGGCTGGGGAATTTTAAGACCTTTAATGTGTCAGTTTTACTATTATTCATTCTATTTCTGTGGATATACACTGGTGCTCTAAAATGTTCTTTGTTTCTTAGATACCTTCAAGGACCAGACAAAATATGTCTGTGTTTATCACAGTAAAGAAAAGTAACAGAAATCTATCATGCTGTTAGATAGATTTGTGTCGAGCTAGAGCTATGTGAAAACAATCTCAGTATGAAATGTTCAGTAATACACCTCATTCTAGTATGGCAGATAAACTTACGTGGTTTTAGCCTTTCAGTGGTCCGAATAGTCCCTGAGAGCTGTCAAAAATGGACTGACTTTCTAGCATCACCTTTGACAGCTATTTTTATATTAAGTGAATGAAATTATGTCCTTCCCACACCTGTTACTACCAAATGTAATCAAATCCAGTATTTTCATTCAGTCTATTCATTATCATACTGCAGCCCACCACTCTTGCCTCAGGATAAGGGAACGGAGAGTAAACTGCAGCTCTGCTTCACACCTAGTTAGAGCTCTGCTAGGCCTTGCGAGAAAGCCTTTTAATTTTATTTGCATAAAATGCTACTGAGAAAGAGGGGAATGCTATGCAGTATTTATATAAGTTCCCTACCATGAGTTTTGCTATTCATATTCACTAGGTGAAAATTATCTTTACAGCCTTTTGAAGCCTTAAAAACCCTTGAGATATGTCTGGTTTGAGCTGCAGCTATTTTTTTTTATTAATCTAAGCTTTTTTTGACTTTGGCTTCTGTATATTATCTAAAGCTTTCTCAGCCAGCTGGCCTGAGGAATAGAGCAAAACTCATTAGAACATGCAAAGTATATGCCTGGCATCACCATTTCAATTCCTGCATGATCAGCTCATAATCTACAAAGAAATTTCAGAAGGACTTTGTTGCCAGGACATCCGCAGGAGATGGGAACTGTGCCACAAGAGGTCAAAGACAATCTAGCTAAGGGTTAGTTTTCTGGGTACAAATGAATAATTTGCTGATCCCACTAATTTTCTACTCAATATTATTGTAAAACCTCAACTATCAAACCTTTGCCTTTGAATTACTGCTTTTAGCAGACTCATATGCTCATTCTCCAGCACGTGGATAGTGAGGATATAAAGGTGTTTCTGGGCTTTAAGAAGACTACTGAAGATAATCATGTGGATTCAAGTAGTCACTTTATTCCTGGCAACTGAGCCAAGATAAAAAAAAAAAAAAGGATAAATTCTGATAATCTTAGAAAATTTTCTGGATAGAATAAGAAAAAACTTTAAAAATAAACAAAGATGCTGTTCTTATTCATTGAACCCAGCCCCAACAATTTCCACAGACAATAAAACAAGGTCTAAGCCTTGAGAATGATTTTGGTTAAATGGGACTTTTTGGGTTTGGTAAATATATCTTCAGGCAACTACTATTGAGAGAGATTGAGACTATCTGGTTCAACACAGTAGAGGTGGTTATCAAGCTGTTTCTGAGTGTCTGTGGGAGCTTTACATATTCCATTAATTTCACAATCTTTCATTGTGTCTGTGCTACTAAATTAAACAGAAGATGGGGTTATTCCTGGGCACCGGCATACTCTTTTTTATACTGCTTATTTATGGAAGAGGAATATTTTATCTGTTCTTGGCATGGAATTTCACTGGGACATTCAGTATTCTCCTTAGCACTTTCCAGACATGATAAGAGGGGAATTGGCACTGGTCAGGATTATTTCTCATACTAACTTTAGAAAGAGTCTATTTTGGATGTAAAGGAAGAAATGTAATCTGTTCACAAATACAATTTTACCATGTTTGCCTCTATACAAAGCCATATTTTATATTAGGGTTTGGGCCTTTACAGTTCTCTGAGCTGATGTATAACTCACTAGTCACTGAAAAACTGATGCATCCCTGAATGTTTCTATTCTGATCCCCATACCTTGGCTACATGTCTGAGACTTTCAATGCTAATAGTTGTAAAAATGCACATCCTTCAGTTCCATTAAAGAATGTTCATTTGGAAATGTCACAGATTTCAATGAGTTTTTTGTTGTTTGTTTTTTGTTTGTTTGTTTGTTGGTTGGTGGTTTTGTTTGTTTGATTTTGGGTTTTGTTTTGGTTTTTCTTCCAGTGAACCAAAAGGGTAGGCAGAGGAATTTTCTTTTTTTTTTTATTAGTTCACTAGCAATATAGTTTTCATTTTTAGATAAAAAAAAAACTCACAAGAAAATAAACTCTGAAACCTAAACAGCACAACTTTCCTTAACGGGGAAGATAGGAGAATTCCAATCTGAAATGTATCTATTTTCCTCACTTACTGACCCTGTTTTCAACACAATTTCAAAAAAACTCCTCCCTATCCTCATGTATCTTTCCTCATGACTACCTTAATACTATGCTGGCCATAGACAAAGCATTAAATTAAAATCATAGTTTTATAAATAAAATTACTACTAGAAACATATTGCCTTACAGTTTCCTTAAATGTGAATTAAATATTCTTTTACATATGTTAGATTGGAAAACTCTCTTTATTCCTTTTGCACCTCATATTCTTGGGGTAGGTTTTCCACATTTCTATAACTTCTTCAAATAATTCATAAAACCCTCCATTTATTCTCATTTACTTCAGAAAATGAGAGGACTTTGATGTAGAATAGAATTCGCGCTAATTTTCAGACTTACACTTATTTATCTAAATCTAAAATAAAAAAAAGGAAATCCAGTAAAGATAAATTGTTCTCTTTACCTCATTCATTACTCATTTGATTTCTTCACTTCCTTCCTATTCAAATGGCATGAAGGTAATATGATAGCCACCTCCTGGTAACTCAGTAGCTATACAGGAGCACAAATCAGAATTTCTTCTGGTTACACTAAAAGTACATATATGACTATATCTGTAGCATCAATCCTATTACTGATTATTGTTTTCCTGCTTTAAAGGGAAACAAAATAAATATATTGAAAAATTTTAATTTAAAATATTTTGTTGTCATTGTCAAAATATAATCACAAAATATCTTTTTTAAGAAATGGCTTGTAGAATATTGCAATCATTCAATCAAAATGTCCAGGCTAATTGATTTTCTACTTAATTGCACATAAAAATAATCCTAAGAGTATTGGTAATATTAATGTGGAAGTGTACTATGTACAAGCAATGTGGAGGCATAAAGCTGAAAATATTAGAGAAAGAGAACATATGTAAGGGTATGATTACTTGTGCTTTTGCTAAGATGTCTCTTAACATCTATGGCTTATCATCCTTTAAGTTAAGGATGTCAAAGGTAAAAACCCCTAACAAAATTAGATGGTAATTGAGCTCTAATTTGAGAGGTTAATAAATCTCAACATGGCTTTTATAATATGTATACACTGAATACTTAGGTATATATATATATCAGAATACTTAAGATAACTACTTCTGCCTTTATGGAATAAAAGTGAAAGGATAACAGAGAATTTAGTGATGCCATAAAGGCAGAAGACATGAATTTACAAACATTTGGAGATCAGAAGAAAAACAAGTTGGGAACTTGCCATAGTTCAGGATGTTTTTATTAGAGAATGAAATAAGGTACAGTCTTTCTTTTTTTCTATGTTAGTATTTAAACCCCAGTAATATTAACTGCGAGGTTTTGGTATCCCTCATTTTCTCTTCTGTCTCTCTTTGTACCAAAAGCATAAGGAAACATGCTTCCTCACTGCAGAGACAGTAATTCAAACAATGTATCAGACAGCAGTGAAAAAAACACCAAACAACACAGCACATATAAACCGCAGAGATGGAAATGCATATAAAAATATTAAATTCAGAAAAAACTAATTGTGTACTTATATTGCAAGTCTGAAGTTTCTGTCAGGAAAAAAATTTTGCACCACTCACTTATCTTCACAGGCATTGTTATATACCATTTTCTACAGGTGCACCACAAGTAAAGCTGAAGGAGGTTCCCTTTAGAGAAAAGTTCTCTGTTAGGATAAGGATGTGCTTTTTTGACAGATTTAGCAAAGTTTACTAACTTTAATGACAGGGTTAAGGAGCAGTGGTAATTTCTTGGATAGCCTGTGACTTCAGCAAGGCAAAAAAGGCATAAGAACAAATGTGCACCCTGTAAGAGAAAAGCCCAAGATAAACAGAAGGAAAGCTTTTTTGCAGTAATGATTCCTTAGATTGCTAAGCAGTAAATGTTTGGTTTTTTTTGAGACCTGAGAATAAGAGATGCACAAAGAACTTCACAGCATGAAAACAGGATCATACACAACACTTGTTTAAGTGCATCTGCATTTTCTTATTCTCCCTGTGAGGTGATCTGAGACCCCACCCCACATATCAGTAGATCCCTACAGGTTGAACGGGAAATATCAAACAGAAAAAAATGTGAAGTAGTAGTCTTGGTATTATCATCACTCACAGCTGTTTCAAGTGGGCAGCTGGAAGCCAAAGAAAAAAAGTGAGACAGAGGTGACTATTCTCATAATACTACTGCAGGCACTTACGTTATTGGATTTAAATTGTTACTTTTTATACATTCCCTGCCCTCATGTTAATACTCTAAAAAGTACCATTGTCTGTTCTATTTCTATTATATGTGTAAATGGTTATTGTAGTGTCAGATGGATAAAGTAAACTGTTATCTGTTAAAATACTCAATATATTAAAATAAAACTACTTCTCAGGCTTCAAAAATTATTTTGAGCCTTACAGATATGCAGTAAGTCATTGAATCAAAATTCAGTTTGCATCCATGTGACTTTTCAAAATAAGTTTCTTCTGTAGCTGATTTAAAGATATAAGGGAGAGAGCATAATATTATGCCCTTGCATGCATTTTCCTGAGGCTAATCAATATTGTGCAATGCCATTCATTTTGCATTTAAAACAAGAGACCTGTGATGTTTTATGCCATTCTTTTGTTTTAAGTATTGACTGACTATATGAAATACCCAGCCAAGGTTGTCTTTGTACAGGTGAACCCACCTTTTAAAACAAAAAGGAAAATTTTGGTGTCTCTGCTTTAAGTATGGACAATTACCCAGAAAATACTTTAAATTATAAAATTTGAATGAAACTGTCAGAATAGAACATTAAATAAAAGGAAGAAAGAGAGTACTTGAACATTTTTAGAATACCAAGCCATAGAAGTATTTTTGACAGAATGGTTTCTGACAGCACTAAATAAAGTGTAAAGAGATCTCCCAGTAACACTTCTGTAGGCAACAATAGGATCAGTTTATGTTTTTTTTACAGTGAATATAATTAAATAAAGCTAATGGTCACAATATGTGCAAATGAAAAGATAAATAAATGTTCTGACAGGCTTATAAATTAGAGTAGAGTATATCAAGTTCTAAAATACCCATTGGCTCATTTTCATAAATGGACTGATATTGTGATGGCCTTGTAGCAATCTTCAGTATCAGCTTCCAGAGACTGGCTAAATATCTGCTATTGGAAAAATCATGTGGCCACTCAGCAAAATCTTAGGAAAAACTTGTATCTGCACTAGTGGAACCATTGTATGTTCAGTGTGGAAGATTGTATCCACATCCATTTAAAATCAGTCAAAAGAAATAAAAAATTTAAGGATGCAAATCATCAGAGTCATTTTAGACCCCTACCTTAGGCTGAGTGAATTCTTGACGTAAAGTGGCTGTAATTATAAGTAGAGGTTAGCACAATCAGCTTAAAGGTCTGGTTCCTTAGTCTTTTCATTCCATAGTCCTCTCATTTCACATCTATGAAACATCATTTTCCCAAATTCCATCATAACTCTTCATTTTAAAATGCTCCCTGCATTCCCCAACCATGCCCCTTTGGGTTATCGTGTCAATTCAGAGGTAGCATTTAAAAATTTACCAGATGTTCACAATTGGGCACACCATCAGGGAAATAAACTTAACTGTCCACGTAAGTATGTAGACATTCAGAAAAACAGAATTTTACTTTCAAAAAGACTCAGCATGAGAACAAAATTTCTGACTGAAAGCAGGGTGAAGGCGCTCTTGCCAGCAAACTGAATTTATGAACATAGACTCCTTGTTGGGACTGCAAGCAGGCAAGCAGCCAGTTCCGCTAGAGGTTTACAGCTAGGCACTAGTGGGGAGATAATTCTGAGCTGGCATGGAAATCTGGATCCAGCTCATCCTCCTCTGAGAGCCTTTGGCAGTCAGAAGGCTGCCACCTAAAATTATTTTTATAGCTGAATGGTAATTGTTGGGGAAAACTTCAGGACAGATCCTTCACAAACTCACACGGGACTCTGTAAAAAAGGTTGTTAGATGTTAGCATGCTATTTATGGCTAGCACCTTGCTCTACCTTTACAGCCACCAAAACGAAAGTAGCAGATTATATTTTCTAAACACTCTTTCTCAATTATGTCTCTGTGCTTGGCCAGGACATAGCTTTTGATAAATTCTCTCTTTCACTTTTCAGGCAAAATGTCAACATAAGCAGAAATATTCCTGCCTTTCCTTGGAACTTGAGGCATCTTTGCAGTACCTTTAATTTTGAATTTCTCTGACTAGTGACAAAAACCATACTGCATTTTGGAAATCAGTATAAATCCCTAATAGAAACATGAATCCTCTGTACTATAGGGATTAGACATCACAGTAGGGAAGACTGATAATTACTTTTCAAAAATTATTTTTTGAATCTACTTTATTTAGAGTAGTTACATCATAAATATCTGACAAGAAAATGAATAAATCTTGGGAGATTTAAGAGAAAATTTTAACTACGAAGAAACTAAGTGTTGGAAAAGAAATACTAGTCAAATTAATTGGCTGCAGTTCTCATGGCTAGTGTTTGTCTTCAAGTGTTTGATCCACATTGTTTCCTGATATCTACCAGGGGAATTAAAGAATATTTTGCTTTTTCAGAGTCAGTGAAATGTAAATAATAAGAACTTTCAAATGTATAAAATGCGATAAGCTTAAATACAGCAGCTTTAAATGAAACAAGTTCTTAATATAACAGTTTTTAATAAAGTGGCATTAGTTTCAATCAGGAGCTGCGACAACCCAAAGGAAGAATGCCCTATTCCAGGAAACAATTAAGGTTAGGTTGGACAGGGCTCTGAGCAACCTGATCTAGTTGAAGATGTTCCTATTTGCAGCAGGTGAGGTTGGACTAGATGGCACTAAAGGTCCCTTTCAACCCGAACCAGTCTATAATTCTATGATTGAATAATCAGAAAAAGTGGGAAAAGAGGAACTATCAAAATACACTTAAAATGACGCAGGCTTTCCCCTTCCATTGAATCTATTTTTTTGTCTTCTTCTTCTTGATTTATAAATTTATGATTAATAAGTGCAGCAGGCCTTTGCTTTGGGTTCATCACTTCCCACTATCACCAGAACAGCCCACCAGATGAGGCTGTCATAGGAAGGGCCATGCTGTGTAGGGAGGATGAGAAGGTTGCTGTTTTCATTTGTGTTGGGCACTCATGCTCAATGGACCATTAACAATGGACCAGCTCCTCTCTCGGCTCTTGCCTGGCATCAGTGTGCCTTCAAGGGAAGAGAACAGAACAACTCCTCTGTGCTGGATCAACAGCTGAAGTGTCCTGAAGAGAAAATGTTTGTGCTTGGACCTCACGTAGCCACCATTTGGCTCGCAGTAAGAATTTGGGCAGAAAGAACAGAATAATGTTGCAGCAGATATGAGATAAGCCAAATGGTTCGGCTTCCTCGCAGTCTGATTGTTTGAAACAATCCCATTTCAGTATGCAAAAGCACACACTATGAAGGTTTCAGTTTTCCTACATAAAGTACATTTGTATATTCATTCCTTATGCTGTCAGGAGTTCTATGTCAGCATGCCAAATTCAGTGAAAAATGCATCAACTTAACATTGGATTTTAATCAAATGGGAAGTCAGTATTGTATTATGGAGAAGTTCCAATCTCTTTGGATCTAACATGAAACTTTCCATTAACATTTCTAAAATGTGGCTTTCAAGTTAGAGTTAGATTTCTTTGGTTGGTTGGGTTTTTCTCTTCAGATAATCTTTAATGAAATACAGTTTTAATGGGATTCTTTTCCATGGAAAAATGTATTATAATTCATGGAAAATTAATTATTTTTTTTCAGTAACTCCATTAGCAAAAGTTTGTATGTCAGAATAAAGGTAATAGGATCACAGAATCATAGAATATGCTGAGTTGGAAGGGACCTACAGCGATAATCAAGTCCAACTCCTGGCCCTGCACAGGACCATCCTCAAGAGTCACATCATGGGCCTGAGAGTATTTTCCAAATGCTTCTTGAATGAACTCTGTCAGGCTTGGTGCTGTGACTACTTCCCTGGGGAGCTTGTTCCAGTGCCCAACCCCCTCTGCGTGGAGAACCTCTTTCTAATATCCAACCTAAACCTCCCCGACACAACTTTGGGCCATTCCCTCGGGTCCTGTCACTGTCACCACAGGGAAGAGATCAGTGTCTGATCTTCCTCTTCCTCTCAGGAGAAAGTTGTAGACTGCAATGAGGTCTCCCCTCAGTCTCCTCCTCTCCAGGCTGAACAGATCAAGTGACCTCAGCCACTCCTCATACGACTTTCCCTCAAGGCCCTTCACCATCTTTGTTTTCCTCTCTTTGGATGCTCTCTTTGGATCTCTTTTCATCTCTTTGGATGCTCTCTAATGGCTTAATATCTTTCCTATATTGTGGTGCCCAAAACCACACACCATATTCAAGGTGAGGCCACACCAGTGCAGAGCAGTGCGGGATAATCCCCTCCCTTGACCAGCTGGCGATGCTTTGCCTGATGCCCTCCAGGACACAGTTGGCCCTCCTGGCTGCCAGGGCACTGCTGACTCAATTCAACTTGCCATCAACTAGGACCCCCGGGTCCCTTTCTGTGACACTGCTTTCCAGCATCTCATTCCCCAGTCTGCAGGAACATCCACGGTTATCCCATCCGAAGTGCAAAATAGGTTCTAAAGGTTCTAAAGTTTACAATCAACTTTCTTGCAATCAGCTCTAATTTTAGATCTAATCTTTATCTGGTCACTTATGTACCTACATACTTTCAGGTTCTGTTTTCCTCTAACATGTTTACCAATGTAGGTGTACACAAGATCTTTGCGTATCTTTTCCTGGATCAGAAAAATGTCTTGGATTTGAAAAAATGTCCAGTATAAGGATTCCATGGTCTTTAGAGCTCAGTGCTACTAAAATAATCTGTATTACTAGAATAACTGAATTTCTAGGATCAGGTTTTTTATTTGATGAGTGATATTTACAGCCTTACAATATTTGTTGTTTCAATAAAAGCAAGAAACCCTCTCCAAATACACTGAAGCCTCACAGGATAGGCAACTATAATCAGCCAAAAGCTTATTTTTGAAAATCTTGGACTTAAACCCATACTTATTTCCCTTAATTAAATCATCCTAGTTGTGAAAGTTGCTATCAACATTCTAAGACTCTGAATCATACAGTTTTTAAGAATGAACCTCCAGTCAGAGACATCTAGCCTGGAGTTCAAACTTCACAGTTTGGGGGAATAACTATGATGACATCTAAATAACCAATCTGTAATTGTGGATCTAATATCTTAATAATTATTGATTTAAGATCCTAATAGAAACCGTCCCACAATTTGGTCCTAAAGGCAGAGCTTCGGTATAGGTCATTCAGGTGGTGCACTTCTGAAATTCAAATTTTAAGTGTAAAAGTCAGGCATCTGAAAACTAAAACAATAAAATAGAATAAAAAATAAAATAAAAAGAAATAACATAAAAAAATTATCACTATCTGATCTGCCAGATGGAACTACGTAAAACATAGCAAACATATGACTCTAAAATTTAGTAAAAAACATTATCAACAGGAGAAATCTATAATTATTCATGAAAATTGTTTAGTTTATCTGTATTCAGAATTCTGAACCTGAATACTCCTTCAAAATAGCCACCTAAACTAAGTGCCTCAATTTGATTTTAATATTCTTTACCTAAGAGAATCTCATATGGGTCCAATTACTCCCTGAAATTGTTGTCTTTTCCCATTAACTACAGAGAAAACAGTGTAACTATCAGCTTTTTAAATTGTCAGAATGAATCCAAGGCTTGGCAGGATGAAACTGTAATTCTACATAAGACCAAAAAGGTTTTGTTTTTGACAAGAGATGGACAGCTGGATTTTGTCTCACAACCAGCCCTGTGTATGATTAAGAAACTATGCCTACTTACTAGCAAATATCTATTTCTGGGCAGTCCCAGTTACATATCTGTGCTAAAATTATTCTTTGAATAGAGTGTGAGCTAGTCCTTTTCCACATGAACTGAGGTACTAATTGTGACCAATGTCCTTTTCTGGATATGTTCCAGTGTATCTGGTAAAGTCAAGAAATACATTTCTGCTAGAGAATGCTGTAGTGCTCTCTTTCAGAGGCACAAAAATACCTAGTAATATGCTGAACAGACCCAGTAGGTGTGGAGCTGGAGGTGTTGGCACATTGGAATCTATAGAAATATATAAGGAAATAAATTATATCAGCACTATACTAGTTATAGGCATCAAAAATAAATCATTATTTATTACTGCAAAATAGTGTCCTGAACACAGTGACTGAAAGACAGGACCTACTCTTTGCCACTTCTAGGCTTAATTCCTGAATTACAGAGACAAGTCCTTTTATCTGCATTCTCTTTTGCTGTGGAGCATTTTGAATTTCTTCTTCAATGTTGCATAGCTGCGACAGAATTGTAGAGTGACATAATGCCAGAGAAGTTCACAGTCTGATGATTATGGAATAATGTCATACAAATTTGGACTCTTACAGGTCTCTCATTCTGTAAGTGAATATTTACTCTGTAAGATATTCCATAAAAGGAATTCCATAAAGATATTCCATAAAAGGAGCAGGAGTCACCACTAGCTTTTTTCAGAAGCAAGAGTTTATAACTATGATTAGTCATAATTCTTCTTGGTATGTGTGTATACCGTGAGATCAACTGAATGTTGGATCAGTATAATTTAAAAGGGAAGAAGGATTTTAAATATTCAAAACATGGAAGTTTTTCACAGGCACAGAAGCATAAGTCTTGGTCCCAGAGGATTTCAAAGTCAGACAAGTGCTACTTATTTTCATAGAGATTTTCTGGAACATAATTCTTTATTTAAGTACCTACATTCTACATAAGATATTGGATCTATGCCAGTGGAAACAAAAGTAAAGAGAATGAAAACAAACTTTAAACAAGATAAGTGAAGTTTTCTTTGCAATAAAGAGAATTTTGCTTCTTTTCTAATAGTTTACAAATTCCATAAGGATGTAGGGGCACGTGTCCTTATATAATAAGGAAAATACACGCTCCTCGTGAGGTGGTGAAACAAAGAGGTTTATTTCAAATTCAGCGCTTCCCTTTATACCCTGATATCATGTGACTTTCTTAACCAGTAGGGTTATCCATTGAGACGCGTGCTCCTTTGGGCTTCTCTGCCCCGGCACGTCCCCCGTGCCTTGGACACGCCTCCTACATAAGGACATATCCTGTTTATAATTTATAGTACTATTTATAATAGTCACAAAGTGGTTCATCCAGCTTTAATGTAACTTTATACATATGTAAATAAAACATTGTTGTACTTTGGGAAAGTTTCTTTGCAGAGGGGTTTTTTAATATGTTTAAATATTTAAGTTTTACATGTGTTTAAATATTTAGGTTCTACATGTGATGAATCTGTTAAGTTGAATAAAAATCATTAATAATACAGTTACACTATTAAATCTTCCATCATTTCACTGACATATTTTCAGATTATTAACACAAGACTGTTGTATTTTTACCTTGAAGACAACCTTAAATTGCAGTCGATCGTATATGACTGTATTGGATCTGGCTGAGCTGGAGTTCATTTCCCCACAGTAGCCCTCACAGTGCTGTGCTTTGCATTGGTAGCTAGAAAGGTATTGATAACACACTGGTGTTTTGGCTACTGCTGAGCACAGCATCAGCACTGTAACATCTCTCCCCCCAGCCAAGGGCAAGATCCTGGGAAGGGACACAAACAAGCCAGCTGACCCAAACTAACCAAAGGGATATTCCAGACCGTATGACATCGGTTCAGATATAAAAGCTAAGGAAAGTACGAGGAAGGGTTGTAATTTGTTGTTTCCAATGGCTGCCTGCTGAGAAACGAGAAACCATCACACATGCTGAAGCCCTGCTTCTTAGGAAGTGACCAGACATTGTTGCTGATGGGAAGTAGAGAATAAACCTTATTGTTTTCCTCTTTGTTTGTGCGTGTGCAAACTTTCACTTTTGCTTTGGTAAACTGTCTTATCTCTTATGACCTACGAGTCATTTCCCATCTTATTCTCTCTCCCATATCCATCTGGGAAGGGGAGGGATAGAACAGCTTGGTGGGCAACTGGCATACAGCCAAAGTCAACCCATTTACAATGACTTAATGAGTAGTCTTCTATAATCCAAACATTAACTTAAAATTATTTTAAAATATTTTAAGTACTTCCTGACGAAGAGTAGCATTACTTTAGGAGACTTAAGTATGCTTAAAAATATCAATTGAAATTGCTTTTTCATCTCTAACTTAGCATAAATTTATGGAGTGTGGTACCAGAGAACCTGAAAAAGTGAAAAGAGTGTGCTTCTAGTCAAGATTCTTGAGGTACTACATGCATATTGCCCTAGATATCAACACTCCAATTAACTTAGCTTTTTCTTCAATACTAAAGCATGCATTCTGAAATTGTTTCTCTAAATCTGAATAGAGGGGAACATTAAGGAAATTGGTCTAATGAGTAAAGGATCAACAAAGGTATTTATTTAATGATATCTTTTTTCATTCTGAATTGATTAATACTGACATGTGATGCATTCTCATCTCTATGCATGATAAGTAATAAAAGTAGAATACATGCTCTTTTTCTCAGAGGTCCTCAGAACTTTACATTTTTCCTTTTTTTAAGCAGTTAAGTATACTGATGGGAAATGAAATGGCGAAACTAAAAAGGTAATAGGTCAAATGCAACTAAAAATGGTGCGTAAAATATTATCTACTTTTGATGTAGAAAGATCATGTGATGGGGAAACTAAACAACATACAAAACCAACAGCCTTGCAGCTCAATTAATGTTCTACCACCACGTAGGCTGTATTTTGATAATTATGTGAAGATTGGCATTAATATCAGTACACTTCTATATTTTTAACACGAAACAACACGATACATGAAAAAACAGTGTTATAATCCATTAAATATTAGTTCTAAAAATAAAAATAAGTATATTAACAGGGGAAAAATGCACAGAAATGTGCTTCAGGTATGTTCAAATGTAATTATATGATTAAAGCTAAGAATATGTTAATTTCTTTCCTGAAAGAAAATTTTTTCTTGAATAAAAATTGTTAATAAATCTTATGGTTATACCCTGCCATCATAAAGTTTTTGAAACAAATTCCTGTTTTTCCAAGATATTGTGTCTTTCAGCTAACATAAAGCAAGTAGATGGATTGCTTCTGTTTACACTATCTTTTGAAGCTTTGAGTGAAAACTAAGATGATATTGACATCAACGTGCCTGTGCGGCTAAAGCCCTGACCTCACTCTAAAGAACACAGACCAGCGGCAAGCAAATGCACTTTCAGTGATATTTCAGTTTTCTGTTGAAGTTTTTCTCCAAAACTGCATGCCAGTACTTTAAAAAACATAATAAGTCTGGGAGCTGGGTGTAAACATGAGCTATATAAAAGAATCCTAGTGCAGCCAAATCAGAAATAGATGCCTTCATCTGAAAACTATTATGCATCTTTGGAAGACTGAATTGCTTGATTAAATGTTGCATTTAGTGTCCAGTATCTCATCAGAATAAAACATGTAAATCTGTATTACAGAATAGCAATTTTATATGTGTCAAGTGTCAAGTATTCACTGATTTACACATTACTATGTCAGTAACACAGTCACGTAGTTAATGTCACACTGCTTAATGTATCCTGTTGTCCAAGGAGCTCAGTGTTTCTCTCAGTGTCCCAGATGCTGTGTTACTTCTATGTGTGAATCAGATTCAGCAACGAAGTAGGCCTGAGAGAGGCAGTCAGAGAGAGAGAGAGAGACTTAACAACAAAAAATAACATACATGCAGATGAATGGTTTATAAATAAAATACCATTCCAAGACAATACTGAAGGAGAGAATAAATTCTAAGATGGAATTCTCTGTGCAACAGCATTATGAAATCAACATTTCATTTTCCCTCTTTTAGATATATAACACATTTTGTGAACTTCCTTTTTTTTTAACTTCTTTTTCCCCCCACTTATGCTGACATCTTGATATCTCTGTTCCTGTGAGATTTAAAACTTGATGCACTGAGAAAGTGGAGTTTTAATGCCATTGTTATTTTTACTGTAGTGTACAAAGAAAATGTTAATGTACCTCAGTACAGTGCCTCCTATATATTCTGAAAAATTCCCTTTAGAAATTAAATTAACACCCTTTAAAGGCTAATATTATGTTCCCATCTGCTCCTCTAGTGAAAAATTAACCCCTTTATGTCATGATTTTCAGACCTCAATAACAATCTTCCCACGTTCTGCACCGTCTCAATGTATTCCTCCTGTTTCTCTACTCATTAACAGAACTGGATTTTGTTCACCAAGGAAATACAACCTGGTATTTACATATATACATATGTACATATATATGTCGATACATACATATATGTATATATAAACACATACTCCCACACATTAACATAGCAATAAGCACTTGCAATGTTTGTATATGAAGTGTTCGATCTCTTTTCAGTTAAAGAATAGCTGGACTGCATTTTAATTTTAACTTGAAAAAAATATTCACTGTATTTTAGAATGATATCAAAGACTGAAATAATAATGCTCTATATATCTAATTTTCCATTAAATTCACTTCTTTCCCTGTTTCCTCTTTTCTCCTCTTCTTAACAATGAGGAGAGTCAAGTCATTGTGAAAGAAGCTACAGTGGTGAGAGTACATGAAAGTGAGAGTTACTACACACCACAGAAGAACAATAAGGCTCCAAAAGTTAATAGAGCTTGTTAATATACAGGGTAGAGTCGAATTTAAGGTGCAAATAAGAATAGTTACGGTGTGTTAACCTAACTTTTAATGAATGTAAAATTCATTAAAATAGATTCAGTCCATCCAGATCCTACCAAAGGTTAAGAAAAGAAAAGAAAATTCCACCATCAGCTTGACTTCAAGAACCCCTTCATGTCTTTATTGCTGAATAGCCATTACGAATTCCTTAACCTATTAAGAATATAATTTCCAAGTCTTACATTCTGTGTTCAAAAACAGAGTGTTCAAGAGTGTTCAGAAACACTTGTTATGGGATTTTGATGATCATATGCTGCCTATAGCTTCATTGTGATAAGCATTAGGATGAATTTAGGTTGCCCTAAAAAAATTCTGAGATACCAGTGGTGTTCCCAGCATTAATAAATAGCAAAATCATTTGAAGTGTCCATGCACAGTGAATTGCTCAGGAGTTTAGCAATTACAGCATTTCCCTGAGGAAGAGGTGACACAGGTACAAGACTCCTTGACTTCGAGTGTGCATTAACCTGGATTACGCCATTCTCCACTCTCTCCTTTAAACTGTGTGTGGTGCGGGGAGACAGAAAGAGGGCAGAGGAATTAGAAGTGCATTATTCAATTAGGGTGAGCTGTGGATCTTCAGAAGCACCTTTCTCTCTGCAGTGGTGGTGTAGAGATATTTGACAACTACCTCAGAACACTGAATTACTTCCCCATTGTACTCTAAATAGATATTTAAGTCATTATTTTAAATAACGCCTTTAAAGTAAGTTGACTTCTGTTTGACCAATATCGCAAATATTGGCATTCACACTATCTTGAAAAATATCCATTGGCTGGCATATGCTAACAATCTTTCTTTGTTGTCTAAACGAGGACTCTGTGATTCATCAAAATACATGTAGACCTAAGGACAAACTATGAAATACTTATGTTTACATGGTCATCCAGCTGTAATTAGGTGTTTGCATCACTGATTTGAGGGAAACTAAATTTCAGAATCGTGAGGTTTTGGAAAATGAAATATACTGCATATTAATTATAATATTTTTTCAAAGATATTTCCAGCAGAAAGATTATATTAAATGGTGACTCTCTACTGCTTCTATTTCATGAAAACATCTTATTTCAAAAATTATTTCTGTGAGATCTCTCAGACTAGGACCTTATGAAGAAATAATATGAAATGCAAGTAGCAATGAGTGTATGAATATATTTATTAATTTAAAATCCTAAAAAATGTTGAAGGTAATTTTTGCTTTCTTTTTGACTTATTCATTTTACATTTTAATCCCATATTTTACCATTAAAATTATCTTTTCATTTCTACCTGGGATGTGCCTACATTTCACTGTGATATTTGTGCCCATAACTCAAAATATTACCTTTTATTGAGAATTTTCCTATCTCTGATGAGCGTTATCAAACATAGACTACATGTTGTCTCTATGCTTAGCTCCCACTGAAAATAATAGTACTGTGGGGAGTTCAACAGAAGGTCACCAAGCTGGTCAGAAGCTTGGAATACTTAAAACAAAGAGGAGGGACTGGAAAAACTTGAGTTGTTCAGAATGGGAATGAGAAAATTATGGGGAATCTTCATTGTTGTCTGCTCCTACCTAATGGGAAGGTGTAAAGAAGATGGAAGTCAGACCCTTCTTGAAGGTGCAGAATAAAGAACTAGAATTGACACACACAAATAATACAGAAATTTCAGTTTCAAAATAAAATTTAAAAAAATTTTCTCAAGGTGATCAAACACTCACACTCAAACACAATTTCTCACAGAAATTTGGGGGTTGGCATCCTTGGAGATATTCAGACCTGACTGGACATGGAACTGACAAGTCAGCTTGAGTTGGCCCTGCTCTGAGCAGGAGATTGGACATGACCTCTTGATGTTCTTTGCAACTTACATGATGCCAAGATTTTGTGGTTTCATTTGTTTGATTTTCTGACCAGATACTAAAAGTAAACTTTGCAGAGCTCAAGAAATCACATGTAGTCTCTTTAAACACCATCATGATATAATCATCCCTCTGGTTCAAATCTAGAGCCGTTCCTTATACCTAACTTCTCTGATTACACAACTATCAGTTTTTGAATTTACTTAGTACTGAAGATTCCTCATCAACATTCTTATTTTTATCAATTCTGATGATAACATCTGTCTAGTTCCAAAATGATGTAACTGTCTGTACCCAAGTCTGAGGGGTCCTCCAAATGGCTTCAGAAATAAAACCTGAGTAATTCAAAATATATTTGATTATGCCAAGACACTGTGACACTTATTTCTACACTCTAATCATCTCTCTTACATACCTGTATGTCTCCTTCTTCAATGCCTATATGTTTCCTTCCTCTGTCTAACCACAGAATCACAGAAATGTTGATGGTGGAAGGGTTGCAAAATCCTTCTCATTTTGAAATTCTTCAGTTTGCAATTATGAGTTGGTATAGGAAAGGGACAGGCCTAATTTAAGTTTTACCAAGAAAAAGATGCAGTTAAAAATTCAGATTTGTATTTGATGAGGGAACAAGCTTTTGAGCAGTAGAACATATGGATATGCACCAGACTATGGGTTAGTATGGAGTTGTGGAATGAGTTACAGGCTAAAATTAAGTCAGGCTGCTTTTCTCAGAGGCTTCTGCTTACAGAAAAAAACCTAACAAAATGGTTCCAGAGGTGTTTCTGAATAGTAGTCAATAGGTATGATCTTAGACAGGGATCTTATGGAAGAGATGTAGAAATTTCAAATACATTGCCTAATGAGTTTGTTCAGTCTAAAGTGGTATGACCTGATATGCAATATGGATATGAAGCTCACTGTGGAGATTGAAGGTGTTGAAAAGAGTAGTCGATATTAATTTTATGTTTATTGTATACTTGGACTCACAAGCACTACACACAAGCCCTAGATCTTCTCAACAGTGTCAAAAAAATACCCTTAAAAAACTTATGTCAAGATCTTATTGTTACCTTTGCCTACACTGGATTCTCTAACTCACCACAAGGGATCTGACATGGTCCATGTAACATGAGATGAGGCCAAGATGTTAATGAAGCTAGGTAGTGTGGACCTAGCTAATATAAGCAAAGTGAAGAAAAAAAAAAAAAAAAGCCTTTAGGCATTCATTTTTCACTTTCACAGAACAAATCAAGTTTATTGTATTTTGTTGTGCAACCACTTTGGTTCTTCACTCAGTATTATTTAGTTCTTATGCAGTCTTTGCTGTACAAAAGCAAGTAACTCTCATCAAAAGTAATAGTACTGCTTTTACATCTATAGTTACATAAAGTGTAACAGCTACTTAGTGTTGATATATATTCTCAGACACCTCTGCAGACTTTTATAAGTTAGAAAGACTGCGTGTCTAGTAAAACCAAGACTTATTGAATATAAAAATGCCACCCTATCCTATAAACCAAGTTTGCCATTTGCAGCATATTTTACAGATACTTCTCATAATATTATCTATAAAAATCTTCTTTGTGTGGCACAGCTTTATCAGGTTTTAAGGAAGAAGGAAAAATAGGCAAACATTCCTTCTGCACTTCAAAATCCTATTGCTAAATAATGAGCAACTAGCAATCCTCCAGTTTCATGAGTTATGAAAAATTTTTATCCTTTCTCCTGAAATTATTGAATGAGATACATTACTACAAGTATCTGTCATTATTCTTGCAGATACTTCAACTGATCATAGCGCTGTGCATGATCAAATTTAGTTCTTCTTTCTCATGTAGTTCAAAGTACCAATTAAAAACCTTTCACAATTAACTTCAAAAAAGACCAGATAAACAAAAATATTAACATCTTAGTTCTGTGAGAAATGCTAAAGTAAAACCTTTGATGACACAGAGGTAGTGGAGAATAAGTGGAGGTAGCGGCAGATAATTGGGAGAGCCTACTAAAGAATTAGAGATGTTCCATGTGTTGTGTACATTTTCTGCTCTTCCCAGTAATCCAGCCTATATACAGTCAAGTGTACAGCTGTTAACACCATGACTGGCTGATGCTACATAAACTTTTTATTTCAGGGAAAATGAAGACCAGAAAAACCTCTTCCAGTAAGCGTTTCTGACTGTTCTAGGCAGCTTCCCCATAGCTCTTCTAAATCACTAGTGATCAAATTATATCTGCCTTTGGTGCTAACTGTGTGGGAGGTACTTTACACGTTCCAATGTGGCCAATAAAAACAAAAGAGGTAGATAAAAAGGAAAACGGAAACTCAGTGAGAAAATCAGCAACATGGATTCTATAAACTAACAGTGAGTAATAATAGAACAATGTTTAGAGCAGCACTACTGAGAGACAATATATTTTCATGACGTGTGTACATTAGAGACTATTAAGTTTTACCTCTTATCAACTCTGACAATTTAAATTGTTCTGGGTCTACAAAAATGCAGTGAGATGATAGAAACTTATATGAGAGACAAAAGCACAGAAGGTAAAAACCCACCCAAAGAAAGAAAAATATTGCTTTGCAAAGGCAGATGTTCAAAACTGTGTGTAGGGAGGAAAAAATGTGAAAAGCTGTTCAAAATTGAGAAGTAGATTAGGACTACTTTTAAAATTTACTTATAGCTGCTTATATCAGAGAAAATAGGACAACACATGAAAATATATTAGGGTCAAAAGTGAAGTGTAGGAGATCTAGAATGATGGAGATGTTGTCATGTGGGAAAAGGAAACCTGAATTTGCTTCCAAAAAGGGAGAATAATTAGAGGTAGAAACCAGTTGACTGAGATAAAAGGGAGGGAGAGGAGGAGGAAATTTGGCTATGAAATTTAGACAGATGGGACAAGTGGGAAGTAAGGTGTGAAGCGTAAAGTGAGGTGTTATTTGCATTTGCACCTATAACTGCAGATGTTGAGTGATAACCTCCCATGAAATAGTCTTTGTAGTAACGGGAAAAGCTAAATAAGCAAACGATAGGGATTTTTAGTGGGATCATGGAAAAGAGGGACATGATTCTAATGGTTCCACCACTTTTTCTTTTTTTTTTGGCAAAAATATTGAGACTATGATTATATATTTACTTCCTATGACCATAAAACTTAATATGCTGTTTCAGAAATTCTTTTGTTACTTGGTGATGTTCATGTGACTGTCTCCAAGACAATAATCTTTAGAATTATTATATAAATGCAGCTAAATCTGAAAATCATTACTCACAGTAGGTCAAGACTAAAATGGGCTTGCATATTGAAAGTCCCTTAGCAGTCATAAGAGATGAGACTTACAAAAGAATATAGACTAGAATTAGATACCAAGGTTTTTTAAACTAAGACTACTCACAAGTCATTGGACACAAAGTCTAGTCAGAAGCAATACAATGGCATTTCTAAGCTTGTACCTTCATTAAGAATTTGATGCTAGACACTATTAAGTCATCAATTCCCTTGGGAGTATTTTAATATGAGCAGTAAATTTCCAGAAGACATCTGCTATCTGAGTAGTAAATCTGACTGTGCTTCAAGTAATGGTAAGAACCTTGGCTTGCCTGTAACAGGACGGAAGTCCTCTTACGGATTACTATGGCCTAAAGGTCTTGATTACCCTAATTTTGGCCCTGCAGCTTTCATATTATTACCTTTTATTTTATCGTAAGAATAGCTTGACTGTTGTTCATATATTATAGTCCAAAAGGTGTGAAATTGTCATAGTTAAAATAGGTTTTTCCAACAGTTTTGGAAAAAAATGGTCCTTTAAGAGTCAATCCCGTGCCACAGCCGAGCAGGGGAGCAGGGGAGAAGAACCACATCCTGGTAGTCCTGGCTGCAGAGCGGAAGTGGAACTCTCTCCATGTTGGACTATGTGGCTGGCTGGAGGGGCAGATAGAAAGAGATACAGAGAGAGACAGACACAGACTGTTGGAGTCTCACCCGGGAGCCACTTCTACACTGGCATCCTCCCCTGCACGCCGGCTGGGGACTTCTCCGAAAGGAGCCTCCCAGAGCCACCTCTGCCGCAGCCAGAGAGAAAATGAAAGTAAAACTAACTCTGGCTGTCATGCTGTTTTGCACTGTCTGCCACTGGGCAGGCACCACCCAGCTCCACATACTTCAGTCGCTGCCACCGAGCTGGAACGGATCTGAGCCCAGCTGAGCATCACCAAGAAGCGGCTGCTGCCATCTCACAAATCCTGCTCCACAAAATCTCACCGTGGAGTCCTAGCCAAAGGGAAGCTGCCCAGATCCTCTGCTGCTCCAGGGCTTTTGCCTCACCATTTACCATTCCTTCAGTCCCCATTGGTTATGACTGTTACCATCCGCCTCCTGAGAGAGCCAGAGGAAAGGAGAGAGAGCCTTCACCCACACTATTGCGGTCAGAAGAGATAGTTTCACCACCTTCCCAGAACACCATATTGCCTGTATTAAAGCCTCTAAAAATGTTTATTACTTAACAACAGCAGCAGTAGTAATAGTAGTAGTAGTGATGGTAGTAGTAGCAGTAGGAGTAGTAGCAGTAGTAGGAGTAGTAGTATTTGCATTTAGATTTCTATCAACAGTCTAGCTCCACCTGCTGAAACGTTTTATTTGACTAAATTCTTGCCATTAAATTTTGGGCAGTTCTCCTTAATACTTTGGGGCACTTTTTATTCTTGACTCAAGACCACAGTATTTTGGTGTTATACATTTAATGTACAAGGTCACTGACTGGATTAAAATCCTTTTTGTTCTTCAGACTTTACAAGGAGCCTGAATATCAAGTAAGACCTGTGATGAAAATACTTGGTATATTGCTTTAGCTCTTGTATATTAATTCCATTATTTTCATACATATCTCTTACAGTCTTTAAAGAATATTTTAATTCAGAAGAGAGAAATAATAAATGTAAAAGCAATATCATACAGAATATTTTTCTATAATATTTCTTCTATTTTGAAGGGGAAGAGAGTTTAGAAATAGCTTTTCGCTTTTACCATAAACCAGCTATGCGCAAGAAAATCAAGGACAAAACACTCTCTTTATACTATGTTAATGACATGGCATTTCAATATCGAGTATGGTAACTCATATACAAAGAACTAATGTATAAAATACACCAGTCACTGACTGACGAAAAAAAAGTTCAGCAATCTAGAAGCCAAAAGTTTAGCATAATTTAAAAATAGATATCATCGATATTGTTTGACAGCACAAAAGGGCATAATTTATACCAAAATGCTATGGAGCCATTATTTAAAAATTTCCTCAGGTGAAGACAGTGCCTGAGGATGTGTTTGCTTCTGCTCTTCACATTTAAGCTTGTGAGCAGTACTTTGAGATATTTCTGTATGTTTTGTTGAAATTGTCTAATAAATCTTGACTTACTTAGCTTTTTCAGAAGCAGGTCATTCAAACAATGTGGCTAGGTAAGCATAATGTCCTAGGAGTTTTGTTGACTTTGTAAACTTTGGACTCAATGTCAGATTAGTTAAATCAGCCAATGCAGTCATGGCATTTTAGCTACTGCAATACCTCCATTAAGAATTAATTTAGTAATGTTTGTTTTCATGGAAACTAATTACTTATCTTTAACTGGGACATTTATGAAAGCATTCCTATTTGATTTAAATATAGATTTAGATGCTGATTATTTTTCAGAGTGTGAATTGATTAGTATTTCCAGCAACTCTGTCTGCTGCAACGACCTGTGCAGACTTTTTCCACCAGTATTTGGAAAAGCTTTGTTTGCATAATGTATGGATTTCATGCTGATTCCTAAATGAATATCTAGGTAGGCAGCAGTGATTTTCCATGATACACAACTCCAATGACAAGAAAGGACAACAACAGGTTTACAGACACGCTCTTTCTTTTAATTCTTTGAGTGAAGACTTAGTTCTTTTTTTATGCAAGCAAAACTCATACACAAGCTCTGAATGTACTCCAATTCTTTATCTAGTAATACTTAATCAAATGTCTCCAGAATACTTCCAACCAGGATTTCAAAATAGCTTTTAACTAAACTATAATCCCTAACCAACTATTTTTCATATTTCTGTAACCTCTAGGTACCCAGTCAGAATCAGATCTTTATTACCTTCAATTCTAAGATGAAAAGCTCCAAGAATGCCAAAGTGCAGCAACTACCACAGTCATCGCAAGAATGAGACATGCAAGTCCCTTCTTGAAGTAAAGGAGGTCTTATAGTAAAAATGTTTTTCTAAAAATTTTCTACAGCTTTTCTGATTTTTAGGAGTCTATACTTGAACATCAGGTATTTAACCTGAGCTTGTATTTTTGAGAAGAAGAAAAATGGTAACAATTACATTACAACTGCGCATCCTTTTGTGAACGCAGCCTTTGAGGGTTGAGTAACACTTGATATGAAGCTTATGCCAAAATAAGAAGTGACAACCCAGTTTTCTAAGACTCGATCTGGAGCAGTAGTAGCAGACCTTTCCCTTGTCTGATTTTATTGTTCTGTGTGTATCTGACTGCAACTTCACATTTTATAGAAACCTGCTGCTTATTTGAAGATGTCATTGTGAAAAGTGAAAAGGCACTGGTGTTCCTGTATCATTCCTGCCCATGAGACATATAAAAGGGTGAAATCCTAATACTAAGATTTTGCCATTGAGTTCAGAGACAAGCCTACAAGAAAGATGGGGAGAGACTATTTACAAGGTTATGTAGTGACAAGGCAAGGGAGGAAATGGCTTCAAAATGAAAGAGAGTAGGTTTAGATTAGATATTAGAAAAAAATTCTTTACTGTGAGGATGGTGAGGCACTGGAACAGGTTACCCAGAGACGTTGTGGATGTCCCATTCCTTGAGGTGTTTAAGGCCAGGTTAGATGAGGCTCTGAGAAATCTGGTCTAGTGGACGATGTCCCTGTCCCTGACAGGGGGATTGGAACTAGATGATCTTTAAGGTCCCTTCCAACCCAACCAATATTATGATTCTATGATTCTATTACTATTATGTCAACCATAGCAGTGTTTATAATGATTTTTTAAAATTTAGTCTTCTTTGTATATTTTATTTAATACAAACTGAAGGTCAGTACAACCTGAATGTTCTTCATGAATGAAAGAGAAAAATATACATTCTATGAAACATTCACAAAATTTGTCTCGTTCATTCTTTTTCTATCAAGAGGAATATAGCTATATTTAATTTGGGAATATTCTAGGAAAATATATTTTCATTTGTAATTGGAGAAGAGAGAATACAAGAAAATATTATTAAATTTTCTAAACTTACTTTTAGGAGATTATCTCCTGCAATCTGTGTTTTTACATAGGTATTGCTCCCTAGTCCAGCTCCTTTAAGTCTCAAGGGTTCTTTCATTCCTTATTTTTTTCATTTATACATATTAAAAGCTGCATGCAATCAGAGAGCAAAAGCAATATTCTGTTAAGGGTGACATTTAAATAGTCCCATAGCAAACCACTATTATTAACCACATCAAGTGACCAGTGAGAGACTAGACATTATTTTCCCAAACGAGTTCTTGAATAACTGCAAACAGATTTCAAATTTTAAGAACCATTTCATGCCCTTGAACATTAACCTTTCTAATAACAATCCAGTCTCCTATATTTCAAGACATAATTTACATTTGTAGACAACAGGCCAAAAAAGAAAAGAGCTAAGTTAATTTAATAAGTGTTATTTCAATTTATTTTTGTTCAACTGAAGTCTCTGGTAACTTACAATAAGATGATTTCTAGATCACAATCATTAGTACTACAGTAGATAGGAATAAAAAAAAAAGTTATTTTCACACAAGTTATATTTATTTATTTTTACTAAAGCAACTTGAACATCGTCTTCCTGCTATTGCATGGTACTTAGAAAGTGATGTGATGATTAATGAACTGAAGTTGGTAACAGGGAATTTTTCTTAAAGGTCTGTATTCAAGTCAAGAATATATTTCAAGTAATTTCTTTTCAGTTCACAACCCACGAGGTTCATCGAGTCCAACTCCTGGCCCTGCACAGGACCATCCCCAAGAGTCACACCATGGGCCTAAGAGTATTTTTCAAATGCTTCTTGAACTCTGTTAGGCTTGGTGCTGTAACCACTTCCCTGGGGAGACTGTTCCAGTGCCCAATCCCCCTCTGGGTGAAGAACATTTTTCTACTTAACACTCTCTACAACTACCTGAAAGGAGGTTGTAGCCAGGTGGGGGATGGTCTCTTCTCCCAGGCAACCAGCAGTAGGAAAAGAGGGCACAGTCTTAAGCCCTGACAGTGGAAATTTAGGTTGGATATTAGGAAGAAATTTTTACAGAGGGAGTAATCAGACTTTGGAATGGGCTACCCAGGAAGGTGGTGGATTCACTGTCCCTGAAGATTTTTAAGATGAGATTGGATGTGGCACTTAGTGCCATGGTCTAGTAACCACAGTGGTGTTGGATCAAGGGTTGGACTTGATGATCTCGGAGGTCTTTTCCAACCCGGTTGATTTTATGATTCTATTCTATGGTATATTAGAACTCGTTTGTTTCATGTTGTTTAAACAAAATCAGGACTGAAATGGTGGTTTTAGACATCATACATAAATGTGACTCTTTAGCCTTGCAAAAAATGAGTTGCATGAAGCAGCATAATCCCCCCCATGGATGAAGCAATATTTGGGTCCTTATGTTTTAAGCGACCCACTGGTACTTTCACCTCTGGGGTTTTTTTGTCTCTAGGTACACAACTCAGTTTATATTTCAGATCGTACTATTTTACCACTGAACATTTTGCAACTAATAAATGATTTCTGCCAGAAAGAAAAGGCAATATTATATTTTTTTCCATAAAATTTCAGCATTCTGGAGAACTCTCCAATGTATAACAAAAGTTTGTAATGGATATTGCATACTAAATGTATGCCTATAACACAGAGATTATTTAGAAGTAATCTTTTACATAATATAGAACAGCATGATTGTAATGCAACAGAGACATTTATTGCTACATATTTCAATTAATGAGCCTTGCTATAAGAGACTTCTCAACAGTTCCCAGATTGTCTGGTTAATAAGGGAGACATTGTACAGTGCATTGTGGATAATGCCATCAGATTTTCAACATCTAAAAGGTGAAATTTCATGTCAGCCTTTACTTTTATATTTTTGAAAAAAATATTTACATGTATTTGTCAATACTTACCATGATTTTAGAGATAAGAATAATCAAATAGAGTATGTTTGTACAGGAAACATCCTGAGGAGATGAAAACTTTGGATATTAAGGCAGCTCAAGCTGAAAAATGAAGTTAGGACTCAGAATCTGATTTTTATTTAAGGTATTCCTTTGCTTTAAATTATATACTATTAATATGCAGTATTTTCAATTTTGTATGCAAGTTGTTTTTGTTCTTTTTTAAAAAAAAATAAATACCTCATAATTCTGTAGACTGATGAACCACAGTTTTAAACATTGTTATTAATAAATAATTCCTAAATAAAACATGAAGTAATAGAAATGCTTTGTCTTTTACAGAGAAAAATCCATATGATTCTGAGTGGATTAAAACATTTAATCAGCAGATTCTGAGTTGAAAGGGACCCACAGGAATCATCAAGTCCAACCCTTATGTGAATAATCTGTACAGGGATGAAACCTCAATATCATTTGCACCATGCTCTAACCAACTGAACTAATCTCAGGGTCTGATTCTGTCCCTTTAGATTTCTGGTTAGAAAAAAAATGCACTAGAAAGAAGAACAGAAGGCTTTGAAAACAAAACCCGTGTTACAAAGATTACAAAGAATTCTAAACATTCTTACCAAAACCACTGAGGTTGTGGTTTCTTAATGATTTTTCTGGTATAAAAAGAAGTTGTGTTAGTATTAATCTAAGTATGCTAAAAGCAAGTATATTATATAATATTAAAAAAAAGAAAAACTATCTTTCAAAGTCTTTATTCTGTCTTTTAAATATGAAATTAAATCTTCTTTGTCAGCTAACACAAATATATGGTTTTTATTTTTGCAATGAATATCAGCCATGTTTTATTCCCTTATAGCTGTTGCTGCATGATAAAATTATGGATTAAAACCTGTGTTCATTGCATTTACTCCTTCTCAGTTTTATACATTATATATATTTAATTCCACTTAGAATTAGAATATTATACCACTTCCATTTTTTTGTCTCTGAGGAAATGAAGCAATTTGGACTTTTATAAGCACTAATAAAACCATTTTACTTCTGAATTATTCTAGCAATCCTATTTGATGTTTACAAGCTGTTTTAAAGAAAGAGTTGTTAGTAATTGGTCGACGTTATCACTCTTCACAAACCATCTGGAATGTATTCTATTTCTTATTTAAAGTATTTGACATACACACAGAAAAACATGCCTGGAGGAGCTATGGAAATTTCCTTTGTTATAGATCTTTAGACAGGCTCATCTTCAATGAGTAGACATTACTTTAAACTTGACCAAAACCAGAGCTATCCTATAATGCCCTGTAATTTTCAGAGGATGAGAAAAAAGAACATAAACTATGCCTTGTTTTAAACTAGGTCTGCATTTGCTCCTTTCATCTATGTTCACTGTCATGGTTTGAGAGCCCCAAAATCCAATTCTCTAGTCCAAACCCCCTCCCACATCTCAACCCAGTGTGAGACGGTTTTTCCAGACACCACACAAGACTCAAAATGAGGGAAAGGGAATATATATTACAATGACTGTACAAAATAAACACCACAATACATTATATACAATCTTAGCTATCTCTACCGTGACATAAGTATTTACAATGGATCAAATCTCTTCTCCCCTCCAAAAGTCCAGGAGGGAAGAAGGGAAGATCTCTTTCCACTTTCAGAGCAGCAATGTCTCTAGGGTAACAGGTCTATCTGTTTAGCTCTGGATCTCTTCCAGTACACACGAGGGGGTATCCAAGCCCCTTGACTCGTCGTCTTCAAGCGAGGGTCTTCTCTTCCGTGAACTGTGTAGCAGGGACAAAACTCATGTCACCACATTATATCATGGGGTGTAAGACCCCCATGAAGGTCCCTTCCTCAGGGGATTCACCCCTGAGTCAGAACATCTCGGGTAGCTTTCAGTTGAAGGCCTTTGCCTCAAGAGTTCTATCAGAGCTTCTGTGCTCTGATCCCAGGCTGCTAGCATAGCTTGGTAGCAGAGGCAAGGGGGGGCCAAGGTCACCCCCTCCACATTCCATCTGGTTGTCCTGGTTCAGTTTTCCAGGACTCCTGAGCTTCTCAGCTCCTCTCTTTGGTGCATGCTGCACTCTACGACTCCTCTCAAGCCGGAGTCCATCTCCCTCCTCCTAGGAGGGGTCTCAAAGGGATTTTGGGGGGTTTTTGGTTTCAGTTCTTACCCCAAAAACTCTGTCTGTAGAGCTTAGGTCTGCTCTCTCTGCTGCTGGCTCTCTTTCTCTCAAACAACTGTGTTGCTGCATGTCTGTTGTTGCTGCTCGGTCTTATCTCTCCTGGCTCTCTGCCACCGTTTCTTCAGTCAGTGCAGTTCTGCCGCCACTTTTCAGTATCTCTTGCTGCGGCTCACAGTGGAGAAACATCCCCTGGCTCAGCTACAGACACTTAGTCCAGTCTTACACTGTTCCAAGTCTCTGCAGTCCCCACCCGGGGGCTGGGGGGGCCCAGCCCCCAGTGGGGCTGCTACTGCTTCTCCTTGTGGCTTTACAACATGGCTACTTCTCCTACAACAACTACAACTAACCTTCTTTTCCGTTCTACTTGTGATATGTTTATATTTTGCAGAAGCGCTCATTGGGTAAAACCTCAAAACTTCTAGGGTCACCACCCCCTGGGGTTTTACCATTTTATAACTGCAGGGGGAAAACTGTTTTCCCCCACCACATAATTTATTTTGCTTTAATTTTCCACACTTCCAGTGCTGAAACTAAAATGTGGAGCTTTAAGAGTGTCAATTTTTGCATTGACAACATGAATAATTTTCAAGTTTCCCTCTTAGTTTAATGAAATTAGTGAGGTCCACAAACCCTTGATTGTAATCATGGTGAGAGTCTGTTATAGACCACCCAACC
>NW_016690261.1:475829-480571 GCF_001604755.1 Lepidothrix coronata
GAAGAGGCACATGAAATATTCTCTAAGCAACTGTGAGAAGTCTCACAATTACTAGACTTTGTTCTTGTGGGACACTTCAACTTACAGATGTCTGTTGAAAGTATAATACAGAGAGGAAAGAGTCTAGGAGATTCCTGGACTGATATGATGCTTGGAGACTGTCTTGGGCATAGAAACCATGTAATTATCAATAGTCTTCTATTTTCAGAGAAGTAAAGAGTGGGGTCCACAGAACTGCTACCTTGGACTTCTGGAGGGTGGACTTTGTCCTGTTTATGAGTCTGATTGACAAAGTCCCTTGGGAGGCAGTCCTAAAGGGCAAATGATGCCTGAACCTGGAGGGTGGTGGTGAATGAAGTTAAATCCAGTCATTGTCTGGTCACATGTGGTATTCCCCATGGCTCAGTTCTGGGACCAGTTCTGTTTAATATATTTATCAGTGGTCTAGATGAGTGAGTGCACCCTCAGTCAGTTTGCAGGCAACACCAAGTTGGGCGGGAGTGTAGGAAGGCACTGCAGAGGGATCTGGACAGACTGGATTGATGGGCTGAAGACAACTGTAGGTGGTCCAAAAGAGCTGTGTTCTGGGCCCTGCCCTTTGGTCACAACAACCCCTTGCACCCCTCCAAGCTTGGGGGAGAGTGATTGGAAAGCTCCCTGGTGGAAAACAACCTGGGGGTGCTGGCTGACAGCAACCAAACGTGAGCCAGCAGTGTGCCCAGGTGGCTGTAAGGAGCCAAAGAGCACAGTTGCCTGTCTCAAACACTGTCAAGGCCACAGAATGAACTTGTCATAAGGTTAGCCACCATAGCAGGAACTTGAGATAATGGATTTGTGACCGTAAGGCACTAATTACAAGCCTGGTAGAGGCAAGATCTGGTTAGCACATCCTGGTTAATGCATCCGGACAGAAATTCCCATTGTGGAAATCTATGGGAAAGGAAAAAACTCCTTATCCACATATTACCAGTCAAACACAGACCATCCCATGTTATGTGACAGATGGCATCTGTGACCACCAACAACCACCAAAGCACACTCAGACTCATTTCTGGGGCCTTCCACCAGAGGAATGCACATGATCCACAGTGTGAAAATTCCCCCCATCAAGTGGGAATTCTCACCTGAACATGAATGTGAATTAACCCATTGAACTCTGTGGTTTGTGGGCTTCTCCCACCCCCAATGTATCAAGACTGTGACCATCACTTTGACCAATGAACATCTGAATTGCAACAATTAAGTCTCATTGCTGGATCCATGGTTGGTGGTATCCGCTTATCCTTTCTTTCTCTTCCTTACGTATATTCTTAGGTGATATGTTCATCATTTTACTATATTTCATTAGATAATAATAAAAACAGTTATACACCTGCTTTCCACCGCAACCAAATTGTTCTAAATATACATATATTTATAAATATATATATATATACACACATATATATATATACTGTTCATTCAATGTCATTTAAGTCTAATCTTCCCCAAGGGATCTATTAACAAGAACCTCAGTTACCCCACCTTCAGAGGGGGGGTCATAACAGTGGCCAGGAAGACCAATGATATCTGGTTTGTATCAGAAATAGTTTGACTTTCAGGACCAGGGCAGTGATTGTCCCCCTGCATTTGGCATTGGTGGGGCCACACCTCAAATCCTGTGTTCAGTTCTGGGCCCCTCACTGCAAGGAAGACATTGAAGTGCTGGAGCGTGACCAGAGAAGAGCTGGTGAAGGGTCTGAAGCACAAATCCTGTGAGAAGTGGCTGAGGGAGCTGGGATTGTTTAGTCTGGAGAAAAGGAGGCTGAGAAGAGAGTTTATTGCTCTCTACAACTATTTGAAAGGAGCTGGTGGTCAGTCTCTTCTTCCAAGTTACAAGCAATAAGATGAGAGGAAATGGTCTCAAATTGTGCCAGGGGAGGTGTAGATTGGATATAAGGAAAAAGTTTTTCACTGAAAGGGTTGTCCAGTATTAGAACAGGCTGCCCAGGGTACCAGTTGCCTCACTGTCCCTGGAGGTACAGTGATGGTATGACATAAGGACATAGTTTAGTGGTGGATTTTGAAGTGTTAGCAGTTAAACTACAGTATCTTAGAGGTCTTTCCAACATAAATTATTCTAGAGTACTATAATTCTGCAATATATATGTAACTTTCATTGAAGTCAACAAGAAGGCAATATGATTTAATATATAAAAATATAATTTGGTTTTACACTGAGCAAATTTTAAACTAAAAAAAAAAATTGTCATTGTGTAAGTAAGGTTAATACCAAAGATTCATAAAATTACACTATTTCTGTGTTCTTAGCTTATTTTCATTGTTATGTAAGAAGAGCTGAAAATCTCTGATTTATTCATTGCATAGAGAAGCCAAATGAATATTTGTGATATACTAATTCCATTTGTTTTAGTATTATATAGGAATGCATAGAATTGTCTTGCAGTTTCAAAAATTCTTTATAAGCCTGTGAAGACTGAGCCATTTATCTTCAATGAGTGTTCAACTGTTTGGTTGAACCATGAAGGCTAATAGAATTTGTAATGATTCAGGACTGCACGAGTGAAGATGTAAGCAGAACTCCCCCTCCCCGCCACACGCACTCAGAGTTCTTTAAAAGATTAACTTATTTAACTCTTATTTATAATAATAGTAATAATTGCTGATCTATTATAAGACATATACATTACCTATGATGCTTAGTTGCAGGAGGAAAATGTGATGAATGGCAAATTAAAAGGCAAGGCTCTTTTCCTGCTGGAGAGAAGGAAGGACCTGGTGTTGGTAGGTAGTGGTTCTTATTTGGTGGGATATTCTTAGCTGGGGCACAATGTTGAATCAATTCCTCTCTGTTCTTTTGATCCCATTTTGTAGGAAACATCCTTTTTACTACCTATGTATATTTACCATATAAAGGACATTTTATTTATGTTGTATTCATGATTTCCATTCTCCCTTCTACTTGTTCCGCTGATTTCTCATGGTTTATTTCGTTAATTGACCAATAACTGAACAACTAGGATTTGAGTTTCTGCTCTGGAAGCTCCTGATGCCATTCTGTGGTTGTACTTCCTGGATTTACTGCTACATTATTCACTGACAAAAAGCTCCCGGACATTTTTCAAAGATAAAGACTAATTTAAATTATTCTACTACCTCACTTCTATGATGTTTCCCAGGGTACTTGCAGAAAGAATTGGACTATCATATGAAGCAATAAACCCAAAAATAAAAGAAGCAGATATTTTTCTCAATCTATTCTCCCTTTCCCCCACTCATTAATTAGCTTCAGCATCCTCTAAGATTGCTTCAGAAACCAATATGTTACCACATTAGTTTATATACAAACTGCAGTTTCAGCTAGCCATGGAGGAAAATAACTAATTTCACTGTACGCAGTTTTGAATGGTCATGAGTTTGGTGAGGTTAAGCTTAATGTCTATGTTGCAATTGTAGGAAAATTTAATATTTAATTTTATTTGCCATTGTTTTCTGCTCGGTATCTAATAACTTGGGAAATTTTAATTTGTGCACAAGCATATTAAATTAACTTGTATACAAACAAATCTACAGAAATCTACATTTTGCATAAGTCATACTTCTGAACTTAGTATTAATATGCTACTGGAAAAATGGGGAAATAAGTGATAAAACTATCTCAGTGTTAGATTTGAAGTGGGTTATGTCTGTATGGAAAAGCATAAAAATTAATTTGCACCTCAAAGAAAAAGCCCCCTTTCTCTACCACAAAATAAATTGTCTTATTTTGTAACAATATATTACAAAAGTTTTCACACATGCACATTTAAAATGTGTAAGTATGTATGTGCATAGTTAATACATAAAGTCTTCTGAATTGATAAATTATACATCTTTGAAAGAAGCAGAGCACATCCTACATGAGTCTGGAGAATATAATTCCCTCTTCAAACACAACAACAAAAACAAGAAGAACAGAATAAATTGCAGAACACATCTCAGTCCAGAATAAGAAAGCTATACTTGATTGTGCTGTTCCCAGAGGCAGCTTGGTTTATTTCTCATAATAAAACAGTGCAGATAATATTGGAGTGGCAAGGGTCATTTTCACAATGTGAAATTCCTTCTTCATCTGATGTCAGTATCTTCACCAAGAGCCCTGATGTGAAATTAACTCCCACTGTGTCATCAGCATTTAATAATTCTTTAAACATATGAGGCAAATTTTGCCCCAATACAAAGGGCAAGAACAGAGGTTATACAATACTTCAGTACTGAGTCACAGAGATTTTAAACACATGTAATTGATACACTGAAGCAGCTCTACATGACAGCACATAAGCAAACATCTCAAACATATGGAAGGAAGAACAAGATTTGGGCATTGGAATGGGCTGCCCAGGGAAGTGGTGGATTCTCCGTCCCTGGAGGTTTTTAAGATGAGACTGGATGTGGCACTTAGTGCCATGGTCTAATAACTGCGATGGTAGCTGATCAAGGGTTGGACTTGATGATCTCAGAGGTCTTTTCCAATCCAGTTGATTCTATGATTCTATGATTTAACCAACTGGTTTACTTAGACTAAAATTATTTTAAGAATAGCAAAACTCTTAGGAATATTTTAGCAATAATGGTCAGTCTTCGCGAGCGAAGATTTGGGAAAGGTCAGTGGATTTTTTAGGTGAGACACAGCGTGCGCTGAACTGAGCCCACCCTTTAATCCTGAGGTTCATCTGCCGGGGCCAAGCAAGCTTGGACAGTGG
>NW_016690261.1:480644-483849 GCF_001604755.1 Lepidothrix coronata
GCCCGGGAGGCTGGGAAGCGAACCCGGGTCGCAGCGGTGAGAGTCCTGCACCCTAACCACTAGACCACCAGAGGCCCCAATAACACATTACTGAAGACATCTCTTCCCCTTGCATTGACTGCCACCTAACAACAGGTGACTGTAATGCCTCCATACGTCTTCTGTATCCTTGGTCCCATGCAGAGCCATATGACTTTCTGTGGCACCCTCAGCTGCAATCTCCTTGTGTGACAGACACATATGGGAGCGTCCTTCCTCCAGGACTGTGACCCTGATGTGATAGATTGTTCCCTTCCAATATGTAACCTAAATTTGGGCGGCATCCTGTAACTGAGGACAGAAGGAGTTACATGTATTGACATGACAAGACTGATTTTAAAGGCCTGATTGGCCTTTGAAATAGCAAATATCATCTATGAATATTGAATTCAGCTTCTGATTAGGGACACCTACACTTAGGTAACCCTGTCAGGGTTGTCAGGCATTGGAATAGGTTGCCCAGGGAGGTAATGGAGTCACCTGGACTTAAAGTCACCTTAAAACCTGGAGGTGTTTAAGAGGTGCCTGGATCTGGTGCTGAGTGATGTGGTACAGTAGTGGTACAGTAGTTACAGAGGTAGACAGAGGATTGACAGATGGACTGGTCTCAAAGGTTCCTTCCAACCTTGATGATTCTATGATTCTATGACAACGGGCTGTTGTTAGTCACACAAGGAGGATAGAGGACAATAGAAGTGATCTTCAGCAAAGCTCCTTGCTGTATTTTCTCAGCTTATGATCCACAACTATTGCTGGCAACTAGACCAGAACAGCAACTCCTTCTTACTATTTGAGAAATTGTTTGGTAGAGGTAATGTGGAACTGCTCTATTTTCACTCATAGTAAAAGGACGGGTTTAAAGCCCAAGATTATGGTTTCTTAATTTTGTTTAAGTAGCAGAATTAAAAAGAAACATTTTTCCTTCTTTTCACATTTATTTTACTTAAACTACAATTTTATAAATGTCTTATGCCTGAAAATACTAATTTAATTTATAAATTCTTTTAGTCCCTTTTTTACATTGTACATGTGCATCAATATGGTTCCCGTTGGTGTTTGTCAAATACAAAAACCTCACTCCTCTATAAGTAATCATAAGTTTGGTGCAGTTTACAGTTTGCAAATATTCATCCCTTTGTTGTTCTGCATCATACTCATTTGACTATAAACAGAAAATGGGCATACAGTATAATGAATGGCAAATCTCTAATCTTATTTATTAGAAACTTCCTGCTTGTACGTACTCAAATGATAATAAACTGATTACTAAAACTGATATCTTATTACATTTCTTTGAGTATTGAAGTACTGTAGTTGTGTTAACATGACACATAGCTTTTGAGTTTAGCATCATGTTTTTCTTACACCTACTTTTTTTGAGAGACATGAGATAATTAGGAAGATAGTGTTAATTAAAAAAAATAATTGTCTTTGTAATAAAAAGATGCTTTAAATACATTCCTTTTCACTATGTAATCCGTACCATTATTCATTTGTCATATGGAGCATAAATGGATATTGATTTATAGAAAATGCTCTGTGATTTGTTTTAGCTTACAGATTCCTGATTCCTCTTTTTATCATTCTTTGTTCGTGCTATTGCTATAATTGAGATCATCAAAGATAATGAATCAGTAAATCCTACCCTGAAGAGGTGGGGTTGCTTCTAAACATAGTGTTTCACTTTGAAACGTGATTATTAAGCATCAACACCAGTGTTAATACTACTACACAAATGTTATCAAGGTAAAGATTGCAAAATTGTGGTAATTGGTAGATCTAATTATAATTAGACATTACAGAAATATACTTCTCCAAGAAGAACAAATTAATATGATATGCTAATATGTAGTTCTTTTCAGTTCTACTGAGATCAATAGTTATGCAACAAATTATAGAAAGAAGTGCAAGTGTAATATACTGTCATGGATGTTTGGGAAAGTGGAAAGTTCCTTCAGAAACATTTTTGTTTTAACTGCAGAGCACTAAATCACCAAAGAAAATACAGATCTGTAGAGAACTCATGCCTGTGTGAAAATACAACCCATTAGAAATATAATGAGAGTCTATATTTGCCTTTATATGTAACCAATGAATATTTAACGAATATACTACATTTGTAAGTTGAATATAAACTATGAACAATAACTATTTCTAGGATATAAGGAACTTTTTAATTGTTACATTAGTCTTCTTTGCAAGAAGTTTTAAAAATAGTTGCTTTTCCTTTTGACTATTTGAAAGAAATATACATATGGAATCTTATATGTATGTATGATTTTCACTGTTATTCATTCTGATTTCTTCGGTCAGTCTATTTTTTGTTTTCAAAAGTGATATTGTTGCTACACATTTCTACAAAAATGCAAAAATACTGTTGTGTTTACCTAGGCAATATTTCCTTGCAATCCTTATCGACACATTTTTCCCCAGGTAAAAAGAAACAAAATGCCTGAATTAAGGGTAATGATTAAATAAATAAATTGTCTATGATAGAAAAATTTCTGAACAATAAAATGTGAAAAAATGATAAAATAGAAAGTCACTTTCTCAGTCTGTGTATAGTTTGTGCTGTAAACAGTTTTAGGTTTTTCTTTTGTTGGAAACTGTGGGGTGATTCTCCTCCCCGACCTTTATCTACCCAAAGCAACACAGATTAGGCATAAGTAATCCTCTTGTGCTTAAACATGCAAAAAAGTTACGTTCCTAATGTAAACAAGTTGTATATATTCACAAGACATAAATCTTCAGCTTTCTTTTTTTACATTCAATCAACAGTTGAAAGAACTATCCTTTAAAGCAGTCTAAGATAGTCTTCAAAATTTTTTCTATAGTTAATGAAAATGTACTACCTCTCCCAGTTAATTCATCCTTTCTGTCTTTAAAACTTTTTTAGACTGAACTGAGTATTCCCTGCAACTAAATGTTTCTTTCTTTTCATTACAGATGGAATGTAGAAGAATTAGAATAGAAAAAAGAAAAAATTATACAAGATTGTTTACTCCCACAGTCATTTTTTTTTCTGGAAATTTCCATTTTCCTCCATCATCCACAGAAAAGTTACAAAGCTCCACCACAAATCTGAAGTATCAATAAAAATCTAGATGTTTCTTTGGAGCTATGTGGAAGAAAAAAGACATCCATTAGATTTATTTATTTATTTATT
>NW_016690261.1:486212-573121 GCF_001604755.1 Lepidothrix coronata
AATAACTAAGAATGTTAAAAAAAAATCAAAACCAAATGTTTATTTCTAAATCCTGGTATTTTAATCTATGCAACTCCCAAGTAACCATAAAAAAATATTTAAAAAAAAAAAAAAAAAGAAAAGAAAACCAAACAGACTTAAAAAACAAACGCTTTTTTTTTACCTGCATTTATCATCTTCATCTAATTGAGACCTGAGCCCAAACAGAAAGTACTTTTTTATGTAAATTAAAAAAAATGTGAGACATGTTAACTTGTTAAACAACATGAGCGGTAACTAAAATAGCAAGAGCATTGTAACTGCTTTCAGGAGCTGTTACCAAATAACCAGTGATCTGGAGAGATACAAAAATAAAAAAAAAAAACCAAACAAACAAAGGAACAAAAGATTCCTACATTCCATTGGGAACTAAAACACCCTCAGGGATATATATGAACTTTTATAAGTTTAACTGGAGTTTACTTCACTGCTGATACTTGTTTTCATGCTAATTTGTCTTTTTGCTGAACAAGACTTTGCCTTTCAGCTATAACTTACAGTTGCACTGTCTTTGCAGGATAAATGGAAAGAACAGTTTTTTGAACACTTTCCAGTCACTGCATTTGTATTTTGAGGCCAAAAAGATAATGAGGAAAGACTGTCTCAAACAATTAAGTAGGCAGAATGACGTATTTGAGAACCTTGACTATTACTAGACTATAAACACTAGAGAAGCCTTAATTAGATGCTTGCATATAAACTGCATGTAAAAAGAAGGGGGGTGGGGAAATGGGTCATCTAGAGGTTTGTTGTGTTAATGAGCAAAAAACATATGGAAAGAGCTATCTAACCTGTTATATCCATAAACTGCATTTACAAGAAATTGTGTCAGAACTACACCACCCTTTCATAATCAAATCAAGTTTGTATTAAGGTCACAGTTTTTCATTAAAAAAAGTCTTATGGAATTTCTCTTAATATTCACTTTTTCAGCTTTTTACAGAAACAAAACCAAAAACACTAACAAAATAAACAAAGCCAATAACAACAAAAGTGCAACACACACAGACAAATCCAAACAAACTACAAAAACCAGTTCAATCCTTCTTTATTATGCTAAGTTAAAAAAATGCATGCTTAATTTTCTATTATGTGACAGGTTTTATATTTCCTTGATTGGCCAGAGGAGTCTTTTGTTCTTTCTTCAGTTTGAAATTAAATCTTTTAGCCCTGGGATAAAATATTCCAGATGAAGCCTCTGCAGTATTTTATAGAGTGAGAGGAGTATGCCTCGAGTTCAACTAGAAATAGAAAATATTTTATAAAATGTCATTTATCATTTTCAGCATTGTGTTTTGATGGTTTATGTTCATATAGTGATAATTTAACATTATATTTTTCTTTGCAATTATTCATAGTTCAAGAATCCTTTATTTGGATTCTTTTTCCTTATCTCTAGTAATATAAAAGATTGTCATAGATCCCTTAGGTTTCAAACAGCTTTTTCTTGTTACTTTAGGTCATCTAGTTCTTTGTGGATTTGATTATTTCTTCATGTCAAGATTGTAGTTTAATGTGTAACTTAGAAAATTGCCCTCATATATTCCTACTTCTTATACTAGGGTAACAAACTAGAATATACATGAAGTTAGTCCCAACATACCACCCTGAAAACCTCCAGCTGGCTGCCTCCTCTCTAATCAAAGATTTATTTCCTCCTTATTTAGTGCTGTCTATATATTTCATACACTATTAGAGCCTTCTCCAGTTTAAAGGAACACCTTTTATTTGGCATTATATTATAATCATTATTTAAATTCTGATAAATTAATTTTCCAGTTTTCCTTTTCTCAAAGACATATATTAAAGAATCAACAGAAGATCTCATAGGACATCTCGTTTAATATTTAGATATATGTGTAGCAGAACTGCAAACAATAAAGATGCCTTTAAATTAAAATTAGAGTGAATGGTACAACTGTGTTAACAAGGCAGTGGATCTACCTTAAAATGGAAAATTTTGCAAAAATATGTTTGGAAAGCTTAGCATATACTTCAAAAGCTTTTATGGAGCCATGGTTTCTGCAATTATGAAGAAGTAGGAAAGGAGTTCACAATAGCAATATTTAAATGCCTTCACAATAGAAGTTATGTGTGTTAAGTGGTGATTCATAAGAATCAGCACACTAAATGCTAACTTCATTAAGGTTCTGAGACTAAGACAAGGAAAATGAAATATCATGCAGAGAGCTGCTTGAAACTCTGTTGCCTGAATGAGTTTACAATTTCGTTTCAGGACTGCAGTGCCTCTGTAGAATTAGGATTCTGACCCTGAAAGACAGTTTTTATATTAGACTCTTACACCAGTATTTTTTTTGTAAAAGTAGCTTTTTTCCAACAAAACAGCCCATGAGGCATCCACTGAAATTGTTGTAACAGTGACCAGACAGAGCAGCAAAATTAAATTAAGCTGTTTGAACAATGTTGGAAATAAAAGATTTAGAACATTTATTTTTCTTTACCATTCTAAATATGAAGAAAAATGTATTTTAAATGCTCTAATATGACTGCATTCCCTTAAATATGAGGATTTTTTAAAACTGAAGGCAATATTCCCAGCTCTTATACTGAAATTGTCAAGAAAACTTCAGAATTCAAGTGGATTTTAAGAGTTGAACAGCCATAATAAAAGTATTTCAAGATTTTATAGCACATAATATACCTAAATCACCTCATCCAAGAACCTTAGATTGCTACCAAGGAATTAGGATGTTATCAAATTATAGATCATTTAACCATTCAGAGGATTCAGTCTTATTAATCCTAGAAAAGAAATATAATGTGAAATTAGATCATTTCTACCTTAGTTACTTTTCTTATTAGCTTTATGTATGCACAAATAATTTGTATATCTGACTTCCTAATTTTTCTGTCTAGCATCCAATATTTTACATTGATAACACTATCTGGATAATTTCCCTCTGTTGTAGGACCCCAAGGCAAATAACGGAAACTAATTTTTTTTTTTTTTTTTCTTTTTGTTTTGTTTACGGAAGTATTTGGCTTACACAGATCATATACGTTAGATGTCAATCTAAGCTGAAAAAAGGAAAATAATTTTGTAATAGTTCCAGTTTCTGATGGATATTTAAGGGATTGTATTACACAGTAGTTCATACATTCAGAAAGCCATTTTATCTACTTCTGCAGGACACTAATCTGTCACACTCTCAGTAGCCCAATTATATAAGCCTCTGTGAAAGACTGTAAGAAGATTAAGTTTAAAATATTATCATTTGTGTTGGGTTTGTGCGGCCAGGTTTGGGTAGCGTGGGGGCTACATGGGTGGCTTTTGAAAGAAGTTGCCAGAAGCTTCCCCCATGTCCAGCCAAGCCAATGCCAGGTGGCTTCAGGATGAACCTGCCACTGGCCAAGGCTGAGCCGATCAGGAATGACAGTAACACCTCTGTGACAAGATATTTAAGAAGGAAAAAAGTTGTTTTGCGGATGTAATATAGGTCAGAGAAGAGAGGAGTGAGATCTGTGAGAACAGCTCTGCAGACACCAAGGTCAGTGCAGAAGGAGGGGCAGGAGGTGCTCCCGGCACCGGAGTTGAGATTCCTGTACGGCCTGTGGTGAAGACCATGGTAAAGCAACTGTCTCTGTGCAGCCCTCAGAGGTCCATGGGGATGCAGAGATCCACCTGCAACCTGTGGATGCCTGAAAAGGTGCCCATGAACCTTCTGTGAGGAGACACCAGGAGCTGCCCCCGTGTCTGACACAAACAATTTAAGCTGGCTCCAAAATAAGCCTGCTGCTGGCTAAGGCTAAATTCATCAGCAGTGCTGGTGGTACCTTTGCGATACATTTAAGAAAGTGTAAAAATATACTGAGTAGTATAGGTGAGAGAGAAGGGTAGAAAGCTGTGAAAGAAACAGCCCTGCAGACACCAAGGTGAGAGAAGGAGGAAGAGGAGGTGTGTTCAGGCACCAGAGCAGAGGTTCCCCTGCAGCTCATGGAGGAGATTATGGTGAAGCTATTAGTTCTCATGTAGTCCATGGACAACCATGGTGGAGCAGTTATCCACACTACAACCCACGCTGGAGCAGGTGGAAATGTCCTGAAGGAAACTGCAACTCATGGAGAGCCCACACTGGGGAAGGCTCTTGGCAGGACAAAAAAGAAAAAATTTATTTAAGTATGTTCTATATCATAACCACTACTGAATGACTAGGAGGGGGTGATTTTCTTCAGGTCTAATTTTTCAGGTATAATTTGAAAATGTATGTATATTTATGAGTTATTGAAAAAAACCCCAAAAATTCTGTTTTGTTAATAAATATTATTTATTATGTGGCATATTCAAAGTACTTGCCTTGAGCCATAGATCTTGACTGATGTGAGCTTTGGTTACTTGAGAGAATCTTACATTCAATTTCTTCAGAGGATGTGTTACTGCCAGCAGTTCCTCTGAATTTAAATGTTTATATGTGAGTTAGGATGAGTTGAGTTCAGGGCCCTTCTCGCTGTGTTTTTACAGCCCAGATACACCCATTTGCAGAAAAATAGTTGATGATACTTATTTCCTCAGGTAGGTTGTGTGACGGATGATTTTTAATGTTAATATAATAGTTTATAATAATCCAATATTGATATTAATAAAAATAATAATTAAAGAAAAATCAAAAAGTGTTAGTTGGCTGACTCAAATGTTGTTCAATATGCAAAGATAATATGATGGATGCTCTTCACATACACCTACAGAGACATCTGCGGTAGTCAAATATAACAGGTTTTTCATTATGTAGCAGTGTGTTACATTGTCAAAGTTAGTGAGATGTTTGATAGAAAATAAAGACAGGTCTGATTTGAAAATCTGAATCTATTTGGATCTCAGTTTTATTTCAAGTTCTTCAATAAAAGCAGTGTGTAAGACTGCTCAGTTTGCTTTTTTGGCTATTTTGTGTTGTTCTTGCAAGACAAGCAAATATTTTTCTAATTAAAGTGCATAGAGAACACTCCTGGTGTCAGTAGTGATAATATTTCAATATTCTGATTAATGCAACCAAAATATATGTGAAGAATAAGATAGAATATACCATTTCTTTTGGGAGGGATCTACAGTGAACATTCAACTGCCTGACTACTTCAGGGCTGACCAAAATATAAAGCATGATATTAAGGGCATTGTCCAAATGCTTCTTAAACACTGACAGGCTCAGGGCATCATTCACCTCTCTAGGAAGCCTTTTTCAGTATTTGGTTTAACTTGTTAACCAAATTGCTGTTATATTTACCAAAATAGTAAAAGGAAGCCAGAATATGTACACCTTCAGTACATTGCAATGGACAACCTTAAGGGCAAAAAATTACTTGAAAGTAATTTTTTCCTCTGAAATATTTTATATTTCAGATTTTTTAGTTGAATTTTTTGTAAAAATTATCTTGGTTTCAGCCAATGTTGTTGCATTTTTTTAAAACTCTGAATATTCAGAAATATTATTTCATTACTATTATGAAGTCTGAAAACTTAATGTCATGTCATTAAATTCCATTTAATAGAAAATGTATATAAGATGTATTTGGGTAACCAAGTGAAGGTCAGCATTGAAGTTAATTGAGTGGGCATTCTTTCTGATTGAATTATAATTTTCCAGAAGTGATTTCATTTAGTATGGAAGAAAAGCAAGAAATTTCAAACAGCAGAGATGAAAAAATCTAGAAAATACAAAACTTGAAAATACAATATGATGCCCATTTAGGTAATGAGTTTCACTGAAATTTCCCTGTTGCTTTGTACTTGAGAGCCAAAGGGTAATGTTAAGTAAAAAACATAACAATTCTAGATTGTCAATATTAGACATAATTACTGTAAATCTAAAACGCACCAAAAAAAACCAAAAGAAACATTACTCTTCTAATACTTATGATCAATAAAACAACTAGGTAAATGTAAACATATACATATACACTCACTCCAGGTAGCAAGAAAAATATAAAAGTACTTTCCCAAATACTTGGTGAGAACTGCAGGGGAGTCACCTATATTTAAGTAACAGACAGTATGTATGAGTTGTTTTTTTCTTTGTGCATGTGCACCTCTGTGCATGTGTGTATGCAGATGTATTTATGAAAAGGCAGAAAGCAACTAAAAGTATCCATTAACTGGAGAAAAACTGCATGGAAAAAAAGCCTTTATGTAAATACGGAAGCACCAACACTTCCATTAAATGAGAGACAGTAGACAGCTGTTGTATAAGGGGGGGGGAGGTTTTATTTATATCCAACTTATGCAAGAATAATAATGTTCTTAATAATCTTGAAAAGGCCTATCACCTCATTTTCACCTACAGCCATTGACCATCTCTGAACAATGTGAGTCTCAGCAACCACATTATAGTCATGTGCAAACAATTTCAAAAGCAGAAGAATGGATCTTACCAGCTTGGCACTGAGTCCTTTCAACTCAACTTTATTTTTCTTTTTTAATTATCATTCCTTTTTCCAAACCAGTCTTTTTTCTCTTTCATGCCCTCTGTTACAGCCTTGGGTGCAGACCTCTCCTGTGGAATGGAGTTCAACACATCCAAGTATAACCATTCCCCAACAGAAACCAGAAGATTCTTTTCCCCCAGTGTAGAACAGTAGTGTATTCCTACCTCACAGTAATACAGAGCCGAATTCTTCCTGATAAACTAATTCATTCTGCCTGATTTCAGAAGCCTAAAAAAAGAGATGTCACCCTTTCAGTTCGCTACATGAACTCCCTACGTGGCTAAAGGGCAGAAATGGGAGCTTCTAGAATGACTATTTCCTATTTACATAAACAACTAAAATAAGTTTGGTGAATCATTCCTGACAAGAACCATTTTTTTGCCATTGACTTTAAGTGCCATCTAAATTACAAGCCCAGATATAGATAGCTACACTGCAGACTGTGAAGGACAGATGAAGTTAAAAGCAGTCATTATGATCATGATGCAAAAGATGTGCAGAACAGCAAAGAGGAAAGTAATAGAGATAAGGAATTATTGAATACACTTTCAAACTCCAATAAAAAATTTGTAATCTTTTTTTTTGTTCTGCTCATGCGTGATATGTTTTTCTCTTTAGATGATTGTTTTTATTCTTAGAATACTGACTCATGAGCAGATCATGATGTGCTGACCTCAGATGCAATAGCAGACAGTAGCTAGGAAGACAGACAGAAACCACTGCCTGCAGATAATTTTAAAATAAAAAATAGAATCTTTTAAAATATAAAACAGAGTATTTTTAAATAAAAAATCTTCTCCTATATCGGTTTCCTGAATTTTTCTCTTTCTCACACACACATAAAGTGTATATACTGTTCCGTAAAAGAGCAAGGAGAAAAAAAGACTCCAGGCCAATTTAGGTTGGAGATAAGATAAGGAGAGCAGAACTTTAATGAGCTCTTGGCCCACAGGAATACAAACCCACACACGTGCACTCGGATACAGCTTCTATAATTTTATAATGATGTCCATCCAACCCCTGCTCAACCACCCCCTCCCTTCTGCCCCATTCTGTCCCCTGGCACACCCCCTCGGGAACAGAGTCTGGGGGAGTTTGGGACCCCTCTTTCATCATCTTCATCCTCCTCTCAACACATTGAGTCCTTGGAGGCCCTTCAAAGTTCCAGGCTTGAAGGTCACTTTTGCCTAGGTTTACATCTTTGGTGCAGGCCTTAAGGTGTCTTTCTGCAATTCCACCTTGAAAAGAAGACTAAACAGCTAACGGAATTTTGAGGGATTGATATGGGATGGGGTTTGGTATGTGCAATCATTAAGCTACTGCTGTTACTTTTACTGGAAAATTCTAGTGAGAGATATAATACAGTGAGGCAGTAAAAGAATGCATGTTAATTATGCTGGTAGAGACTTCAGTGTGGAAATGATACCTGAGTTATGTGCTGCTGTAGTTACTTCTAATAGAAATACTGGTACATTAAAATCTACATCCACTACATAACTACCTCTAAAATCTATAAAAATTAAAAAATAAAAAAACTCTGAGGCATCAATACACATGCAAAATGAACAGACATTTGGCAAATATATGTCAATTTTCAATTTTTTATATCAATAGGCAGCTGATTTCACATTCCTCTCTTCTATTACTTGTTTATCTTTTAGACTGTATTACTTTTAAAAAATGTAGTTGTTTCTGGACTTCTCCCCCAGCCTTTATTTTAATAATTCATCCCAATTCATAGCAATGATTTCTGTGATGTCGGTGTTTTGGGCAACACAAATGAAATTCTAAATGGTATTATCTTGTACTTCATTCTTAATAAATTATGAACAATAATTCCACACTACAGTATGTCATTCGGGCTGCTTAATTTAAGTCCCTGAGAGAGTCAATGCGGTTGCTATGGTTAGGCACCCAGTGGTGGATAGCATATCCAAGCTTGCTATTGGACAAGCCTTAGGATAAAGCAGAGATTCTTACCTCTCCGTGTCAGTAACCTGGAGGCCAGGTGGGATGCCTTAGAGACTTCTTGAAGTAATATTAAATGCCTCTATTTAGGCAAGTGAGGCTATCTCAAGTGAACACAGTCAATAGGGTCTAGAAAGCTATTTATTGGACAAAATGCAGGTGTCGAGAGGAGATCAAGGACTCCATGGATTCCATATACTGAATTGACAGAACATATTTTATTTTAAGTATATTTATAGATGTGCAATTAAGATACCTTGCTATAGGCACCAACATTTTTAAAGTGAATCTCACCCTTCAAGTTCTTTGTAAAGCAGTGCTTTTAAAGAAAATCCTCATTATGTACTCCAAAGGAGTAACTCTATGGTTTTGGAGGGCTACAAAGAAAACTACTTTCTGTTTACATTTAAGTGTCACTGTGACAATTCCTCTGTGTGGTGTGAAATTCCAACAGATGTGATTGAAAAGCCCAGTCTTCTAAAAAAGCTTAAGTGGACAAGCTGTGTGCTACCTTGGAAAATCAATTCATCCGTATTCACAGGTAAGTAGGTAATGGATCAATGAATGAGGTTGTCAAATGAATCTTTAAAAAATGGAAACCAGATAGAAATTTCTTTTAATATGTATATTCTCAAAGACCAGAGCTCTCAACTCACTTACTGGAGGGCCATTGAGGCAACTCTCAACTGTAGCCTTGTAAATATTGAGCCAGAATTTTGTAGCTGGTAAGAAGGAGAAGGAAACAAAATGATCAGAGGTCTCATAGGAGAGAGCACACTTATTAAGGAACATTTGTGAGTACTTGTGTGGTTACATAAGATTCAATATAGGAAATTTATTTATTTGTGAGAATGTACAAAACTTAAGAGATGTTCAGGCGAAAAGTCAAAGGGAGGGATGAAGATGGATCAAGGAGGGAGAAATGAGTGTGTGAAAATGGAGAGGAGGGAGAATAGAAGAGGCCATACACATGTAAATATGCTGCAGATGAATATGCTTTTATGACCAAGCTCTGTTCCGATCAGTGCAGTCTGTCCTTTTTTGTTATTAAGCTGTATTCCTATTTCAGTTGTGATCTTGCTCTTTATTCTGTGTGTGTGCTTGATTTGCTAGTGAATCTCAACCTATACTAGCTGGTAAAGTAGGAGGAAGCCATAATCTGGAAGATTTGAGGATGAAGATGGAGGCTGGATAAACAAGGTCTAGGCATGGATTATTATGGTCTGGTACAGGTTTTGAGTGCTCCACAAATGTGAGAATGACTGCAAATTAAAGAACATGTTTATGTCCACTCATGAGCTTGCATCCTGATCAGCTGGAAGGAAGGGACTGTAGGTATTGCCCCACATAATCTATACATTATATGCTGTGTATATACTGTGAATGTGTATAGCTAGATCTTTGGCATATGTGTTCTACCTTGTTACTGGATGGACCTGTAAACAGGAATAGCAGCAAATAAGTGAAGGATAAGAAATCTCTTGAGCCTTTAAGTTTACAGAAGTCAACATCCCTTAACAGTGTCCACTTTTATGACTGTTCTGTAATTTTATGAATATTGAGGGAAGAAGTCTCTGTACTCAGATACTCAGGTGATATATTAGTATGGCTTCATGTCCCAATCATTATTCTGCCAATATTACATGAGCCTCTCAATGAGCACTAGTGTAAGAATTCCAATTTCTTCATATAATTTCCCTTCTTTACTGGTATTTTAAATAGATCTTTACCTGTCATCATTGAAGACACCAAGAACGTTGTCTAAAATAAGCATTGGATCAAGAAATTGAGAAAAGTTTTAGAAAGAAGATTAATGTCACCATAGTGACTAAGAATTGTGATTTTTGTGTGGTCATTTTTCTAGCTCACATCTAGGAATACTTATTGAAATCTTGACATTAAAAATCACAATATATGTCCAGAATTAATTCATTTACTTTGATTTAATAATCATGCTAGAATATTTCTGAATTAAGTGTCTTACTGAAGTACCACACATTGTAGAAGGTGAAGAGAAAATCTAATACACGCAGAATATCCCTTTAAAATTTTGATTCACAGTTTAGAAATTTTTCATGCAATTCTTATCAGTATGCAAAACATATTTGATACTGATGTGCAAATCTGATGTGCAATATTTGATGCGTAAGAGTGTACTTGCAGTGAGAGATGGTAGGAAACAGACTATAAAAAGCATCTGTATGTCAGCTGTAACTGATTGTATGAGTACTGATAATGTGCTTCAGTGCAGTGGTAGATGAATTGGAACCTTCACTGGCATTGCTTAAAGTAACCTTACTTGACTGTTATGAATCAGACTAAGCAGGTTTAATTTGCTATTTCTCCACTGACACTTGACACCTACTTAAAAGATTTTACAGCTGTAACTGAGAACTCTGGAAAAGGCGAAGCATGACAATTTAAACCACTTTTTGTGGTAATGCCAACATTTATTTTTTTTACCTGTGAGATCTTCTACTCTGTTTTCCAATAATTTAAAATTTGAGCATTGAATCAAACATCTAAATCTTTTAAAGAGCTTTCTAACTTGAGGCTACAGTTCTGGTTTCTTCCTTCCACTTCAGTTTACAGGTGAGGGGAATATATTTTAAAGGACATGGGAATAGTTCAGAGTTGTTCCAGGTGTTTGTTTGTAGTTTCTTTAAAGACATTGTATGGATTGCCTTCACAGTCACTGTTCGTAAAATGTTTTGCTCTCACTCCCTCTTATTCCTATAGGCCAAACTTTCAGACTCCAAAGTCATTCCTGAAAGATGATTATTGAACATCTTATGTTGCATTTTAGGGTCTCTTCCAGTTCATGAAGTCATCAGTTCATGTCACCTCATTTATTGAGGTGTACACAGGTTTGTTTTTTCCATATGTTACTAAGTTAGAATATGACTTTTACTATTGATATATAACTTTAAATTTTCAGATAATGATTGGTAAATAGTTAATAAAATCCATGATCTGTGTTACCATATTGTTGATATTTTACCTTCATAGAAATGACAATCAGATAGATACATGAATAAGTTACTAGAGAAGAAAAAAGTGTCAAAATGCTGTTCCTAAGATGTCTGTAAGATCTTTTTCCCAGTATGCAGCTCACCTTCATCTATATAAAGTCAGTGCAGGATATTTCAAACAAGTTTCCAGTAGACCAAAGTTTCCACCATTATTGATATTAATTTACACTTTTGTTAGTTCTCAGAAGATAGGCCGGGGTTTAAATACTCATAGAACATGGATGACCTGATTTTACCTGTGGTCAGTGCTGTGTCACATAAGAAGTGCCCAGGCTTTACACCGCAGCTTTCAATCTATTAGGATTTTCTTAGTGAAGGCAGACTTTAACCTCAGTATCTAAAGCCCACAGTTCCTAACTTTTAACAAATAAAAAGCTGTATGTTTTCTGAAGCTAATAAACCAGTTTACTGAAACAGCATTGTTGCTATTTATAATTAACTAGTGAAATGAATAGTCATTTATATGTGTTGATTTGCATATAAATAACTCTGCAGATAAATATGATGCAGACAGCGTCCTGAGAACCAGCCAGTCTATAACAACACAAACATAGTGAAAGATAGAGCAAACATTGGTAGGAGTACAAACGTTGAGACAGAAGGAATTAGCACTCAAAAACCAGAGGCAGCTCATACTGGATGTAGAAGAGCTCCCTTTTATAGCTATTATGTCTTACTGTTTTGACTTTTTTAAACTGACATAATTTCTTTGATATTTCATCTCCAAAACACTACACAATGTCTTGAATAAAGACACAGCTAATGGCTTTCTTCTTTGACTATTATAGGGTTTTGTGGCAGAACATAGAAGTCAGTCAATATTCAAAAGATAATTGGTTAAGAAGTTTGCATGAAGAAACAGAAACATATAAAGAAGTGCAGGAGTTGCATTTTATTTTATCCTTAAATGTTTTCATTTAAATTTAAATGTTTTAAAATAATTGTGCCTTCTGGTTTAGATAAACCAACTTATAAAATTGCTTTATGTAGCAGAATATCAACGAATTAAAGTCCTTTTAATAAGCTATTTCAATATATTGTAAAGCTGTTACTTCTTGTGAAAATTTTAAAGTATGAAGGTAGAGTGTCAAAAACGCAGTATAGCACTTTCTTTAATTGAATTACCTCTATGCATTTCACAAAGTTCTTGGATTTTTGTTTGAAGTCTCCTCATATTTCATGCCTTGAAATTAAAAAAATAGTTGAGAAGTCTCTCCAGCAGTTCTTCTGTTCTCTTTTTCATTTTTTATTTTTGATTTTCTTTAATAATATTTTATTATTATAGTTTTTTCCTTCCAGTGCAAACATTTAATCTTTACAGGTATAGTTTCCTACTTTTGCAAATATATTAGTAATTCAAAACTTCACAGTAGCATTATTATATTGCTGACAAATCCAGCTGATATATAAGAGGCTGGAAATTTTCTGTATTTTGTTGGTCAGAAAATTCTCTTATGCCATGAATTAGTTTCTAATAAAAAAAAAGAAATCAAAATGCAAAACCAACTGGAATGCCTGTGAAATCAAAATTAATCCATAAATTATACTGTAAGAGAGAAAGTGATTCCTTTGAATGTGTTCAGTTCCGTGTATTTATCTGTTAAGATATTGTCATTTGGGATATCATTTTTTAACTGATTTTGTGGTTCCTGTATAGGTAATTGATGCAATTTGTTAAGCAAGGTTTTTATTCATGGTCTTAGTGGGAAAAAAAAAAAAAAAGAAGAAGAAACGTAGAATTTTCCAGAATCTATAGGATTCAGAAATACAGAGCTATGTGACTGAAAAATCTAACTGTATAAACATGTAATGCAAATTAATAGACATGTATTAGCAAAGTTGTTGCAATTCTTTTACCCACTCGTTATTCCTAAAAGTGCAGTCAATTTTATATGGCACTTGCCTGCTTGTTCTCTGCTTCACCAGCAAATAGTATATTTCAGGTATATCTTAGTGGCCACAGAACTGATTTTTATTCTCATAGGTAAGAGGATTTGACATGAATGCAGCAATTTCAATTTTTGATTTCTTTAACTTTCTCCAGAACTGCATCAATTTCTGAACATTTTACAAGACGTCATTCATTAACTACAAATTTTTTTAGAAATCAAAATCCCTTTTTGTCAGTCAGCCTCCTGTTCATTTAGACTTTATAGGTTACCTACATGCTTATTCCTTCCGCATGTGCTTATTTGCTTTTCCAGGTCAGAATGCTCTAGAAAGTAACATATGTTAGTAAGTGTATCATTTCATACATAACACAAATAGTTTTCCATATATTTCACTCCAGAATCTTTCCGAACAACTCCATAATCTTTGAAGAATTCAAGTTGTAGAATATTTTGTCTTCCTCCTTATCCTGGTTGGATGATCTGTAACATTCATCATGATATCTGTGAAAATTAGGAAGTGGAATAGTTTGAGCAAAGTGTAATGGGATGAATAATCGTAAACATTAATGTCAATACTAGAGATTGAAATGTGTTCTGAAACATGCCTTTATGCTTTAGACCTTTGTGTCAGATCCAGCTACTGATGCAAATTCATGAATTGGGGTGAATAGGAGCATGTAAACATCTATATAGTAAGGATTCATCATAGTCTAAGAAAATATAATCAATATATTCAATGGAGTCTAGAGAATTTTTCATGTTGCCTCAATATGAACAAATCATGCCTATCAGCTGAACAGGTCTCTAGACTCTTTTGACTGGCTGACTCTCCCAGGAATCTACTTTCAAGTTAATTGCTAAGCATTATATAGAGTCAAGAGTAATACATGTATCGGAAATTGAATCATTTTGACTGAAACTATGATATAAATAAACCTCAGTCAGGCTCTTTCTCTGTCCCTAAAGACAGGAAGTAGGCCACAGTTTATAGCTCTGTGATTGAACTTATTGCCCCAAGAGCAGGATGACCTTATTCATGCTGTCCATTTGACAGAGTGTCAGTGTTTCCCAAGCCCTCTCTAGAAAAGTTCTAGCTAGCCAGAAGAGCCAAACAGCCAGATATGCAAAAGTATCTGGCTGTGTCTGAATACAGCCCTTATTCAGTTTACTAGTGTGGAGACTTTTAGATTAGCATGTTAAATGTGGCTTTGGACTCTTTGCTGCAAATCACCTGAGCAGAGAATTTCCATTTATTACTCTGAGGCTGCAAATGAAACATTTGGCATACTAGCATTTAATTCTTAAGACCATCAAAAGAAGACAAGCAACAAAATATTTCTGATGGATCTGACTCCATTCTTTTTTACAGAGATTATCTATATATGTCATGCTGAATAGTAAGTCAATATAACTGAAATTCACTATAAATATTTGGAATTAATGACCTTAAGTAAAGTAATAAATATTAAAACAAAAATACACTGATTAAAAGAAAAACTGATCTTTCTTCCAAAGCTCTGATAAAGGCAGAAGAAGAATGATTTTTTTTTCAGATACAAAAAAAATTTACACAGCCAGAGGAGGTATTAAATTTTTATTATGGTAACAGTAAATTGATTCTTGAGTAAAATCCCATAAAATCTCCATGATTCAGTTGTGGCATATAACATGTCTCTTGAACAATATAGAATTAATTCGGAATTCATTTACAATTATTTCCCATTTAAAACTCATACTAAAGAACTTAGTATGAAAGGCTTGTATATGGCATTAATGTATTTATTTTTGTTAAATAATTTGGAATTTTCCTTGAAAGCATGCACCTCCATTTTGTACTAACAGGAAAGCAAAATACGTAATTGTGGGTTGACCTCGGCTGACTGTTGAGTGCCCAACAAGCTGCTCTCTCACTCCCCTTCCTCAGTTGGACAGGGGAGAGAAATTATGATGAAAGCTCATGAGTCAAGATAAGGGCAGGAGATGACTCACCAACTGCCATCACAGACAAAACCAGACAGAAATTGGGGAAATTATTTTAATTTATTGCAAATCAAATCAGAATAGAATAATGAGAAATAAGAACAAATCATAAAACATCTTCCCCTGACTATTTCCCTATTCCTGGGCTCAACTTCACTACCAATTTCTCTGCTCCACTGTGGACCTCCACGGTCTGCAGGTAAACAACCTGCATTACCATGGTCTTCTCCACAGGCTGCAGGGGAATCTCAGCTCCAGCGCCTGAAGCAACTCGTCTCCCTCCTTCCTCACTGATCTTAGTGTCTGCAGAGTTGTTTCTTCCACATTTTCTCACTCCTCTCTTCCAATTGCTGTTTCATAGCAATTTTTACCCTTTCTTAAATATGTTATCATAGAGGTGCCACCAACACAGCTGATTGTTTCATTTTTGGGTGGTCAGTCTTGCAGCTGGCTGGAACTGGCTCTTTTGGACATGAGTACAGCTTATGGCCTCTACTTACAGGTGCCAACTCTGTAGCTCTGCTGCTGCCAAAACCTTGCCATGTAAATCCACACACCTAGTGTACACTGAGTCACATCTGAGTTCACCAGAAAGTAAAAAAAAAAAAAGAAAAATCTCCTCCTCTCTAACCAAGACATGTTTAAATGTTTGGAGCTCAATTCTTTTTTTCTCGTGACGAGGAATATGAAATAATCAAATATAATAATTTCACAATATATTTACAAGCATTCTCAATTTACTCAAGCCACTTAGTGGTGTTACAGTTTTGAGGAGCAAACTGAGGAATAAGGAAAACAAGTGCAATGAGATTAATTCCATCCTCCTAATTGGAAATTTCTGTATTTTTATGTTATTTATCTGATAATTTGTCTTATCAAAGTGTATACTGGGCTGGAATGTTTAGTTAACTTTTAAGGTCCATGATGTTTATGTTCAGTTTATGCTCGGACTTCTCAATGGTAATTACTATTCGTAAAGAAAAAAAATAGGAATGTAGAGGTTACTACATACCTTGTTTCTTAATTCTCATGTCAGGACATAAAAAATGCATATAAATATACATAGTTTATACAATAAACTATATCTGTGTTACAATATAGAATATCCCTATGGAAAGAAGTTATGGAACACACAAGATCCAAATACCTTGTTTCTTTGTCAATGAAAGGGCCATGATGTAACAATACATGAAGTACATACCTACCATAAAACATATGCGTAGCCTTGCAAAACCTTAAATATAAGCAACAATGACATGTTGTCAGCAACACGTTTAAACAATTTATCACATCACCCAATTACATATGCTTACCTTTGTCAAGTTTTCTCTCTCTGCAGGTGCTATGCCATTTCAAATTTTTCTGATGGTAGTTCTATGTGGGGGTTTTTTCTTATTATTTTTCAACAATATAATACGTGTATTATTCCACATGTATGCTTGTCTAATTTTTCATTATTGTAAACACAGATATGAACATACTGTTCAATATGGATACTTCTACAGTATAGACCTTAAGAACTTTGAAAAAAATATTTCTTATTTATTTAACTTCTTTGTTGCATATTGGAGACTTTATACAGAATGGCAGTAATTCTCTCTTTGGGTATACTCTGTAATGTAAGCAAATGAAAGGAGCATGTAATAAACAAAAGACAATATTATATCAATCACAAAAAATACTTTTTAAAGATACTGTTATACTATAGATTTAAAACCAATAAATTTATGAATTTGCAATCTTCAGACAAGTATATGTCTCAAAGGTAGATATTTATAGCTTAAATTAGAATATTCTGATTTATAATTCAATCTGTTACACTGTTTGTTTATTATATCCCCTCTAAGTTGCGGAATACATTGTTGTTCATCTTCACCCCTTTCAGCCTTATCTGTAAAAACAAAAACTGTCTAACATTTTCAGATAAGTAGAAAATGAAATAAATTGTATGTTTTTTAATATTATGAGTTTTGTGAATTATGTATCCTGCACTATCTAGGGCATTTTACTCCCATTTCCATGAGAGAAACACAATATTGAATAAAAAAAGTCCTCTGGAGCCAATTTGGTGGAGTAAATTAATCTTCTCTGCTATGTATAGACAGAATGAAACCATCAAGATTGAACAGATACCCTCAAATAAATTGCTTAAGTTTCAGTCATTGTAATCAATTACAAGCCTCAGAGAAAGGAACGTTCCTAGACTGGATGCTATTACACAAGTGTGGTGTTTCCCAGAAAAAAACCCTTATAATACAAGCATGAAAATTTTATCAGAATTGTTTCAGATTACCATTTCCAGCCAGGAAATCATTCTCTGAGAGGGAAAAACAAACTAGCAGCAACCTGTGGAACAGTCAAGTAGAAACGTACAATGTTTTTCAGTTATAATTTTTATTAATTCAAATGATTAATACTAACGGTTGTGATAAGATATAATCATGATTTGTGACTTTTCCTATGGAAGATGATTTCTGGATATTTTTTGTTTCTCAAGCAGCATATCTAACACATTCAGTTTAGGGCACTCTGTAGAATCAGCCTTCAAAAAGGATGTAAAAGGAACCATGCAACTTGCTGATTCATCAACACTGTATTCTAAGCTTCACTAGTTTTATCACACTAGCAGGATATATTCAAAAGAAAAGGATGACCTTTGTCTTAATAGTAGGAGTCTTAAATGAGATAAGAGCTGACACTTCATTGTTATAACTCAGTCTAATCTTGAATATGTATGAGTACTCAGCATACTTTTACTATGTTTTTTATATCTTTGATTTTTATTTTAATCATCAAGGCATTTCCTATTTAATATTTGTACATCTGGAGGAGCACATATTTTCTGTGAATATATTCAGTGGAAGTGATATAGAAGACACACATCGATGCCTAGAATAATGCTGTTACTTTTTCAAGCCACAACTCCTTCTGTTTTTTCTGCTTATCATTAGAATTTCACCTTCTGATATAGTACATAATGCATTATGCTTCTCCTCAGCAGTCCATCTTGTCTCTGAATTTGGTAAAGGTTGCTTAGTTCTCAACAGTAGTAGTGTTAAATTTAAGTAGGCTGATATTGTGATTCAGGCCTTACTGAAAGCTATGATTTATTCATTAAAATTAAAACTTCTGTTGTAGGTATTTGGAATGAGAGACAGGAAGGAGGATGGGAAGGGGAGAGTTTGCTAAATGGTTATTTTTTTGCGTATAGAATAACTGAATAGGCTAATTTTAAGCCTTTTTATTTCTCTGAGCTTTTAGAACTCCTTTTCTAAATGAGAACATCTGTTCCAGTACTATTTCTTCTAGCTCAAATAGTTCCATGACTAGCTAACAGAAGTATTTTCCTCTACTGCATCTCATCAAACTTTTTTTTCTTAAATCGTGCCATTTGTATATTGATTCTCCCACCTCCAAAACAAGATGGTCAAGAGCTTTGTGTGAAGCTAATTCATAGTAAAAAATATATTAAAAAACTCACGCTTACCAACTATGTTTTTTTTAGTATTCAGTTAATTACAAGATTTTATTTAATTATAGTTATCACTAATAGTTGAAATGTGAAGTAGGGTTCTGCTAGCCATTCGAGATCTTAAATCAATTGCATACTATCTATAGCTTTCATTAACTGAACTGGCTAAAAAAAAGTCCAAAGGTATGCTTGTGGTTAAGACTGGTTTTTTGTTTAGTTAAGCCTCATCCTTATGTCATAAAAGTATATCCTAGAGGAACCAGTTACAAGACACTATTAATTGTGAATACTTTTCCCCTCGTATAATTAAACCCTAAAAGGCCTTATACATTTTGTTTATTCAAAACATAAGCATTTCAGCAGGTGTTGACTGTGAACTGTCTTAAAGACAGTGGGTTTTGTTTATTTACCTGTGTTCCCAAGGAAAACAAATTTTAATTATGAATTTAATGATTATTTTATCTGTATTTGTTCCTTCATCTCTGAATTACTTTCGTCCTCATTGCAGACAGAACTGGAGTGAGACAGCACTCTGACAGAATTAGCTTTTCTGGAGTGGTAGTCAGTAACTGTTAAAGAAGGTACAAGCTACTGTGCATAAATAAAATTGTTAAATATTTTTGGTCCTGAGATCCATTTACTCTTACTGAACACCACAGTGTAAATGACACAGTTTAAAGAATCTTCATTAAAGACAATATCATTATATATAACAATTACTGTAATTCTCTTAAAAAGAAAGAAAAAAACAAAACAAGCAACACAAACAATGGCTTGGGTTGGAAGAGACTTCAAAGATTACCTAGTTCCAACTCCTCTGCCATGGGAAGGCATGCCTTTCACTAGACCAGATTGCTTAGAGCCCCATCCAACCTGGCCTTGAACACCCTCAGGGATGGGGAATCCACAACTTCTTTGGGCAACCTGTTCCACTGCCTCACCACCCTTACAGTAAATAATTTCTTCCTAATATCTAATCTAAATATACTCTGTTTCAGTATGAAATCCATTCCCCCTTGTCCTGTCACTATATGCTCTTGTCTCTCTTGTAGGCTTCCTTCAGGTACTGGAAGGCCGCAATTAGGTCAACCTAAAACTTTTTCTTCTCCAGGCTCAACAAACCCAATTCTCACCCACCAGCACCCCAGGTCCTTCTCACTGGGCTGCTCTTGATCTGTTCATCCCCCAGTCTGTATTGATACTGAGCATTGACCTGACCCAGGTGCAGCACCTTGCACTTCGTCTTATTAAACTGAATGACATTCTCATGGGCCCACTTCTTGAGCTTCTCCAGGGACCTCTGGATGACATCCCATCCTTCAGGTGTGTCAACCACATCACTCAGTTTGGTGTCATCTGCAAATTTTCTGTGGCTGCACTCGATCCCTGCATCTATGTGATTAATGAAGATATCAAATAACACTTGTCCCAATATGGACCCTTGAGGGACATCGCTTGTTACTGATATCCATGGGGACTCTGAGCCATTGACCACTACCCTCTGGATGCAACTATCCAACCACTTTTTTATCCCATCCAACAGTCCACTCATCAAATCCCCCTCTCTCTGATTTATAGAGAAGTATGTTGTGAGGGACTGTGTCAAAGACTTTACAGAAGTCGAGATAAATGACATTTGTAGCCCTTCACTTGTCCACTAATGCACTTACTACATCATAAAAGGTCACTACATAGATCAGGCAGGACTTGCCCTTAATGAAGGCATGCTGGCTGTCTCAAATCACCTCCCTGTCCTCCATGTGCCTTAGCATAGCTTCTAGAAGGATCTGTTCCATGATCTTTCCAGGCACAGAAGTGAGGCCAACAGATTGATAGTTCCCACAGTGCTCCTTTCTACCTTTTTTAAAGATGGGTGCAATGTTTCCCATTTTCCAGTCACTGGGAACTTTACCTAACTGCCATGACTTCCCAAATATTATGGAGAGTGGCTTAGCAACATCATCAGCCAATTGCCTCAGGACTGTGGGATGCATCTCATTAGGTCCCCTAAACTTTATGTACATTCAGGTTCCTCAGATGGTTATAAACCTGCTCTTCTCTTACAGTGGGAGAGACTGTGCTTCCCAGGCCCATCCTGCTTTCCATCCATGCAAGACTTGTGGAAAAAGAGGTTGCCATTGAAGACTTAAGCAAAAAAAATTTGCTGAGTACCTCAGCCTTCTTCTCATCTGTTATTACCAATTTTCCAGCATTGTTTACTGGGGGGCTACACCTTCTTTGACCTTTTGTTTCTGGTTAACACACCTGTAGAAGCACTTCCTGCTGTTCTTTGTGTCCTTTACCAGGTTCAGTTTCAGCTCTCCTTGCCCTTCCTCATTTTATATTTACACAATCAAACTTAATCTCTATACTCTTCCCAAGTTGTCTGTCCTTGTCTCCACTTGCCTCTGCATTTGCTTCTTTCCCTTTAGTTTGACCAGCAGTTCACTACCCATAATATGAATTGATGGAACTAGTATGAATATCCATCTCTTCTTTTACTGATAAAATGATCACAGTTTATATACTATAAAGTGGTAATATTTATCTTGTATTATAATGCTGAAATGGTGATCTTTCCATTCTCTCAAGCAGCATACACATCTATGCTTTGATCAAGACAGTAAGTTTGTAATACTGTAGAGAATACAACTGGGGAAAAGCTCATAGATCTCAAAAATGTGGAATTTTCCATTAGCATGTCTTATAAACACAGATACGTTTTGTATGTGAGGTTTCGAAATTCAGGTCCCAAAAATTATTTATATTAAACCCACATACAGGGAAAGCAGAAGTAAGTATCTTCATTTCATGTTTTATTTTCCAAATGGTCTTGGTTTGGGATTTGTGTGTGTGTGCTTATTTCACAGAACAAAATTATGTAGACCATGTTTCTATCATGATCAAGTATTTTTGAATATTAAATAACTTAGCACAAGTTTGAAATGACCAGTATTTAGCTTTCAATCTGTTACATTCGTATTCTGTGAACAATCACTTTAATTTCCTTGTGAAATAAGACTGGTCATGTAAGTGCGTGTAATTTTTTAATCTACTTCAGTAATGTTGTTTTGTTTTATTTTTTTCAAGAATCTTGAAAGGTCTACAAATGCAGGTTATAGTAAATACATTTCACATTGAGGATCTGACTAGAATTTATACAGGAAAATCAAAAATAAACAATCTGAAAAAAGAAAATAGGCAATCTAAAAAAAAGAAAAACTAATTACATATGCATGTTACATTGCACTGACAGTTCATGGATGCACTTGAAAAAACACAACCTCTCAGAAACAAATTTAAAAGATTGTCTTCTTATAGTAACCCATCTTTTTAAATCTTCTTTACTCTTTTTGATATTTTTTAAGGTAGGTACCATTACTACAGAAATTATGATGAAGAGAATATCACTATACACTGTTAACACTAGGATTTTAAGGACAGCAAATTAATCTGACTTCAACAGTAGGAAGGTTTGCCATTTGAAATTATTAAGGTGTCAAAAGAAGGAAAGTAGTGTCTAATAAACACTACTCGTGCCTTTGAAAATCTTGCCCAGGAATTTCACAAGTATTTAAATCTGATACATAACATTTAATGGAAGTAATGGGTGAATAACATTTTATCAAATATTTAACTTCATCAAGGAAGCAGGCATTTGAGAATTTAGGGGACACACAAGCCGGCTTTGACATATGTATCTGCAGGACTGTTTCAAGGAATATTCTCAAAATTACTACTATTCTTATTGACATTATTCCTTGTGTTGTTTACAGCAAACTATTAGCTAATAGGCTTCTGTTTTGAAACGACACCACATGTTTATTGATTTTTACATATAGACTCTTAGATATAAAGTTATAAAAGGAAGTAAATTAATTGGCATCGAGAAATTTTCTCAACGCAAGGAACACATGGAACTTTCTTTGATGCATGAGATTAAGACTTGTGAAGTCAGTCTTTTTAGTCCTTGCTGTGAAGCAGATTTCCTAACTGATGTTGTGTCCCTGATTGTAAGACAAATACAGTAATATAGTTTCATAAATTTTTGTAGAAGCTTGGTATTTTTATCAAGTGAATTTCATATATTTATGAGGTAAGCAGCCAGAAAGGCAATGAAAATTGTGAAGGAAAAGAAAATGTCTGCTGAAAAATGTAATGTAATGGCCAGTCTTCGTGAGCGAAGATTTGGGAAAGGTCATTAACCCTTCGAGCCTGCGCAGTGGATTTTTTAGGTGAGACACAGCGTGCGCTGAACTGAGCCCACCCTTTAATCCTGAGGTTCATCTGCCGGGGCCGAGCAAGCTTGGACAGTGGCAGTGAGGTCCTCAGAACGTAGGTTTGTTTAGAGTGACCTTCTCTTAGATGGATTGCCTTACAAGGCTGACGAGCTCCATCTGCCCGGGGGGCTGGGAATCGAACCCGGGTCGCAGCGGTGAGAGTCCTGCACCCTAACCATGCTGAAAAATACTGATAGAGGAATTACCTGGCAGACTGGGAGCTCTGAGCTCGGTAACTAGACCTTGGACCCAAAAGCATTCTTGAGAAGTGCAGCTGACCTCTTTGAACTACAGCCTGGGTACCTAGAAACCAGACACATAGAATCATAGAATGATTTGGATTGGAAGGGACCTGAAAGATCACCTAGTTCCAACTGTCTTTTCATGGAGAGGGATATCTTCCACTAGACCAGGTTGCTCAGAGCTCCATTCAACCTGGCCTTGAACATTTCCAGGGATAGGGCATCCAATTTAATGTTACATCCAGCCTCTGTGGAGGTTCTTGTTAATATATCCTTTGGAGTAGATTAGAGTGAAATGACACTGAATGACCAGTATGTGATATATGTGTGTGCATGTGTGCATTTTTGTGTGTGTACTTTTGAACAATTTGTTGCGAAGGAAAGGAGGTATGTATCCATTTTGGTTGTTATCTATAGCAATATGACAGTTTAAAACTATGAAAATATCACTTAGGAAAATATATAAGGAAAAGAAAGAAAGAGAAAGAAAGTGTAAGAATAAATAGCAGAGAGGAAAAGGATCACCACCCATGGATCCGGCAACGAGACTTGATTGTTGCAATTCAGATATCCCTTGGTCAAAGTGATGGTTGCAGTCTTGATTTGTTGGATGTGGGGGAAGCTTTTACTTTTATCTTATGGATGTATAATTTTGTCTCAACTAATTGAGAATTAGGGAATTCAAGCAAATTTAGTCTGCTACAAGGACTTATGCATATTTGGAATCATACAAATCAAGGAATATGCATTGACCTTCCCAGTTCTGCCTCAGAAGGCTTTAGATTTATGATGATTTGGCTAAATTTTTTACAAATATTAATGACTGAACTAAATAATCTTAACAAAACAAAAGAAAATGTTACATGGGAAATGGTTGAGTCCCTCTTCCTAGACCANATTTCAGCAGGTGTTGACTGTGAACCGTCTTAAAGACAGTGAGTTTTGTTTATTTAACTGTGTTCCCAAGGAAAACAAATTTTAATTATGAATTTTTTACAAATATTAATGACTGAACTAAATAATCTTAACAAAACAAAAGAAAATGTTACATGGGAAATGGTTGAGTCCCTCTTCCTAGACCAGAAGCAAGGACAGCCTTGGACCACAAACGGAACATGGATAGAATACAAAAAAGCCTTTTATCAACTCTTAAGCTACTCTTAATTTTTATGCAAAACTGACTGTCTCTCTCCCAGAACTTCCCTTGCTGCATGAACTTTTCTAAACAGGCTTAATTCTCCATACAAACTGCAGGTTCTTGGACTCTTCTAGGGGACACCTGACTGACTCTAGACTCTGTGACACAGATCATCTTTGAAGTGAGACTGTCTGTTATTTTACTGTTCTTTGGACGCATTTTTGGAGTTGGTTTTGTTTGCCCTTACACTTCTGGGATGGTTGGATCCCCTTCTGGAATTGGTTTGTCCTTCCCTTTGAGATGACTTGGCCACTTCTGAAAGCTTTCTAATTTATATTTTCTGATATTATTAGGAAGTAGATGGACATTCCATTTAAACTTTGGAAAAGAATTTCAATATTTCTAATAAATACTACAGCAATCAACCTTAAAGTCTTTACTGAGGTCACATATTCCACATTCCTAAGGAATGCTTAGCATCTTTACAGAATATATCTGATTAAAAAAAAAACCCAAAAGCAAAACACACAAAACACAAACAAACAAACCCCCTCATTTCTCTTATTTTTATTTTTAAAGTTGAAATTAGACCTTTAAGGTTAGTATATAAAAGGAAAAATATGCTTTTTAAAACAACAGCACTGGGAGGCACACAGCTATATTCCCCAAAAATTTATTGTGAGTGTATCTCATTATCTCAAAGAAAGATTGAAATGAAATTATATAGGGAGGAAAACAGCTAGAGATTTGTCATTTCTTTGTTTCTGTGTATACATATATAATGTACCTCTGATTCTGTAATATGTGTCTTTTGAGATAAACCTAATATTAATAAATTATAAGAGAAACAATATCTACCAGCAGTGTGATTAGCAATTTAATATGCAATACTAGTACAGTAGAGATGTAAAAATTATATGCAGTGATGGATGAAATAGCAGAAAATGTTGATTCAGAAGTCCTAAAGCTATTCAGACATTTATGTATAAAGCTTGTCACAGACTTCTGTAGAATTATTATCAGAAAAACCACAAAACCCAGTAAAGGAAAAGGTTGAATTATGATGAAGTGAATGAGGAATCCACAAAAATAAGAGATAAATATACTCTACCTAACTCTACAGATACTGGTTTCATTTAAAACGAATTAAAGTAAGTCAGTTTCCTAATTTTAAAGTTTTTTTTTTTTAGGCCAGACAGAATTATTTTTAAAAAATAATAAATATTTCTGTTGTTTTTAATAGAAGTACTGGGGACCTACTTGGCTAGATGACCTCACTGAAAATTTTCAAATGAATGTTTTAAATCATAAGTTTTAAAACCAATTAGTAATAAAAATACTGGTTTTTTTTTCTGCTGAATAGTGTATCATTGCTTACCATGAAAGAAATACTGCATTTTCCCTTCAGTATTACCTCTCTCCAATGGAAAACAGAGTCTTTTTTTTATTTAATCAACTGTGTGTAAAATTTTTGTGAAAGGCTAAAGAACGTTAAGGGAATCTAGTCAGATATCACCTAAATATGTGTTTGAATTCAGACTTCTGCTCAAGAAACAACTTCACAAGGATGTATGCTCTAGTCAGCATTATGGCATACAACTACATGGCACAGTGCTGCATTGTTGGCTCTGTGCTTCTTTAAAACTATTGTGACTTTGACTATTCCAGAATCTTAAATACAGAGCAAGGACAAATGTTCAGTCCTTGCTAATGGTTATCAATACACAGGTGACAGGAGTAACTGGAAATGCAGTATTCTCACAATTCCACCAGCACTGTTCCTCTTCTCTACACTACTCTCTCACTTTTATTCCTATCTAAAGAATGTTCCCCACTTATTGGAATATTCAATGCTTCTATTGACATGCTACCACACCTCAGCACACTTTTATGAGGATGTCTATCCCATTTACAGATGTGATACATATTCTGAGAGTGGTTTATTTGATGGTCTCCAACTATTCCAAACACACAGATCCTGTGACAAAATGTGTTCAACTACATTTGAGTAGTCACAGCTAGTGAAGTAAGGACTACCAGGCAGCAGTTCTTATCACTCTAACATATAACTGTAACCATCAGGTAAACCATTCCCTGAATAAATTTCTCCCCACTTCACTGCAAAGAGTTCATAAAGGCCCAAACTTGACCCTCTAATATATTTAGAAAAAAAACAAAACAAAAAAAAAAAAAAAAAAAAGAAATTGATTGGTTACTCTTTGGGTTGTATCAGGCTGAGCTCTGATACTGTGCAGCCGCATTTTAGGGACTTGGGCTTCTGAAAGAGAGTAGTATAAAAGCCTGCTTCAGGATAAGAAAGTCACAGGTACAGATGGTGGTGGGACTGGTGGGAGAGATCATTAGTACCTCAAGGATTTGTGAAAGAAAATACCAAAAAGCAAGCTCTAAAACCCTAAAAGAACAAGGACAGTGAGGTCACAAAGATGACTTGGTCTTCCTGGTTGGAGATTGCTGATGTCAGGTCAGGCCTGGCCATCAACATCCATAACATTGACAGTGCTGGGGCAAAAAAATAGGGATGCTTTTCGAAGTATTGTTTCACTTTTTACTAAAGGTAAATTACTGATAGCAAGAATTAACTAAGATGATTAATAAAACAATGAAAGTTAACCTTCAAAAAAATTATTGATACTGTTTCTTTAGAGGAACTACTAGATTAAGTAATTTTGTAGTCTCAGTATAAGACAATTCTGCATCATAATATCAGGCTTGTTCTGCTCATTTTGCCTAAAGAAGAGTTCAATTTAAATTAAAGATATTCCCTTTCTTTGGTTTTTTTCAATAATTGTTCCTATAGAAATGCCTTAAAAAATAAACTATGCATCCTAAATTGTCTACTATTTATTAACAAATAAATTTAATTTTGATCTATTTATAAATCTGTTATTATTTTAGAAAGATTTGTTTTCTTTGCAATTTTTTTTTTCTTCTGTTAATGGCATAAATCACACTGGTATATGTGCAGCTCTTTTCCAAATATTTATCTATTTAGCTGGTCATATCACTTTAAAGGGCATTTATCAAAAATTAGACCAGAGTGCATTTTTGAATGAACAGCTACTTTTCATTAAAAAAAAAAAAAAAAGAATTATGTTTGGTTTTCATCTTTTCAGGTAGAATTGTTTCAAGAACCAAGACATATAAAATTGATCCCAAAACAATAGTATTAACATTGTCCAGTTGTTAATACATAATAATGACTGCTTTCTCAGACGCATCGCATAAATAAATCTTTTTATTTATCTTTGTTTTGTGTATCATATATGAGATTGGAAAAGCTATACAGAATTATTTTGTGATTCATACTGCTCATAAGTGGTTTTACTTATTTTTGGTTTTTTTTACTGTTTATCACATCATTTTTCAGAATATTGATTATCCTTTCTTCTGTATCGATATATTAACCTTTCCATACTCTTTTCTCTGTTGCCAGCACTACTAGGCAAAAGGTACTAATTTATACAATTAATGTATCCATCTTCAGTTCCAGCACTTCTACTCCAGGTTCAGACAGCTATTCCTTGGAGACAAAAAGCTATATGAAGACATACATCATTCATTCTTTCTTTATGTGATAACTTCCTTTAAATTCACATTTAGGCACCTTAATGCATAGTAGATGGTGACTAAGGATCTTACTCTTTAACCAATAGGCTTAGTTCTATAAGAAGGCTTGTATTTCACATTTATTTTTGTGAACATTTTTCTATTTTCTGCTGTGGAAGTTGTAATATTTAATTTGTTCTTTCACTAAAAATTATACTTTGAGTTGTTATTTCAAACTACTTATACAAAATTTAAATAAATGAAAACTTGTTATTAATGGTTTTTGTTTTTTAACAAAACAAGAAATTTAACTGATTTGTCAGAGTAGAATAAAAGAAAGCAGTTATTCCTAACTGAAATTTGTAGTTAAGAAAATGTTTAATGAATTGCATTTTATTCAAGTGAAACTATTTTTAGGTTGATACAAATGTGTTATTTTAAGTGTAGATCTTTAGGTTTTGTTGGTTTTGGTTGGTTAATTTTTGTCTGTTTTCTCTAGGGGAAAACATCTGTAATCCACAAGTGCAACCCATTTACTTGTTCTATTTATGTTCCATGTTTTGAACTTTACAGCTCCTGAAAACCTTTTCAAATTAATTTTAATTTAACTAGTTTTAAAATTGGCTTACAAGTTCTTTTCCCTAACCAATACCCTAAATTTCATGTAAAATTTCTTCTGATAACATTATATTACTGTCTGTCACAGATAAAATTTGGGGCAAAATAGTCCCAAGAATAGAATCACACCATCCAGTGACATAATATCTAATATTTTTCTCTCAGAGTTGGACAGACATAGTGGGTGGATAGCAATTTCTATTCTACAAAAAACATATACACATACGCCCATATACACACACGCAGTCTGCACAGAACCTGCTCACGTCAGCCAAGGTCTCTGATCCAGGTACAACTGATACTGTGGTCTCCAGGGAACAGTATGCTGACTCCAGCTGGTCAAAGAATGGTCTGGTCTCTGGCCTTTACATGGCTGCGTTCCTCCTTAAACTCAGCTCTCAGCATTGTACAAGACATTCATGGATGTATTTCTCATAAAGAGCTATTGTTTTCACTTTTTACTGTTTTCTGACTTAGACATTCAGCATAAACAGACAATAGTCTTTTTGGCCATGTAACCTCAAGCCAATGTCTCTTACTTTCTTGATATCTAAAGCAAATTAATAGTCAATAGTCTAAAGTGCATTACCAACTTTTTATTTTCTTGCCCTCAGTGTGTTACAAAGAGATAAATTAGGAACTTCCCTCTCATTTTTTTTCTTTCCCAGACATATCTAAATCATTAGAGTTCAGTAGAGGAAGTCTAGAGCCTTTGGAAATACTCCCCCCTAAAAGGAATTATCTTGTTTTGTTTGTTTGTTAGTAAATGCCAGAATCTTTTAATGAGTTAGAGCTGGACAGATGGATTAAAGATCTCATTTGTTTGAGCATGCTTTCAGGTAAGCTTCACCATATGACAATTTTTAAATATAACCAAATACTAAAACTTTTTTTATAATGTTTATGACCTATTTATCATACCTTTATATACCAGCAGCTATGTTCAATTTTTTAACATTATCTAGTATAGTTTAATTTAACATTTTAAATTTTGCAAATTAATAAATATCTATGAGTCTGTACTTAGCATTCCACAAAGAATGACATTCACTTCACTGAATTAGATTATGAAGTACACAACTTACTTGAGTTCCAATAAGCTACCAGTGTACATTATTATAGTCAGAATAAGTAACCAGCAGTAATATTTATTTGTACCCAAAAGTAAAAATTACAATCCTCCTTTTTCATTTTTTATATGCTTAGGAAGCTCTGTTTTCCATTTAGTCTTCAAAGCAACCTTATAAATGAGGTCATGTTTTGTGCTTTATTTCAGAACACCATTCTTGAAAAAATAAAAAAGCAACTAGGTTTAAAATATTTCTTTTCAGTTTGGAAGCAATGTTATGCAGTATTTTTAGTTGCATTTCACTAGGTTCCAAACTCTTTTGTCATTTATTGTTGTTTCCAATAGTCCCACATTAATTTATTTTCATCAGATTCTGCCTTACTTGGCTTTTTTTTTCTTTTTTCTTTCCTACATCTTTGCTAGTGTTGTAAATAAATCAAAACACAAATGCACCCATGAAGTCAAGCAAGACACAATGGATCTCTATTCCATGTTTACAAAATAATATCCTAATATTTGTACTGTTTAATTTCTTTCAGTTTTTCTACCTGTTAATTTTAGCAATATTCACAAAAGATTTTGACACACAAAAAAGTAATGAATATTAAGATTTATGATAATTAATTTATGTTAATATTACAGAAGGCATATATTGTTGTCAGGGTCCATTGTTTAAGATTGTTATTTATTTCAAGTTTTGATATAACTTTCCTATAGTTTGACTGTTTCTCAATTATGCAATTTCGTACTTTGTATTCCTCAAATGACTGTGCTAATTTTCCCTGTTCTTTGGGGTTTTTTTCTATATCCTGATTGGTATGCTTCATGATTCTTCCAGTTAATAAGTACCTTCCATTTTGGATTAGAATATCAAATCTTGAAAGAACTCTATGAGTGCAAATATAGAAGCTACAACAGAAGCTCATGTAGTACAGCTGCCCCTTAAGGTATGGTTCCAATTAAAAACATCCATGGCCAAAACTACCGGTTATCTATTTTTGTATTCTACTGAACTGAAGAATAGCTGTTGCAATGAAACTATAATCCTAGAAGCCTAAAATTTGTAATTTCTAGAAATTAATACACATTTTCCTTTAGCTAGACAGCTTCTTTAAAGCTGAACTGCTGTGAGTCTATTTCCATTAATTATCTGACAGGGTATATTTACTTTTAATAACATCAAACTCTACAGACATAAATAAAAAGTAATATTCAAATTGAATACAGCTTTTAGTGGTAAAACCCACCTTGAAATGATTCTTTTTCATTATTATTCATTGTTATTACTCTCACTTTAGCCTTGTTTCTTGTTTTTCCCATTCTTCCTGATCTTCTTATCCTTCCTTGAAAGAAAGATAGTCAGTCAAATTGAGGCCAGCCTTAGCTATTCACAAATTCACCTTCTGGTTTTCTTCCACTTAAGAACTGTTTTGGGCATATTTAATAAAGGACAAAATCTGTGCTGACTCTGTGCCAGTCCAACACATTACTCAGTCATTAGAGCACTCTTAAATCTTACTTTAATACTTTGACAAAATGAATGAATTTGATGATACATTCCCTGCCTTCTGATGTGGGTCACATACAGTCTTTCCTCTTGATGCTGTTCCACTTGGCATTTAGTGACCTGAATGTAGAGCAGTATTACACCATGGCGATGAGGTCACTAAGACAGTAACTTATTTTGATTCTTCTTCATACCTTATTCACACAGAATCCTAAAATCAGTTTCTGCAATTTTTAAGAGAAAAATGATGCCAAACTCTGATTTAACTGCATACTGTGTGTCTAAACCAACAAAATTCAAAATGTGAAAGGTTATTCATGAGGAATAAAACATGGATATAACATATATAGAGGAGTCCACCATTGTTTGCTGTAGTAAGGCTTATCCTCAGTGAAGTGTTTGATATTGTCTCCCATAACGTCTTCATAGGTAAACTGGCAAATGATAATGTTAGATAAATGTATGGTGAGGTGGATTGAAAACTGACTGAATGGTCTGAGCCGAGAGAACTGTGATCAGTGGTAGAATCCACCTGGAGTCAAGACATCAGTCTTATACTCTGTGGTCAGTGCTACGACCAGTGTTGCTTCACACCTGCATTTATGACCTGTACGCTGAGACAGAATGCATGATGAGCAAATTTTTGCAGATATGAAACTGGGAGGAGGGGCTGATGCCCTAGTGTTGTACTGTCATTAGTCTGCAGACTGCAGACTATCAGTTGTACTGTCTACAGTCTGCAGAACTGAGCTGAGAAGAAGGTCCTGAAGTTCAACTAGAGGAAAGGCAAAATTCTGCAACTTGAGAGAAATGAACCCGGGCACTGGTATATGCCAGGAACTGCTGAGGAAGGCCCTGGGTTCCTGTTGGACAGCAACCTGACCACAGGCCAGTAGTGTACCCTTGTGGCAAAAAAGATGAGCTATATTAGGATGAGCTTCCTGAGCTATATTAGAAAGAGCACTTTCAGTGAGTCGAGGGAGCTAATCCTTCCACTCTGCTTAGCACTGGTGAGGCCACAGCTAGAGTGCTGTGTCCAGTTCTTGGTGCTCTAGTACAAGAAACATATGGATTTATTGGAAACATCTGGAAGTAGTCCACAAAGATGGTTAAAAGCATCGTGGGTAACCTCACCCAGCCTGGACACAGAAAGGGCTGGCAGATTGAGAGCTCTTTCTCAGTTCCATGGCTAGTGGTGCCTGGCAGTCCTTGGTAGAACCATTTGTCTTGTTAATTTTAATAACAAACAACACTCCCCCCAGTGATCAGCACACAACTTCTTCAAGGGACAAGTGGAATTCAGTAACATAGATAGAGCAATAACAGATGTGATACCCTTTACTGTGAGATTAACCAATCACTGAAACCGGTTGTCCAGAAAGACTGTGGAATCCCATCCTCAGTGTAATTCAAAAGCCGTGTGGACATGATCTTGGGCAGCTAAGGTAGGAATGAACCAAATGGCCTGCAAAGGTCCTTTTCTATCTCAACTATTCTGTTGACTTTCATATGAGGAAAAGCTGAGATAGTGGAGACATAATTATTTTCTAAAGTAGTTCTCTTTTATTTTCAATCATTTAACAAGTCTTCACATTCAAGGTTTTTATACTCAAAATTAAAAAATATTAATATTCAATTAATGTTGTTAATATTGATATTGTTTGTTTTATTTTGGTTGTAATTCCAAAGATGAACATTCTATTAAAAAAAATAAAACAAACCAAAACCAAACCCAAACAAATCTGCAAATGTCCTAAGTGTTTGCGGTTTATTCGATTTCTAAGAGATAAAGCATACTTTCAGTGTCTTGAGAGGTATTCATTACCCTCCCCTTAAATACAACATCAATAGATACTTGAAGTAATACTCAAAAATTCTTATTCTTAGAAGGTTTTTGAACAATGTAATTTCCAACTTTCAGATAATTCCACTATTTCTGGTTGTGGTGGGGGAAAAAAGTGTTTTTCCCCCTGGAGTTAAAAAAATGGTAACCCCCGAGGGAGTGGTGTCTCTCTTGGTATTGACCCAATCAGCGCTCCTGCAAAATTTAAACATATCACACCAGACCAGAAAAGAAGGATGATGATGTAGTTGGAGAAGAAGTGGTCATGTTCTGAAGCCATGAGGAGAAGGGGCAGGAGCCCTGATGGGGGGCCTAGGACCCCCCAGCCCCAGCTGGGGGGCTGCAGGAAGTTGGAACAGTGTTAAACTGGGCCACGTACTGTAGCTAAGAGCTGGGGGAAGTTTCTCCACTGTGAGCAGCAGCAGGAGATACTGAAAGTGGCGGCAGAGCAGCAGTGAACGGAGAGACTATGGCAGAAAGCCAAGAGATAAGAAACAAGCATGCAGCTGAGACAGAGAGAGAGAGTTTTGGGGTAAGAACTGAATCAAATCCCCTAAACCCTTTTGAGACCCCTCCTAGGAGGAGGCGGTGGACCCCTACTGGAAGGGAGTCTTGGGATGCAGCAGTACCAGAGAGAGGAGCTGAGAAGCTCAAGACGTCCTGGAAGCTGGACCGGGACGGCCAGATGGAATGCGGAGGGGGTGACCTTGCCCCCCGCTGCTGCTGCCAGGCTGGCAGCCTGAGACAGAGCACAGGAGCTCTGGTAGAACTCTTGAGGCAAAGACTTTCAATTGAAAGCTGCTCGAGAAGTTCTGACTCAGGGGTAAACCCCCTGAGGAAAGGGACCATCACAAAGACCCCTGCACTTCATGATATGACGTGGTGAAGTGAGCCTTTGTCCCAGTTAACGCAGTCCACGGGAGAGAGAGACCTTTGCTTGGAGTTGAAGGGCTGAGAAGGGGTGAGAGGAGACTCCCCTTGTGTGTAATGGAAAGAGATCCAGCTACAACTTCAGCTATGACTGCTGCATGGAAGAGAGACACTGCTGTTCTGAGTGGAAAGGATCTTTTCCTTCTTCTCTTCTGGACTTTTATTGGAGGGAGAAGAGATTTGATCCAATGTAAATACTGCTTTATCATAGGAAAGATAATTAGGATTGTATATATAATGTATTATAATATTTATTTGTGTAGTGATTGTAATATAATTCCCTTCCCCCCATATTGAGTCTTGTGTTGTGTCTGGAAAACCCATCTCACACTGGGATGAGTTGTGGGAGGGGGGCTTGGACTCGGGAATTGGATTTTTAGGGGTCTCAAACCACGACACTGGTCCTATTCTTTTCTGTATAAAAATAAGTAATTTCAATCAGAAGAAAAGTGTTCAGATTTTCTTTACACATCTCTAAAACATTACTTTCAATCATTTCCTAAGTTACCACTTATAAATTTGGTAAGTATACATATGTATACAGTCATATTTTATAGACTTTAATTGAAAAACTGAAAGTAACATTTCAGCTGAAAGTTTAACAACCTTCTGTCTTACATATGATATTCTTTTAGATACACAACAAAATGAAATTTGACTTTTGTGCAACAGGAGCACACTGTTGGCTTGATTCAGTTTATCAGTCATCATGTTTCTTAAGCATTTCCTTCAATCAGTTATTTCCCATTTTTGAATTGTGATTTTCATATTTCTTAATTAAACACAGTACTTTGCCTGTGTCTTAATGGGATTTGATTGATTACTGATTACTGATTATTGATCAATAATTATTATTGATCATTAAAAATTTTAAATCATTCTTCCAGTTTAATCAAGATGTTTTAAATTCTAGTTTTGTCCTAAGAAATTGCAACCACTTCCAACTATGAGTTGGTAAGAGATTTTATATGCACCCTTTTTACTGTATTATCTAAATAATAAATGTAATTATTTTATTGAACCTGTTAGGTGTACTGGACTCCATATGGAATGTTCTGCTCATTTTCCTGTGAGCACTGTTAACTACTCTTTTAAGTAGAGGTTTTTAATGAGATGTAAAGTACTGCTGTGCCACCTAATTTTCCAAGTCAAATTAGGAAGTTGGCATGAAAAACAAAATGCCAATCAAACCAAGTAAGTTAAGTCTTTCTTTTTCCTTCTATGCACTGAACCAGAAATTGTTTTGAAGTAAGATTTAAAATTGTTTGGCTTGATTTGTTCTTGACAAATATATCAGTCTGAGTATTACTATAACAGTAAACCACCCAAACTTGTATAAGGATCTTACAGTGAAAACAGCCATGTAAGCAGAAAACAGATGGATGATCTATGCTTTATGATATTTAGGAGTTAAATATAGCACAGGAGATAACAGATGCACTCAGACAGACCAGGGAATACTCAGAAACAATAAGACTATATTGGTCAGTGAGAGAAGGAATAGCAATAGCTTTTTTTTTTGGCTTAAACATAAAAGAGTGCCATGGAAAGGGACTTGGGGATCCTGGTCGATGGCAAGTTGAATATGAGTCAGCAGTGCCCTGGTAGTCAGGAGGGTCAACCATGTCCTGGGGGGCATCAGGCAAAACATCGCCAGTCGGTTAAGGAAGGTGATTGTCCCACTCTGCTCTGCACTGGTGCAGCCTCACCTTGAATATTTTGTGCAGTTTTGAGCACCACAATATAAGAAAATGTTAAGCTTTTACACAGTGTTCAAAGCGGGGCAACAAAGATGGTGAAGGGTCTCGAGGAGAAGCCGTATGAGGAGCAGCTGAGGTCATTTGGTCTGTTCAGCCTGGAGAAGAGGAGACTGAGGGGAAACCTCATTGCAGTCTACAGCTTCCTTGTGAGAGGAAGTGGAGGGGCAGACACTGATCTCTTCTTTCTGGTGACCAGCAACAGGACCTGAGGAAATGGCCTTAAGTTGCATCAGGGAAGGTTTAGGTTGGATATTAGAAAGAGGTTCTTCACCCAGAAGGTGGTTGGGCACTGGAACAGGCTCCCCAGGGAAGTGGTCACAGCACCAAGCCTGACAGAGTTCAAGAAGAATTTGGACAATACTCTCAGGCACATGGTGTGACTCTTGGGGATGATCCTGTGTGGGTTCAGGGGTTGGACTCAATGATCCTTGTGGGTCCAGCCCAAATTGGCATATTCTGTGATAGTTCCAGATCTTTGCAGTCCAAAAAACTGCTGTCGGAATAGTTTATCTTATCTGTTATTCTGCCCACCTCCATATGATTTGAAATATTTCAGTACTTTCTCATTATGTTCCAAGTCAAATTCCTATCAGTTACATGGTTAGCTTACTCCACATTTCTTGACACCTTGTTTTTACTTCCCACAATGCCACTCAAAGGATGGCAGCCTTTATTGCATCTCTACATTTCTATAACAAATGTTACTTGACAGGATCTAGATTTCTAAATAGATATGGGGGGGGAAGTCCAAAATTAAAGTACCTGCCTTCAGAAGAATGATCTAAACTGCCTAAATTTTTAATGAATTTTGTGGAAAAGGTCTATGGCTCCTCTGTGCCTCCAAATGATATTATTTAGATTTCTGCTTCCTGTCTATGTGGGAAGCTGTATTTTTCTGAACTCCTGCTCACTAAGATGGGGAGAATTTTGAATCACTGCCATTTTCTAGCGGTCTAATATAAACAGTTTTTGTGGTATTGTCTTTTCCTTTTCAGTTTTACATATAATTGTTACTTTCCTTAAATGGTTAATTGCTTTTAAAACCTTATAGATTCTATATTATTTTCAAATATAATAGGTTCCAAACCTTGTCTCCAGAATCCTGAGCAAGGCATCTAGTCTTTTGGCTCACATAAGACTGGAACCCACCTTCATATGGATTTGAATGAAGCTGGAATATTTCACTCATAGTCTAAACTGATCCTATTTTTCAGCTTCTCTGGGGACTTCTTCTCTTTCATAATTATCAATCATTGAATATTGTGCACATTTAGTACTGAAAGCGCTTTAAAGGTGGAATTGGAGACTTTAAAACTACTGCTTTTTATTTCTTCTCATCAGAAAAACATGAAGGAAAGCAAAGGAAGGAAAGCACATGAAGAGCTAATGCAGAAAAATGGCAGCGAGAGTTTATCCTGTTAAAACATGGTAGAACTGGGACAGGCATTTGAAATTTTATTATTTTTACTCCAGTGTTTTGCTTTAGCACAGAGATTTCTATGTTAGTTCTTTACTAGTTGGAGTGAGTCCAGAGGAGGGCCACAAAGATAATTAGGTTACTGGAGCACCTCTCTTGCGAAGACAGGCTGATGGGGGATGTTCATTCTGGAGGAAAGAAGACTTCAAGAAGATCTTTTAGTGACCTTCTATTAAGAGGAGCTACAAGAAGGATGAAGATGTACTTTTTGCAAGGTCTTGTATTGATAGAACAAGGGGTAGTGCTTTTAAACTGAAAGATTCAAATTAGATATTAGGAAGAAATTATTTGCCATAGCGAGGTGAGGCATTGGAACATGTCACCCAGAGAAGTTGCAGATGCCTCATCTCTGGAAGCATTGAAGGCCAGGTTGGATGTGGCTCTGAGCAACCTGGTCTAGTGGAAGGTGCCCCTGCCCATGGCTATTAGGTAACTGTTTTGACAAGAATAATTACTTGCTCATATTGACCTGTATAAACAGTTTCATGAAGAAGCCCATTTTCTGTATGTTGCACAAATGATATCAAACCTTCTTAAAACAAAAAAAAAGAAAGAGAAATGATGAATTCTAACGACTTTTGAAATACTAAAATTTTTTGCTAATCTATATCTAGAATGTCAAATGCCTAGAAGCAAAACTGAGGATAAATGGCCCTGTTTGTCTTGCATTCATTCCATTAAGAGGTATCTCTAAAGCAGATTTGTTCTGGAGAGTTAGTTGGAGATTTCCTGAAGCCAGTCAATGACTGAGATAACAGTTGTTGCTAAATAGGTGGATTAGTTCTTGAACTCACCCCTTGAACCTCTGCTAATAAGCAGAACTGATGCATCATTTTACGCAGTAAAAATATAAATAATGAGAATATTAACCTGGAAAAAATATCTTCTAATGTAGTGAACCTTCCCTTTTTATTTTTAATAGAAGGATTTTATGTATAAGAAAACTGAAAAAAACCAATTCACATTCTTGATTTTTCCTTTTTTTTTTTTTAAAGGATCTCTGAAGGTCATTTATGTTACTTTTTCTTGAACACTATTTGCTACTCTGTCTAATTCTCTTGGTATCCCTTCCAGCAAACACCCCAAAAAGGAACTGTTTAGGGTGGGGACTATAGGTACTGAATACCTCTGCATATTTCTCAGAAAGGAATGAAAAGTACTATCTAGCAATACAAAATATTCCTTCTCCCTTACAAAACTTTAAAAATAAATATTATATTTATGTACCTGTAAGTATTCATTACAGATGAGGGCAATGTATAACTCTTTGTTTACACCACACAGCCTACCCACAGTTTGTCCTGGAAAGCAGTAAGTTTGTAACTTACTGGCACCTTTACATTTCTGTTAGACTTTGGGAGTTTATGAAGGGAAAAGAGATAGACACCAAAAGCAAACAGCATCAAAAAAAAATCCCTTTAGTAGAGTGCTTTCCCATGGTAAAATTTTACTAAATAAAATAGTACTCTAAAATTCTGTTAAGACCTGCTTACAGTTGTGCGTCAAACACACTTTGTAACATTAACATTACAAAATATTCATAAGACACCTCATTGTTCACTTAGTTCCATATGCAAGATTAAATGTCAGAAACAGATGGTATTTCACAACACTGTAAGTTAGGAGTATATGGAAGGTTACGACTTTTCATTTTGTTTCAAATAGAGGGAGACTTGCCTTCTGCATTTCCTTTCTACATTTCAGGTTTAACTACACCCAAGTCCAATGTCCTGCTCAAAGCAGTTCAGGGCTTTATTCAATTGGACCTTTAAAATGTTCAAAGTTTATTTATATTGTCTAGTCAAGTGGGTAATTAATGGGCAATTTTTGAAAATTCCTGTCATGCACTAATGTACAATGATTATTGTGACTATATTTCATTTTCTACCCTTATATATAGTTCTGGCCTCCTTTTCAGAAGGATGTTTTCACCAGGCTATCAGCACTGTGAGAAAATTGAATTGGTATTTATAGTGGTATGGACACAAGATTCCTAAATCTTATTAAAAGCTACTCAAACAGTGCAGGAAATATCATCTCTTCTCTGGACTTCAAAGCCTATCAAACTGACTTCTATGTATTTCTAATCCTAGTGTGTGATAAATGCCATTGAACCTGTGACTGCATTGTTGCTGTAGGCAATCTCATAAAATAACTGTTGTGATGGCCTGACACGTCCAGAATGTATTCAGCTTGCCTAGATAAAAAGTATCAAGACATTAATATTCATTTAAATGTTTTGAAATCTGCAGTATTAAAGAAAGTGGGGTGAATTCTTTTTTCCACTTAACTGATATTTAATGGATATGCTACACCGTAGGGTCATCTGGAATCTTAAGTATGATTATTCTCATTTTTAAGTAGGAAAATGCTTAAATATCTGTGGAATATCTTAGGAACTTTTGTGGTCCCTAGGGTTGCAGTATCTGTAAATGTCCCAGCCAAAAGAAGATTGATCTTTTCTGTAACATGTTGCATATGAAAATATTATTTTCTGCATAGTCTGCTTCAGGTCAGTACAAGTATCATTAAGCTGGACAGTTAAAATAGTGTGTTGACCCTGGAAAATAGTTCACTGTGCTAGGAGATGACTGGTAGACTATCAGCTTTTCAGACGGTTTTATCTGACACTAGCTTGATCCAAATAAAAGGGTCCGTGGAGACCACTCAGTTTAGTCCTAGCTCATTTTCAACTGAAAGAAATGCAGTTTGCAAGCTCCAAGATTAGTCTGCAGTGAAAATCAGAGGACAGTAGCATAATAAATGAGAAAATGAGATTTGCTTCAGAAACTATGCTCTGATCTAAACTAAAAGAAACTGATGTAAAATTCTAAATATATATATATATACATATACATATATATAACAATATTCCCTGGTGGAGGAAGGAAATGAATTGCCTTAATGTTCTCATGCCTTCAACAAGATACTTAGAGATGGCCAATGAAATGCAATAGATGAACCTACACAAAATCCAGGTTTTTTCCTAGTTTAGCCATGGTGGTGATGGTGTTAGAGTTCATCCTTCCATTAAATTTTCAACAGAATTATTTAAATGTATAGTAATTATTTATTTTCAGACTACTTTTTTCCAGGAAGAGGGAGTGGTCTTTTTCAGATTGAGACCTGTTTCATGGGAGGACCTTCTTTCTAGGTTAGCTCTTCATCATTCACCTTTAAATTTCAATAACGTGTATGTAAGACTATAGGTTTCATTGGATCTGGAGAAGAACAATAATGGAAATTCTAATGATAACCTAAATGTTGTGTTTATCTGGGAAAACAGCCTGAAGTTTGGTCCCTGCTTACTTTATTTAGCTGTTGTACAATTTGATATACTACTTATATAGATCTTGCTTAGCACTGGTAGCTAAATTTGCTGAAGCCTTAGATGGTGAACATTTACCTGTATGTGTTAGCATTTACCTAGTTTAGTAAATGAAGGCCCCAGAGCTGGTTCAAGTCAGAAGAGGAGGATGCTACAATCATCAGCATGAGCTGCAACCTTAGAGATAAGAAAATAAAAAGCCCATCTAGAGAAGCTGAAGGGATCCAATGAAGAACAGGAGACCCCCTGACCCTGATATTACTATTTGAATTCTTCTGTGAGTAGTGGGGAACTTAGGCTGAAAGGATACAATCACTTATGGATTTCGTTGTTTAGAGTTCCTTTTGGAGGCACGCAGCTCAAGTTGTAATACAGCTAATAAATAAAAAATACTTTCATAGAGGAATCTATCTTTCAGCTTATTGATTCAGTGGAAACTTAGAGTCAAATCCTGCTGTGGTGGCTTGCAGGTATAACTTCCATAATATAAAGTTGATCTTATGTAAGGCAAAAATATTACAGTCCTGGAACTGGAGTATCTCACCTCTTCCTTTCTTCTTCCCTATTTCAGCTGAGTTTTTTTTTTAGTTTCTTGCTTATTCTTTTTTTTTTCTCTGTTTCCCTCTCCTCACATTTTACCCTAGCTATACACTGCACCCCTCACCCAAAACTAGGCAAGAAGCACATGGATTTATATAGTCCATTTCTTATGAATGGTACAGCTCATTTGAATTACAGTTAATGTAATTGCAACTTGTAATTTACAGACTTTATAGATTGTTGGAGTTTAATGGGAAAAGGACAACCAGAATATACAGGCGAGCCTCCTACATACCACTGAGTTTCAACAACTTAAGTTATGAACTTAAGATTTGAATTTGAAGGAGAGATTTGAATAATTATCATGGAGCAGCAAACCTTATAATTACCAGAGAGAGCCTCAGCAGTCTTACAGTCAGGTAGATTTTCTTTCCCCATGGTATACAACATAACATTTTTATATTTCTTTGATACCACTAATCTGAGTTTAGTAATAGATTGATATTTTTACTTGCTATCAATTGAATGAAATTTAGCTGAAACTTAATGATTAAGTTTAGAAAATCCTGTAATACATGTGAGATGGACTGAAATGTCAGTAATGTCTTAAATATTGTCAAAATCATAGAAAGGCTTTCGTCAAACTGCAAGGAAGCAGTGGTCTGTCTGTGGCCACGGAAGCACCCCCTCTTCCCAATGCCTTCCTACTGGAATTTGGACTGTGACTAAGTACTCGAGATAAGAGTATTGTCTAATCATCTCAAGTTTGAGGAGAAGTAAACAAGGTTCAGGAAAGAAGAATGTATCTGTATTAAGAATCAGCCCTAGCTGGGCTCAGGGGGTGGTGGGGGAGAAGGGTTTGGAGTGTGTGATGGCAAAATCTCTCCACACCAAAACAAAGGAGTTTTGTATTACTAACCTCCTGCCCCCCTCCCAAGGAAGACCACTTACACACGGGACATTTACATGAGAGGTAGCCATAAACCACCAAAGACTCCCAAAGCACCCCCCTAATTCATTCCTGAGCCCTTCTGCCACCAAAGGGCTACATGTGTTCAAAGTGAGGCACCACATCTGTTACAAGAGACTGCAAAGCTTCCCTCCACCAAGGGGAAGTGCTGCATCTCCTGAACTTATGTTAATCCATTGGACTGTTACTTCTCTTTCTGTGTCTCACATTTACCATTAAATAAAACCCATACTATTGACTTTGGCATTTGGTCTCATATGTACCTTAATTCAGGCAGAGGCATTTCTAGTAATTTTAATAACCAGATCATAACAGCATGTTGACTTCAGTTACTTTCTAATAGTTTTTCTAATAAATTTTCAACAATCTATGAAGTTTGGATTACAATAATTATCAGAAAGTTATTGACTTTTTGTCTCTTAATGTCAAAATTCTCACTCTATCAACTTAATAATAGGAACATACTTTGCAAACTGCATCCTGCAGTGCATCAAACAAAGTATAACCAGCCAGTTTGAAAAAGGAAGGTAACAAAGCTAGTGAAAAGGCTGGAAGAAATGTCCCACGAGGAGTGGCTGAGAGCTCTGTGTTTGTCTTATTTGGAGAAAAAGAGCCTGACTGATGACTTCATTGCTATCTACAGCTTCCTGAGGAGGGGAAGCAGAGAGGGAGGTACTGATCTCTTCTCCCTTTGATCCAATGAAAGGACACATGGGAATGGTTCAAAGCTTCATCAGGGGAGACTCAGACCAGATGTTAGGAAACATTTCTTTGCTGAGACAGTGGTCATATCCTGGAACGGGCATCCTAAAGAGGTAGTTGATGGCATTTGGAAAATACCCACAGCAACATGCTTTAAATTTTGGTCAGTCCTGAAGTGTTGAGAAAATTGGGCTAGATGATCATTGTAGTTGCCTTAAAATTGAAATCTCCTCTCCCTTTCCCTCTCCCTCTCCCTCCCTCCCTCCTCTCCCATCTCCTTCTCTCCCCTGACCTCTCTTCCTTTTTAGATTTCACCTACTGATTTCAGACCATTTCTCTGTATTACTAATACAATTTTAAATTCTAAAACTACCCTTCAGAGTGCTTGCACTCCCTACTGCTTCATGTCATTTGGAAATTTTTAAGGACACTCTACAATTCTATCCAAACCACAGCTGAAAATACCGAACAGAACAAATTCTAGCATAGGTCCCCATGAATTCCTGCTAGAAGGGCAGTCTGATAGCCTAACTGTGCTTCTAGTAAAGTTATTCTGTTGATTTTATATCCACCTTTTTGGTTATTTCATCTTTATTGTCAGTGATTTCTTATAAAAACATCATTTGGAAGTAAAGTTTCACTAGTCAAAGTGGATCTGTTTTATTACTTCTTTTATGAGCTCTGCCAGATTTTCTATGAAAAGACTAAATTAAATTAGTTTGACACAGTCAATTCTTGACAGATCCCTACTTGATGACTCTTGGCAACTCTATTTTTATCCTCTCTGTATAGTTTTATCATATTTAGATATTTAACTGAATATTCATAGGCTTTTTCTTATTTTCTGCAGTGTTGAAGCTAAAGTAACCTGTTATTAACTAATTACTGACTCCTCTTTTTTCACTTTTATATATAGATCTACTGCTTTTCCTAAACCTGTTACAAGAGAAGAGCTGAACAATCATCATTGGTGGTTAGGAGGTTATTTTAGTTAGGTTTTTACATGCCAGAACTTCACCAGGGCATATTAGAATCTAATCTATGTAGTAATTTCTTCCTACCTTATTCTGTTCTATGCTGGCATCCTACTGGTCAGTCACAACTCAACTATTATGTTCGAGAGAGCAGAACATAATAGTTGATTCATGGACTTTTTCAGTATCACCTATTTTTTTTTCAATTAATTGAGGTACTTGTAGTTTATTTTATCTTCTTCTTACTTACATTATTCTCTTCTTTTTTTTCCCCACACACGTTGTAGTTAATCTTTCAGACTCCAAACTTTATTTTTATGTGCTTGTTTGATACTTTAAATTGATTTATTTACTATTTGTTTGCTATTTTCAATTGTTTTGACTACTTTTTATATTCAGACTATTAATAAAAGAGTTTGTGGTATAAAAAAAAAAGTTTTATCACAGTTCCTAACTTGATTTACCACTAAGAAAAATTTACTCCGTTCTCTTTTGAGCCATTCTTAGCTCTTCTTTTATTTGGGTGTAAACTAAGGAATAAGTTATTGATGTGTAAGTTTGCAAGAAAAATTAGTTACTAAATAGCTACTGTGCATCACCATTACCATGGTTGTCCTTGATAATTATCAAGCAAAGGCACAAAGTGTTCAGAGAACAAAAGAATAGGAGACATACCACAAGGGATGACGATAACAATTCAAAAACTATGAAGGAGCTGTCATATTACAAAATTAAATTTATATTTATTTAGTGGTATGTTTTTTATAATTCTTTACATTCAGAATGATTTCTCAGGTGACCTTTTTAAATAATGCAGTGAGAATTTAAAATCATTCAGCCATTTTGTGTTCCACTCTTAAAAGCTCATGTCACACAGTGGTAGTTCATATATATAATTTTTTTATTTATGTTCTCTGGCATACATTTATATGCCTATCCCCGTTTACTAATATTTCTACAAGGCAAAGCCTGTTCTGAACCAAATTTTAAAGGCATACCATGTTGTGTAGTGGTAGCTTTATTGGTTTTGGCTAGTGCTTCTAAGTCAGCAAATGGTTGTTGGGATATAGAGTCAGATTTTCTATTGTTCTGAAGAGCATAGATGTATTATGATTTAGGTCATTTATCACATCTATGACTAGTTATTTTTGGGCTTGGAATTCAGGAGATTTTTATCATCTCTCTGCATCATGGCATTCAACTCTCAAAGAGGGGGATGTGGAACCATCTTAAAAATCCCCCATTTTAGTCTAAAATTCACGCTGTCAACTGAATAAGTCTCCAGACTCTACAGACTGTGCTGATCAGAGCAGCATTGACTCTGAAAGGGAACTTCAGTACCTTGTTCATGTCTGAACTGTAGAAAATTGGCATTTGGATGTATAGATCTGAAGCTGAATCAGTTTCTTTTTGCCTTAGAAAGTAGCATATTTTTTATGATATGATTGCAATATCATTTTCTGGGACTCCTAATGCCATGAATGAATAAGATAATAGGTTGACACAGAAGCATTTCATTTTCTACATAATTAAATGAACTATTACAGTCTAGTCATGCTCTAATTTTGTTTGGTTTTGAAACTCTCACTACAGAATAGATTCTTCTGTTCAGTCTTTTATATGTGTGAGTAATTTCTAGGTAAAGTAGTTAGAGATCTATCTTTCACTTGTTTCTTTCTTACCTTTACTCACCTGAGAAATATGTCTTATACTTCTAGGTGTACCAATTTTATGCAGGTCACATATTTTTGCTTGTGTGTGTATATTTATATACATACAATAAAGTGCCAGTTAATAACTGATATAACTTTCTAAAAATTCTCTTGTAATCCTAATTACTCTTTGAGGCTTTACAGTGGAAATTACTTTGTTCTCTTCTGTGTTCCTTCAGCATAAAGAAAAGAATTACAGTACAATGGGACTGAACTTGGTGTTTTCTCTTTCCAGCATCTGTTTTTCAGTCCTTATCTGTAACAGAAAAGTGAAATGCATCCTGTTTACTAAGTTACGCTCCTTACAGCTCAGACAGGAAACTACAGAACAGTCTACTACAGTACTTTTCTTTTTCTCCAAAAATCAAACTATCTCCAACTTTCCAGCTGCTAGTATGTCATGGCTGGGCTTCACAAATGAAGATTTGGGGAGGGCTCTACAGACATTTGTTACAAGTGCGCTGGTGGCTAAAAAGGCCAATGCGAGACAGGCACGTCCAGTTGCAAAAGACACAGCAAAAAGACTCCTTAGGTGGTATATTCTGCAAGCCACGATTCCTTCTGCGTTGTCTTTTCTCCTTGAGAGTGATCCTGCATGCTTTCTCAAAGGCATCAGCAGCATTATAGATGGCGTGTCTCCAGACCTCCCGATTGGAGGCCAGAGTAGACCAGTTATGGTGGTCAGTATGGCCAACGATGAGATGTTGTTTCAGGGAGTCCTTGTAGCTTTTCTTTGGGGCTCCTCTCTTGCGGCAGCCAGTGGCAAGTTCACCATAAAGCAAGATCACCACCTTAGGGAGGCGGTGGTCCTTCATCCTTGAGACATGCCCTGCCCAGCACAGCTGTGTTCTCATCAACATGGCCTCAATACTTGTGACTGCTGCTTGTTCTAAAACAGATGTACTGGTCACATAATCTGACCAGTGGATGTTTAAGACTGTACGGAGGCAGCGTTGATGGAAGCGTTCTAGGAAACGCAGGTGGTGGCGGTAGATGACCCATGATTCGGAACCATATAAGAGAGTAGACAGCACTACGGCTCTGTAAACACTGATCTTTGTACTTTTCTTCAAATGTTTATTTCACCAAACTCTTTTATGAAGCTTTCTGAAGGCACTGTATGCCTTTGCTAACCTGTTGTCTATCTCTCCATCAATCTTACCATCCTAGGAGATGAGGCTACCTAGATAATTGAACTGCTGGACTGATTTGAGCACTGATTCGCCAGTGGTGATATGGGGATGATGGAAGACTTCCTGAGGTGCAGGTTGATAGAGAACTTCTGTCTTCTTTAAGCTGACTTCCAGCCCAAAGAGCTCAGCAACATCTGCAAAGCAGGATGTTAAACGCTGCAGAGCTGCTTCTGTGTGGGTGACAAGGGCTTTAAAAGACCAAAACTAAATGATATAAAAGAAAAAAAATCATCAAACCTCAGAAATCCACCCTTTTCTTCATGAAAATCTGTCTGTTCTAGGTTCTAAATCAGTTTGTTCAGTATTAAAAGTGAATGGTTAAGATATGAGAAATATTAGCTGTCTTTTTTTTGTGATCATTCATTCTTAGGTGTATATAAGGTATCAATTCTGGAAGGCCAAATGTTTTTGTTCATATTTATTAATATTACTCAGATTTAAGGTGCAAGAGGGGAAACAAAACACTTGTGAAAGAAAAAACATTTTTGTGCATCTCCATCATGTCCTACTCAAGAACAATTTTTTACATTTTTCACTTAATGTTTAGCACGTAATTTTCTCAGAAATTATTATTTAACCCTACCCTCACACCACTATAACTACATACCATGCTGTTTGAGCATGTGATTCAGCTAGACAACACTCAGACTATTTAAAGAGTCCAAGCAGAGATATGAAGGGAGTAAAAAAGACAAGGAAATAAAAATTCTTAGAAAATCTTATATTCATTTATGTGGACCTATATACATTGCAAATATGTAGATTATTTTATACAGGTCTTTTTTCCATCCTGATTTGATAACTAAAAGATTATTAAAAAAAACAAAACTAAAAAAACCCCACCCCACAACAAAAAACCCCTTAACCCTATTTTTTTTCTTCAGGTTAGTAATTATTTCTGAATTAAGCAAAAATTGTAAATGACCAGAAATAAAAATCACTGTGTGAGTTGTTATGACAAGAGAAATAGAGAACATAGTGTAATAAGCCACTTCACATCAATTGGAAAGGATCTTAGAGTTGCTAGCAACAAAAAGATTACTTTAAATAAGTGCTCTTCAACTATGATAGTTCCAACTGGTCTTAAAAAAAAAAGAAATATAAGAACTAGGGTTTTTTTTGAAAACTTAGCAAAATATTAAATCCAGAATAAAGACACTTTTCAGAAAAGCCAATAAATTGTAAAATAGAAAAATGCAGGTTTTTTTTTTAAATGTGGCTTGATTTAGAAAGAGGTTGGAAATAAAATTTTTTCCTCTGATTTAAACATTAGGGTAAGTTGTTTGTACATTTCTTTTCTCTAGATTTATTCACAGATGAGTAGCTTAAGAATGCTAACAAAAGTTGATGTTGAAACACATTTCTAGTTTTGTGGAAAAAGACAAATAATTTTGTGGAAAAAGACAAATAGTTTTGTGGAAAAAGAACAATGCAATTATCACATACAATCAAAAAGACAAAGCCCAGATTCTTAAAAATTTCTGCATAAAACCAAATTATATTTTATGTAATATTTAAATCAAATTATTTATTCATGTACTTTATATATTGTTATCACTTTGATTTGGTTTTAAGTTGATCATTACAATAACCTGTAACTTATATATTTTTGTCCTGGAGTATGTAAAAATAACCACTTTAAAGGGAAATGAGGCAATTCTAGTCTTCTTAAAAATAAATTTTTTATTCAAAAATATATAATTATCTAGATAGTTTGTTCAAGTTCCAGCTTCCTGTCTCATCCAGACAAGTATGTCTACTACCTTCAGAAAAAATTGCTCTAAAGTAAACTAATTAAGATTTAACCCAAAAAGGTCACAAATTTAGACATTTGTAATTAATTTAAAAAAATATTAATTTTGTGAACCTTTTTTTTTGTCGCTTTTGACTGTGCTTTTTTTCATTTGTGGCATTAAATTAGAACAACTGTTTATTTTTATATTATTATGTGTAGTATTCTCTTAGGCTGTGAACTAATGTGGCCATATCAAAGCCACTAGGACTCCTCTAGTATGCAAAATATTTTAAGTATAGTATTAAACTTATTAGTTTCTATGGAAACAGTTACTGTTTTATAAAAGATGACAGACTGTATTTACAGAAACACCAGAAATGAACATAGAATAGTATGCACTTGACAGATTCAGAAAGGATAGTCTTGTCAGAAAGATGCTGGACCATATTTTTATATCAGAAAGAATGCACATCACAGTCATGTTAGATGAGTTGATAGACAAAGAAGGCTGAAAGAATAATGGAAGATGTAGAACAATTCAAGCTTAGATTTGCAGTGATGACTGTAAGGTTAACATTTCACAAAACTAAAGTAGCTGTTCACTTCCTTGTTAAACTGCAGAAAGCGAATTCTCATACTGGTTCATCAGATGTTACACTGGCAATGGCAGTCCAGTGTCTAATAAGTATAATTCTGCAGTCAGAATAGTATTGACAAAAGTGAAATTTCTTGCCTAAAGATTCTTGCCTATTCATTTGTTCATTTGCACCTATCTTTCCCTTTAGAAACGTTCCATGCTTTTACATAGTTTCATGATTGGAGCACTTGAAAAATGGAAAGCAAGGCTCCAGGTTCTCCTCCTGAGGTGAAACCCCAGAAAGAGTTTTCAGGAAAATTCCCTCAAAATGTAGGAGCTGTTGTTCTGAACCATCAAACTGAGACAGATTCAGACATCAGGGGTTATTCTCCTCTACTAAATGTTTTAAACATTAAGCTATAATTGTGAAAGTGTATACTACTATTCATTCCACTTCTTGTTAAGGAAAATTTCTATACCTGCAGGGAAATTCCTCCTCAATTATTTGTTTGAAATTCAATGATGTCAGTGTGATTGGATATGCATATTGTATTGAGTCTCTCAGAGAGTGTAGATGAGCTGGGTATCTTTCTGTTTAAAGCAGTGTGAGATTTATAGTGAAGATATTTCTAAGTCTCCTGAGATGGTAGTGCTTTTCTACTTAAATTCCAGCACCACCCTAGGCAAAATACATTTCTGCCAAAAAAACCTAGAGTGTATACAGACACAAAAGCTCATAGGCAGTTTCGATCTTTTTTAATTTTTCATAAGTACTAACTCTAAACGTTATTTCCCCTGTAGATGAAAAAGACTGCCTATGTGCATGAAATTGAATTGGTTCCTATGGTCACAGGTATTTTGTCAAATAATTCATGTAACACAGAGAGTAATCATTTTATCTAAAGTAAAATCTATTCAAAATTAATAAAATAATATTTTTCAAGTGTTTTATTATTTTCTGGTTCAGTTCTCTTATTATTGTCATATAGTTATGCTTCTTAATTATATTCCATAGTTTATCTTGTTAGCTAAATGCAAATACTTATACTGTATTTTTAAATTTCTGCCCTAATTAGTGTTGTTTTACAAATAAATCTATAAAACTTTTTTTCCTGAGTCTTTTCTTTTTTTTCTTAATCTCATACTGTATCTCTTTTTTTTTGTTTGTTTGTTTGAAGCTGCATCCTTCCTGTATCTCAGTTAAGTTATCTTGATGTAATATGTATAAATAAATAACAATGCTGGGCCAACATCCAGAAATATACACTGAGAAAAATGAGCTATCAGCAATTCTTGACCACATCTCATTATTTTCTAACTTGTCATGGGAGTTGCTGTGGTATTCACTGTAGTTTTCCCTACTGGTTTTACGCTATCAAGTTTTATTTTCAAGTCAAACAATGAAATCATTAGGCAGTCACTTCTAATGTAGATTTCTTACAGCAGTTAAAAATGTATAATAATTTCACAGATCATAGGAATATTAGAATATATGATTATTTTAAAATAAATTTTCAAAAATGGGAGCCTAAAATAATATTAAAAGACCATTTTGAAATCTAAATATATGGGCTGTCCTTAAAGCACATAAACACTTAACTACTAATTCCTATTCATATGGATCTGGATCCAATACCTGTGATTCCATTTCCACTTTAACATTACAAAAATGCAAGTAAAGGGAGCTTCCTCTTTAACCTGATACCTCCCTTCTGTTACTGTTAGCATTTGAGCAGTTGCTTTATGAACTACATCTGTAAGTAAATGGTTTCCGAGAATTTCCAATCTTACTTTTTATTTTACGGTTTTTTACTTTATTTTATTTTGTATTTTAATTTACCTTAGTTTCATTAATTTGTTGTTGCATTAATTTTTGAAACAAATTCCCTAGCTGTCAGAAAAATGAAGGTAAAACAAGGGCAGACTGAAGGGCAATTGTCAGTTATGACATGTTAAGGAGAACAGGCAACTGCAACATAATTCAAGTACATTTATTCTTAGGGAAAAATCTTGGTCTCATTAGCCTTAGAAACTAAGGTGTAATTAATTGTAATTGCTTCATGGATCAATCCCACCTTCATGTTCTAGCAAGTAGCACATTTGGCAATAAATGAAGCATAAGCCTTACTTCTTGCTTTAGTTGTGTGAACATTTTTCTGCAAGAACAGGATACAACACTTCAAATAACCTCATGAAAAAGGAATTTTCTAGAAACAAATTGGAACAATAGTCAAAGATGAGATTAAAATAGGCAGAAAATTTTGCAGCATGGGGAGCAAGCTTTTTAGATTTTCTAAATGACAAACAGTGATTCAGATATTTTTCTTCCCTTTACCATTCTTCTCTTACTCAGATAAGGAAGTTCTACTTAGGCATTCAGAGTTTTTGTGTCTGACCAGGTCTGTTTTTCTCCAACTCACTGTTCAAATTGGAGAAAGGGTAGAGAAAACTGAAATTTTCATAAGAAAGTTAATTTGTTTTTGTGGTATTGCAAAAATTGAAACTGAAGTACAATAAATTCAAAATTCCTCAAATGAAAAGGATTACAGCAGCCTCAAGCTCATTAGTCATTAGAAACCCTAATTGTCTGTGTACTCTTCTTCTACAAACATTCTCCTGGGCAAAAAAAATTTAGTTGACTCATCCTCAATGTTCACTGTGATTCAATATGAATAGACTATTTGTCTAATATATCAAATTCTATCAGCCTTCAGGATCTATCCTCTTCTTAAACATGGCCTTCCTGATTTCTCTAAACCACCACAGTGCATTTCTTTTTCTTTTTATGTCTTTAGCTCATAACTTACATTCCCCAGTCATTCCCAAATATTTCATATTCCCTCTCTGTCCCTAAACTTCCTATAATATATTCTTATACATCAAAATGCTTCGCTTTAAAGGAAGAAAATTTTATATCTTTTTCATGGAGAAAAACTTCCTTCTCTATAGACTGGAATTGTTTTCATCAAGTGCTGGTCTCTGGTTCAGACAATTACATTTCTTTCTCTGGCTGCAGACATGAGACAGAGGCTAAAAATCTGATTACTTTTTAAAGCATTGCTGAAGGTAAGAAAATCTTAAAAGCTGGAAGTGAGAGTTTTATTCATAAACTGTGTGATTCATCATATCTCACATCAGCTACACATATATGCTACAAATATCTATAGCTATATATATTTTTTTCCGTTCAATGGTTGTGTTTTAAATAAATCATATGAATACATTTATAAATATGTAGAACATATGAAAAATATATCACAATTACGTTCAGCAAGGTGTGTTATTTTTCATATAAAGAAAGGTCACGCAAGTTATTTTGGACTTGCAGGTAAAATTATTTAAATTTCTTCTTCCTAAAGTTTTATTGTACTTGACGGTTTGCTTTCTTTTGTTGTTATTTAAGTGTCATTGATGTTTAAGTATTCGTGAACTTGTTAGTCTGAGATGATTTCTGTGCCTGGCCATTCAAGGTGTTTGTTGTTTTTTTCTTGTTTGTCTGAAGTACTGTAGTGGTAGTGTAGTGTAGCCCCTTATTTAAACAAAAATTTAGAAACTACAGGTTGACTTTACATCATCCTGACACAAATATAATTGCCCAGGAATAACAATCGTACATAGCTTCTGTACACACAAGATGAAAAGAGTAATAAAGTTGAGAAATCAAATGCTGAATGATTCAGAATGTCTATATTAAACTTTCCCAGGTAATCTAATACAGCTTCACTTTAAAATTATTTATTGCTTACTCTTTATAACAGTGTTGCCACAGTACTGTTCTACTGCAATGTTATCATAATATTTTTAGGTGTTTCTTGAGCACTTTCTTCATGAGAAAATTGATGTAGAACTTTAAGAACATGAAGTGTTTTTAAGATATGAATTCCACCTTCACAGAAATAGCTACCTATGCAATAATTTGTTTTAAACACAAAAGTATTCCATCACTCAATATCCTGTATTTAAGTGCTCCTCAGACAATAAGCCAATGCACCCAATACTCCTAGCTCTTAGTCTGTAAGTCAAGGGCAATTTTGGTTTTACCATTTTGAAAGAAAATGGTAATCCAGTGTTGAGATTTGTTTTGGAATAGGGCACTTAGAATTAGGTACCTCTGCATATACTACATGCATGAAATAGTTTACATGTAAAATAAGTCTATAAATTCTTATTGTAGTCACTGTAGATTTAGTAAATACAGTTATTGGACCAGAAAAGTATTTTAATCTAAATGTTTAAGGCTTGACTCAGTTGCTTCTACATAGGATGAAGTCTGAAATACCCTTTGGCAGTTTACCTCACAGTCAGCTGATGCTTCAGGAGCATGACAATTTTCTAAGTGTTTTTGTCATATCTGCCGGATCAGCAAAGGTTTCTCAGATACTCCAGGGCACCTCAAAATGTCAATACCTATTCAAGCAGTTAAATCCTTCCCCTAATAGCTATTAGTCTGATCAGTCTGTAAATATTTTCTACTACGCCGATCAACAGCTCAACTGCAGAGTAGGCTGTAAAATTTTCAGTTCTCATTTCAGAAAAGTGGTTATGACAGACACATCCAAGATCATTTTGTGTTTGCTGTGTATTAATAACTTATCTCACTTTATGTAATAGGTTGGCTATAGGGAATCTCAGAATCTAGCAATTTCAAATCACTAAGGAGCCTGTTATGGGGATCTATAAATTCCATTTCACAGAATGGGGTTTTTGATTTAGGCAATTCATGTCAATGTTTTAGATATCTATTGAAGCATTCCTTCTAAATTAGCTGTTTTGTACTGTTGATGGAATAGAGATAATTATATTGATTTTGGGGGACAGGAGGCTTCCGCTTAGCTTAGGTACCAATGTATGTACATGGAAATTCCTACTCCGTCCATTAATATCATATATATATATATATATATATACATACGCACATATATTCTTGTCTGAAAGAATGTAGAAACCTAGGTATTACTTTCAGAAGGAATAATTCCCAAAGCACTCACTTAAGGATCACTAAGGAACTTCACTTTACTTGAATCTCACTCTGATATTTCACAAAGCTTAAATTGTACTTAATCTAAACCTTTTATTAATGTCAGAATATCTTCAAGTTTAGAGACGTAGTGTTAAGGAATTAAAGACATAAATTTCAAGTTTGAACCATTCAGACCAAAATTTTAAACCACAGCTGGCACATTCAATACTATTTGAATTATGTTTTAAGAACCAAATTATAGAAAAAAAATTACTAAAATCTCTGAAATGAAAAAACATGCTTTTCACAAAGCTGCAAAAGGCATTTGAATTCTTCTCCAGCACTAGTGCTATGATGTTACTGTAAATATCAAGCACCTCATAACTAGCAAAAAGATAACAATTATCCTTTTACTCTCTTTTTAGATGATGTAAATTTAGTATGTAAGATTTTGTAAATGGTTCAAAATAAGAAAATGTTATGCATATGTTAATAAAAATGGTTTAAAAGTTGTAATAGAAAAATATATATTTTACTTACATAATAATTCTTTCTAATTAATGGAGTGTATATATCCTTATATCTGTATGGAAAAATAAATGTTCTATGAAATTATACAGATTTAAAGAACACATCAGTTCTATTTATTATATATAGTCTCTATATAACTATTTGGGTTTTTTTTCCTCAGAATTTTTTGTTATTTTATGAACAGGAAACACCTTTTTATAAGATATGACCAAAAAGGGTCAAATTGGGCATTGCCCATCATTAGCCTATCATACAGAACAGAAAATCATGCAGCTAATTAAAATAGAAAATGCTCCAGACATTCACTTAAGTAAACGTTAAGACAGAAGGATATACTGCTGGCACTGTTACTTCCAGATAACAGTGGAAATAACAGTTTTCATGAGCATTTGTCATGAGCAGATGAGTGTAAAAAAATAGTTCTGTCAGTTCTTGCTATACAAATAAATACTGCCAACAAATTATCTGCCACTGTGGCATCAGTAGCAGTAATCTCATGCTACAAACCCCTCAATTGTTAGTGACCTACTCTTTTAGTATTTTCATAGGAAATACACTTCACATAATCACAGAATCACAGAATGGGTAAAGTTGGAAGTTTTGAATGATGATCCCCATCAGCAGGAAGCCCAGGGTGAAGAAGGACCAATAGGGTGCCTCTGGGTCCACAGGTGGTGGCTACCTTCTGCTTGATCTCTCTCTCTCTCTCTCCCCCAATTCTCTTTTCTATTTCTTTCTATCTGTTTATCTCACATTCATTGTTAAATAAAATCTGTATTATTGACTTTAAATTGTGGTCTCATTTGCAGCTTAATTTGGGCAGAGGCATCTCTCACTAATCAGTTTTTGACAGGGACCACAGTGGGTTACATCTGGTCCAACCTCTCTGCTCAAGCAGGATTATTCTAGAGCACATTGCACAGGACTGTGTCCAGACTGTTCTTGAATATCGCCAGGCAGGGAGACTTCACAGCCTCTGGGCAATCTGCTGCAATGCGCAGTCACACACACAGTAAAGAAGTTCTTCCTCATATTTAAGTGGAACTTTCTGTGCATCAGTTTCTGCCTGTTGCCTCTTGTCCTATTGCTTGGCATCACCAAGAAGAGCCTGGCTTCATTCTCTTGACATCCTCTCTTCAGATACTTATATATGATGAGGTCCCCTCTCAGACATCTCTTCTCAAGGTTGAACAGACCCATCTCCCTCAGCCTTTCCTCATAAGAGAGATGTTCCAGCCCCTTGGTCACGTTTGTTGCCCTCTGCTGGACCTGTTGGAGCTCCATGTCTCTCTTGTGCTGAGGAGCCCAGAACTAGGCACAGCACTCCAGTGTTGGTCTCAGTAGGGCTGAATAGAGGGGCAGGATCACCTCCCTTGACCTGCTAGCAGTGCTCTTCCTAATGCACCAGTGGATACTATTAGCCCTCTTGGCCAAAAGAACACACTGTTGGTCATGGACAGCTTGTTTTCCATCAGGACTCCCAGGTCCTTCTCCGCAGAGCTGCTTTCCAGTAGGTCAACCCCCAGCCTGCACTGTACCTGGGGTTATTCCTTCATGGGTGCAGGACCCTGCATTTGCCTTTGTTGAATATCAGATGGATCCTCTTAATTCACCTCTCCATCCTGTCGAGGTCCTTCTGAAGGGCTGCACAGCCCTCTGCAGTATCAGCCTCTCCTCCCAGCTTTGTGTCATCAGCAAACTTCCTGAGGAGGCATCTACCCCTTCATCCAAGCTATTGATGGATAAGTTAAATAATAATGGTGCCAGTATTGAACCTTGAGGCACATCACTAGTGCCAGGTCTCCAAATAGACCCTGTGCCACTGATTGCAAGTCTCTGGGATCTGCTGTTCAGCCAGTTCTCAATCCACCTCACTGCCCATTCATCCAGTCCTTACTTCCTGAGTTTGCCTATGAGGATATTGTGAGAGACAGTGTCAAAAGCCTTGCTAAAGTCAAGGTAGGCAATATCCACTGCTCTCCCCCCATCCATCCATCCATCCATCCATCCATCCATCCATCCATCCATCCATCCATCCATCCATCCATCCATTCATCCATTCATCCATCTAGTTGTTTTGATTGTAGAAGGCAATGAAGTTGGTCAAGCATGATTTCCCTTTAGTGAACCCATGTTGATTACTTCTGATCACCTTCTCATTATCTTTGTCAATAGAGATGGCTTCTGGAATGAGATGCTCCATCACCTTTCCAGGGATTGAGATGAGGTTTACTGGCCAGCAGTTCCCTAGGTCTTCCTTCTTGCCCTTTTTGAAGACTGGAATGACACATGCTTTCTTCCATTCCTCAGGTACCTCTCCTGATCACCATGACCTTTCAAAGACAATTGTGAGCGGCCCATCTATTGTGTCTGCCAGGTCTCTTACCACTCATGGATGTTTCCCGCCAGGGCCCATGGATTTGTGGATGTCAAGTTTGCCTGGGTTTTCTCTAAACCAATCCTTCTTCACCAGGGGAAAGTCTTCTTTCCAAGATTCTTTACCCTGGTCTCCTGGGTCAGAGATCCCCGAGGGTTGATCTTGTCAGTGAAGACTGATGAAAAGAAGGTGTTCAGTAACTCTGCCTTCTCTGTGTCCTGTTACCAGGGTCCCCTATCCATTTAATAATGGGCCCACACTATCCTTAGTTTTTCTCTGTTACTGATGTACTTGAAGAAGTCCTTCTTGATGTCCTTGACATCCTTGGGCAGATTTAATTCCAGATGGACCTTGGACTTCCTTGTCTCATTTCTACCTACTCTGACAACCTTTCTATATTCATTCCAAGTGACCTTCTTCCATGTCCTGTGTATTTCCTGCTTATACTTGAGTAGTGACAGGAGTTCCTTTTTCATACACATAGATCTCTTGCACCCTTTGACTGATTTCCTGTTTATCAGGATGCAAGGTCAATCCTAAGAAACCTGTGTAACTACAAAACACATTGGGATATGAGCTATTACCTCACATGCATGCAGTTGCCTATAGGCAACTAACTGCATATGAAGAGATATATGTCAAAACTGTAATGCCTAATCATAATAATGCATGATATTTATTATGGAAGTATCTGAAAATAACCATCTATACAGTTTATTTAAATTATAACTATTTATATATTATATGTTATGCATGTAATTATATACATTGCATTTACCTAAAGAACCTCTATGATATACGATATAGAAAAATATGCATTATATGAACTAAATTATATAAATATTCCTTAAAAATTCCATTATAAGGTTTAGGAGTTCCAAATTTATATGCTGCCCCTGTATCTCATGATATGTCCATGTGGCATGGCAGCTGGACCTCGCTGGCAGCAATGTTAGCATACAAACTACACCTAACCCTATCAGATGAGGAAGTAACCTAGTTACAAGAATAGAGTATCTCGACCTTAAACAACTTGTCAATCACTGTGAAGTTGCAGACAAGACAAAGAGCCCCCCAGATGGGCAGATGGTGACTATGAGTGACAATGACAGTCAGTTTTAGGTTCTGGGTGACGCAGAAGAGATCTGTTAGGAACTGGGTATTCTGTGCTGCATCCTTACCCTAATGGTGACCAGTATGACTCCTTATGAAGAGGAAAATCTAAGTGACTCCAGAAACACCCAAGAGACAACCCAAGGATCCTTGTCCCAGTCCAAGGATGGTGCACCCCACAGCTGAAATCACTGCATTGGTGCTCTCAGTTATTCTTCTGAACCCTGACATCAACCCATGGAACAGAGGAATTGAGTAATTCCTAAAAATTGCACGTATCTGTGACTGAAGTGTTTTGCTGCCAAGTCCGTTTAATCTCCACACTGTCAATTTTATCTAAAACCACAACAGTCCTATACCTCTTGAGGCAATAGTGCCCTTTATTTTGTGTGGTCCCCAGAGAATTTTTTTAGTTGCATCAACTTGACAGTTTTCACATCAAGGACAATGATCTAATCCTCTTCTTTATTCATCTGAAAGAGAAGCCAATTCAAGGACCTGGGTTTGCACAGACTGGGTTAATACGGTTTCTTAGCTGTCACTGTTCGCTTGATCCTTCCTGGTCTTTGTGTTTATCCTGATTAGCCTCAATCAGATGACTTAAAAAAATACATCCCTCATAGGAAAAAGGAGTGCAGACACCAGAAATCTTCTTTGTTCTAAGTTTAAATGTTCTAAGTTTACTGTTAGATACTACAGTACAGGGACCACTACTCAGGATTCTGTCAGAATGACAGAAGTTTTTTTCAATGGCTTTTAAAACCAGCTCTTGGTAAACACTCAACTCTGCCTTTCACAAAAGCCATGCTTTATGTGCTCAGAACAGTGGACACCTCGTCTTCCCTCCCACAAAGGGTTAAATACATTGCTGATATCTTTGAGGAAGGGTCCAAATCGTAATGAACTCAATTCAATCCCCCAGTTAAGGATTTTAATCATAGAATCATAGAATAGAATCATAAAATAAAAGAACATGCTGAGTTGGAAGGGACCCATCAGGATCATCTAGTCCAGCTCCTGGTCCCTCACAGGACATCCCAAGAAACACACCATGTGCCCAACCCCCCTCTCAGTGAAGAATCTTTTTCTAACATTTGAGCTAAACCTCCCCTGACATATCTTCAGGCAATTTCCTTGAGTCCTGTCACTGATCGCCACAGAGAAGAGATCGGTACCCACCCCTCCTCTTCCTTTCACAAGGAAGTTGTAGACTGCAATGAGACCTCCCCTCAGTTTCCTCCAGGCTGAACAGAACCAAGTGACCTCAGCCATTGCTCATAAGGCTTCCCCTCAAGACCCTTCACTATCCTCATGACTCTCCTTTGGACACTCTCTAAGAGCTTAATGTCTTTTTTATATTGTGGTGCCCAACACTGCATACAGTACGTTCACATCTAATGAACAGTCCTACACTCCAGCAAGGAAATTCCTTGTGTCAAGGTACAGTGCCTCCCAACAACTTCTTTCTTTCTTTCATTGAATCACATGGACTTTTTCCTGTGATCTCTTTGGATTAATTTAACATGATTCCTGTTACGAGTGTTCCTTGGTATGATTTATCATCACAGAATGTGCTAATCTTGGTGCACTATGCTATCTTCCAGAATGAAATGCATTTCATGAAGAGTAATTGTTTTTGTCCACTGTGAGTTTCAATTAGCAATTGAAGGCATGGCAACCATGGATCATTTTACATAGACACATCTCCACAGTGTCGCAGAGCGAGGTATTGCTGTAACATAAAGTAAAATGGTGGTGTCACTTCACTGTAACTTGGCTCACTATATGGAATGTTAGGTTTTGTGACTAAAAGCTAATCCAGTTAAACACAGAGACCTAGCTAGGATCAGATAAACAATGACAGACCATGAAACCTAGGAATGGAACAGCTACTCCTAAAACCATCAAAGGACAGTGATTAGACCATTATCCCTAGTGTGAAACTCGCCAAAGGGTCAAGGAAAGAAAGTCTTTCTTTGAAACACCATGCAAACCAAATGGGATTACTGTCTAAAGGGCTATAGGATTTATTATAAATGCGGTGAGGAAATGAATTTTAGTACTGTACAAACCTTAAAATGGAATGTCTCAGGTAGGGGCAAAACGCAGGGAAAAGGATTCATTAAGGTGGAACAGGGAAGAACAACCATGGGAAAACAGAAGGAAAATAGTTAAAAGGAATGGGTTGACTGTAAGTAGGGTCTGATCAAACAGGTCTAAACTTTACAGACTCCTGTGTTTGACACATTCTGTCCTTTTTTCTCCCTTAATCATATTTCAAACTTATTTTTTCTCTATGTTCTGAGTGTATGTGTATAACAGCTAGTAAACTTCAAGGTGAGCTATTCAGGGAGTAATATTGAATTGAGATGACAAACATCTGGAGATGACAAACATCTGGAGAGATCCCCCCCACAAACAAGGAGTCCAACTGCCCTGGAGGAAACCAGGGACTGGGGAAAGACCAAGTCTGGAGACCAGTGACAGGGTAGACACAAATGTGTATCACCACTAGAAAATTTGATAGGGTGAGAGATAGTGACTGCATAAGGAGTCTGTGGTCTGGTATAGCTTTTGGACAGACTTGAAGTTTGTCCTAGTAATTGAGATATCCATCAATGTGAGTGTGCTTGTGAATCAAGAAAATGAGGGTGATCAATCCTGATCAGCCTAAAAATAAGCCCAGCATTGACTCCCCAGTGCATTCTTGTACATGTGTTTTTATTAGGAACACATCCTCAGCTTCACCATCACCTGCAGTTAGGAGTACAGAAACATATGCATCTGTTGTGCTTTGACATAGTAATTTTCTGTGCCTGAAAGTCCACACAATTTGACTTTATCTTCTACTGCAGTGAACTGGGATGTAGAAATCCTCCAAGTCCTGAAGTCTTCCAGATTCAGCTACCTTTAATAAAACTTGTTTCTTGCCTGATGTGAATTCCAGCTTGTGATTCAAGGAACCACAGGTGCAGACACTGTTTTACATGGAGGAATCTCTACAGTCTCTCAGGGTGAGGTGTTCACTTAATATGAAGAGAAAGCTTTTGTCACTTCACTATAGGACTTGACATCCTACTCTGTCCTGTTGTGTTACCATCTGCCCAGTACAGTCAAGAGTTACAGATGCCAAAGCCCATTTGAGCCAAAGCTGGAAGAGCTTGTTTAACCTAAATACAGATTCTGTTTGTTTTGCTTTTTTTAAAAGATTCTTATTCAATAAAAGATAAAATCTTACCAGAAAGGTTTGAGGAGAGAAACAAAAAAATATATTATGAAATAAAAAATAGGATTATTGAAATGTCTTTTCTTGTTGTTTCTAATCTGATTGATTAATATAAAATGTTTTATTCACTTCAGATTGTATTTTATGAATAATGTTTTAAAAATATTATAATGAGAATGGAGGAACTCTTTGTATATTAAAAAACAAACAAAACAAAACCACCCCGAAAAGCTCAATCCAACCCAAACCAAAACATATCTAATACAATAAAACTGTTTCTGTATCAGCAAAACTCGACTCTAGTCTAGTAATACCACTGTACTGCATATCTGTAGTGGGTTTACCCTGGCTGGACACCAGGTACTCACCAAAGCCGTTCTCTCACTTGCCTCCACAATTGGACAGGGGAAAGAAAATGTAATGAAGCGTTCATAGTATTAAGTGAGATAAGAACCAGGAGAGATCATTCACCAAATACTACCACAGGCAAAACGGACTGAAATTTGGAATATTAACTGAATTTATTACTAACAAAATCAGAACAGGATAATGAGAAGCAAAATAAAATCTTAAAAAACACCTTCCCCCCACCTCTCCCTCCTTCTCAGCTTTACCTCTTCCTCCCCCAGTGGCACAAGGAGACGGAAAACGAGGGTTACAGTTAACATGTTGTTCCTGACACTGCTCAGAGAGAGGAGTCCTTCCCCTGCTCCAGAGTGGGGTCCCTTCCACGGGAGACAGTTCTCCATGAACTTCTCCAGCATAAGTCCCTCCCACAACAACTTTTAATGAACTCCTCCAATGTTGGTCATTTTTCCATGGGGTGCAGTCCAAGAAACTGCCTGCTCCAGTGTGGGTCACCCACATGGTCAGAGGTCCTACCAGGAAACTCGATACAGCATGGGCTTGTCTCTCCACAGGTCTGTAGGTCCCTGCCAGGAGCCTGTTGCAGCATGACCTTCCCATGGGTTCACAACCTTCTGATCTCTTCACCCTCATAACCAGCAGGTTCACATCTACCTGCTCCAGCATGGGTCTCCTTCACAGGCTGCAAGTGGATCTCTGCACTTCTGTGGACCTCCATGGGCTGCAGGGGGAAAACCTACTTCACCATGGTCTTCACCACAGATTGCAGGGGAACCTCAGCTGTTGCACCTGGAGCACCTCCTCCCCCTCCTTTTCCACTGACCTTGGTTTCTGTATATGTGTTCCTCTCACATATTCTCACTCTTCTCTAGCTGCAATTGCATCTGCCTAATAACTTTTTTTTTTCCTTCTTAAATATGTTATCACAGAGGTATTACTATAATTCCTGATTGGTTCAGCCTTGGCCAGTGGCAGGAGCTGCCCTGGAGTTGCCTGGTGTTGGTTCTGCCACACATGGAGGAAGCTTTTAGTAGCTTTTCACAGAAGCCACCCCTGTAGCACTCCTCCTACCAAAAACCTGCCCATGTAAACCCAATATAATATCCTTCTCATTTAGGTAACTTCAGTGGAACATAGCAAACTAAAAATATGTTTTAAAAGTGCATATTCTTATGCAAGGCTCTAATTTTATTACTTCTTCTTCATTTTTAGATAGTGTAGAATTTGTCATGATCAATGACTTGGAATGAATGAGAGTTAAACAGTACTATATTACTTTGATTCTTCTAGGAACAGACGTATGACAGTTATCACAACCTAGATGACATAAAGCAATTTGGTTGTCAGTCTAATCTTTAGGCCAATTAAGATGCACAAGGAAGAGAATTCAATTCTCTGGAAGGAGCTCTGCTCTGGAGGAGCAGTCCTTGAGCCTACCTTTTTAAAATTGATTTATTTGTCTGGATTCCAGATGCATAGTGGATATGTTTTTACACATAAACTCTTATTTTCATTTGTTCATATTTTTATGCTCTCAGTCTTCCTAAATATCTGTATTTACTGTGTAAATGATGCATTGTATGTACTCAGTTTAGGGTTTGCTTGTGCACAATGCAAATTTGTTTCTTCCCTGAAGCAGAATCTCCAGGGAGATAGAACTTCATACGAAAGCAAGGATTCAGTTTAAAAAGCTTCACTATAGAAAGTTTCAAATAACTCCACTTTAAGTGACTTACAGTTCATAGAATAACAGAATGGTTTGGGTTGGAAGGAATCTTTAAAGATTCTGCTAGTTCAACCCTGCCTGCCATGGGCAGGGACATCTTCCACTGTTCAAAGTCCTATCATGCCTGACTTTGAACATTTCCAATGATGGGACATCCATAGCTCCTGTGGGCAATCTATTCTGGTGCCTTGCTCCCTCACATAGCAAAGTATCTTCCTTATGTCTGACCTAAACGTACCCTCGTACCCTCTCTCAGTTTAAAAGCAGTACCCCTTGTTTTGTCACCACACACCTTAGTAAAGTCTGTCTTTCTTATAAGCCCCATCTAAGTACTGAAAGGCTGTAATGAAGTGTCCCAGAAGCCTTGCCTTCTCCAGGTTGAACAACCCCAAGTCTTTCAGTCTCTCTCCATAGGAGAGGTGTTCCAACCCTCTGATCTTTTTCATGGTCCTCCTCTGGACCTCTGACAAAACTTGTTCTGTCAAGTATTCAAAAACATTTTCTTATTCTACATATTGATTACAAGTGAATACCTGTGTCCTATTTCATATTTGATAAGGTCCAGTATCATAATGCATGACTATCTACTGAGGCAAATTGCACTTAGCTCCAGATTTTTCCGGTAACTTATATTCTTAGACTACACTACTACTATTACCTGACTTATGTATCTGAGTTTTTTCCCTTTAGAAGCTAAAGGTTGAGATGGTGGTGGTGTTCTTTCACTACAATCTGAAATCGGGAGTCAGTTGCTCTGTGTGCCCGAATCCAGGAAATACTACAGAATTCAGTGGTGGAACACGTGCCTTGATTTTTTTCCTTTTCATTTTAGGAATTTGCACAATATATTGTAACTCAAAAATCAAGCTCCGTTTCAACAAGTTCAAGGTGTAAAATGAATATTTCACACAGCTCTGCTCCTCAGCTCTGGTGTAAGAGACAGGGAAGCACAGCGTTATTTACAGTGAGAAGAAACTACAAAATAAATTGTTATTTGTATGAAAGCTGTTTCTGTATAGAAATATCTTCATAAAGTGGACCTCTCTTTTCATAAAAGCCTGCCTGTTATAATATTCTAGGACTTGTAGATTTAATTCGCCTTTATGCGACCTAGAGTGAATACAGAGACATATTACAAAAACAGAGCATTATGAAAAGGGCATTAAGAGCCAACAAGAAAAACTGGATCACTGAGTAAATCACAAAATCCCTGAGATTTTTTTTTTTTACCATAACTTTTGCTATCACTTTCCTGATTGGTGGCAATTGAAAAGGGGCCGACATTTTCCCAAAAAGAGCTGTATATGGAAAACTGTATATGGAAAAGTACAATTATGTCTGAGTCATAAAATTAAATTATTCATCTCAGGACTCTTCAGGTGCAACTAAAATTCAATAGCTAATTATTTTCTAAAGGACAAGAGTGTTTTGGAATAAGGGTAAAGGTATTGGTCATGACAAAATAGTGTATGTTACTTCACTAAAAGAAAAACTAAAAGTAGAGTACTTTTTGACAATTCTCAGAAACTTTTGACTTCACAACCAACTTATGCTTCAAATAAACTAAAATAAGACATAGGCAATTTCGTAATATGCATTTTGATATTTCTCAGGAAACGAAAATAAAGATGATTCCGTTCAAAGGGGTTTGTTAGTTGATGTCTTTTCCTTGGAAGTAGTGTACACTTTTGCTACCCTCCTTTACACACCCAGTGGCACAGCCCAAGCAGTGGTAGGGCAGATCTCTCCAGGTGGATGGACCAACCTTGGATGGTTTGAGCTGGTTGGAAGCAGCTGGTTGGAGGTGCCATGATCATATGACTGCCATTAGCTAAGGAAACACAACCAGCTGACCAGGGACAATGGCCTAACAGATCACAGAGGTGGGGAGGAAAGCACTTTGTGTAAAGGTAAAAGGGAGAAGTACACCTCCAGAGCCCCAACAGAAGCCAGAGGAAGAGGTGGACACTTTTGCCATTGGCACTGTGGTCCTTCTTGGAGGACTGCAAGGCATCAAGTTGTATCCTTCCCTTCCAGTAGGTACATTCACCTGAAACTGCCAAGCTGTGCCCCTGAAGGACATTGGAAGGGCAACCACAACACCCACACACCCAACATTGTGTTAATGAGAATTTTCTGTATTGATTTTTATATGACTGTTACTGGCATTGTAAATGGACTAGTAATATCTGCTGACAATATTTTTGATTGGACTGTGAAAACATTAATTATATTAACAATAAATCTTGGTTTCATAAACACCATTTATTTCCTTTTGCCCATAAAAAGATTTTGAATAAAAAGCCTTATACCCCATTAGTGGCTCTTGTTGCCCTTGGCACTCAAAGCCAAGGACCTGTTAGAGCTCTAAAGAGATGATGACATTGTCCAGACCTTGGACTGGAGGAAGGGCAAGTGCTGGGGCAAGGATGCCCCCTCACCTGTAGGAGGGGAGCTATGGTCCAACTGAGCACACAGTCACAAGGTGTAGGAATGGTGTGAGTATGTGGACAAGCAGCACAGACTCAAGGAGGAGAACAGGTGACTGATGCAGTCTAACCAAAGATGTTGCAGAGGCAGGAGCCTGAACTATACAGTGCAAGGAAGAAAGACAGTGAGAGAAAATAGTCAGAAGAAAAATGCATGGAGACTTCTGAAGTCTACTGGAAACTTATGGCATCTGGAAACAGAGAGAAGTTCCTTCTTTGTCTCCAGAACTGAGGTTACCAAAAGGATAGTGTCCTGGCAACAGGTTAGACACTAGTCAAAGTTGCCATTAGACCCACCTGAGCCTCAGTCAAGTATGGCACACTAACTGGGAGAGGTAGACGATGACTTTCAATCACAAAGGGCAGACAATCTTACTCATTTGCTGACCTGACTTGTTCAGGTCCCTTCTGACTTGAAATATTCTATGATTCTATGAATTTCAGTGCTTATAGCCAAGCTATTAAAAATGCCTTCTCTAAATATTTTTGAAGGAAATATTTTTTGTCATCTGAATATCCGATCAAAAACTTTAAAGAATGAAAAAAAAATAAAAAGAACAATACATATAGAGCTTGTAGAGCTTGTAGAGCAGTCATCTTTTCATGATGGTATCATCTTTTAGAGGTATCACAGAAACAAGAAGAAGAAAGAATGCTTATGGATGTGTCATTACTATCCAATAGACATTTTCCTTGTTGAGGCTCACTACATGAATTGATGGAGTTGCCATAAATATTATGCTGTACAATAGCTCAACTGTTATTCAGTGGCTTGCAAGAAGGGCAATGAAAAGATTCCTAGACTTGTTAATCAGCTCTGATTTGTGGGCAATATTCATTGCAGAGAGAGGTGGTTTTTCAAGACACATTCTCTTTTAGGTGTCATCGTTTTTCCTTTTCTCGGTATAACTACATGTAACAACGAAGCAGTATGTGGGCTTCTGCCACTTTTTAGGTATGTACATGAAGGAAACTGCAAAGAGCCATTTGTTTTTCCTGCAGCATTTTTCTACATGTTGCAATTCCAGAATCTTCAAACCAAATTCAGCTGCAAGTCTTTAGCATATTTCTTACTGTGTGTACACATTTTTTAAAAAGTGATCAAATTAACTGTTCAATTCCCATGTCTCTAAAAGCCTTAATCCTGATGGAATCTGAATAATAAGCCCTTTTGGAGAGGTTTGGAACATAGCCCCAGCTTCCATCTCATGGAAGTGTGGATCTGGGATTAAATCCATGTGCATTTACCAAGCGCTCAGATGTCATGGTGATAAACACCTTTAAAAGTCTAAAACAAAAAGAACAATGACATGTTTGCAGGAAAATATAAATCTAGTTGACTCAGAAAAGAAAATTGAAAAATGGCCAAATAACATTTGTTGAAAGAAAGCATCTTCAAGAAACTGTTGAGTAGGCAGTTGTTGAATAAAAGAAACACTAGTGACATTTTATAGTCTGTATTATGTAGAACTGGCTTGAAAACAATGCTAATATGAACATTAAATACAACCAGAAAGCTACTTATATACATTAAAAAAAGCAGGCTAAACCAAGTAAGGAATGGAAACAAAGAACAAGAAAGTTCATATAGTGTTATCTTGGTGTGTTTTCATACATTTATGACATAATTACTTTGGAAAGAAAATCCCACAAGACAATCACCTTCTTTTGTCTATCTCAATTTAATGAGGTAAATCATAGAATCATATGATCATTAAGGCTGGAAAAGACCTCTTAGATCTTGGAGTTCAACCATTAGCCTAGCCCTGCCAGGTTCACCACTAACCCATGTCCTTATGCGGCATGTCTACACTGGTTTTCAAACACTTTCAGGGATGATGATTCCGCCACTTCACTGGGCAGTCAGTTCCAATGCTAGGCCACCCTTCTGGTGAAGAAACTTTTCTTAATATCCAATCTAACCCTCCTCTGGCACAAGAGATCTTGACCTATCTTATGTTACCTGGGAGAACAGGTGACAAATGGATTTTGAACTTAAATTAAAAAAAAAAAAATCAATCTTGTTAACAGAATAAAAACAGTTTTTTGTTGCAGAGGTTGTCAAACACTGGAACATGTTGTTCAGGAAGTCTGTAGCGTATGTCCCTGTTGCTATTCAAACCTAACAGTACATGGATGTGAGGCTACATGTCCTAGTTCATTCTGATTTGACCAGGGGGATGGACCATGTTTAATAAAGAGCCATTTCATTCTCATCCCTGAAGTGTGCAGACCCGTTTTTGCTTTGGGACCGTCAGTGTACAGCTTCTCACTCACAAGAACCCCCAAATTCTTCTCTGTAGGGCTGCTCTCAGTCATGTCTGGGATTGCCTCAACCAAATAATTTATGCTCTCTCTTCGGCTATCTTTCCCTTCACCTGAGATACTTATATCATTTCTCTAAGATTGGAAAAATGTTTACAGCATCTTCAAGTTAAAGGTTTCACTGAACAGGGATTTTATGTGTTTGAAGGCTTTCTGGAATCAGGGCCTCAAAACAAGAGAATACTTGTCTTTTCTCTTGCTCTTCAGTGACGTTTTCAGTCACTTGATGCAACATCAAGTCTTTATTTATGTATTGTAGATATGCTTATATGTGAAATGAAAGAACCAGCAATTTAAAAAACTCCAAACCAACCAAAGAAAAAATACCAACAGAAAACCTCTCAGCTTTCGAAATTAACTTCACACTGTTAAACATACTCTTTAAATACTGATATAAATAACAATAAATCAATAACCTTTACTCCTGAGAATATGACTTTATTCCATCAGGCCTTGTAGCACTGCACAAGTAATGGAAAGGCTTTTAGTCAACTCAGAGTTCACTTCAATAAATGGGAGGTCACCCAGAATCTCTTTCCTGCTGGTCCTTGGTTTCTACTAGAATAATGTAACTTCTCCAACTCGCTTGCTGGCTAATGGATCTCTAAACCTTTAGAATGTAACCTTGACAAAATATATCAACTTGCAAGTAAATTTTGTTTCATTTGATATTATCAAATATGAAATAAATGGATGAAAGATTTTTGTCCTGTCTTCTAGTTTTAAAGCAGGATTTTCCCTGTCTACAAAGATGAAAACTATTTTATGTACAAGGTTATTTCAATGATATATGAGGCACTGCAAAAATGTTATGCAATACTGTGAGGATGCACTGTAATATTTTAAGTAATGCAATTTAAGTCTTAGAGTTTCTATTAGTCCTAAGAGAAGAAGGGCTTTTAGAGCTGAAAACTTCTCCAGTATTTAATCTAGGAGTTCTCAAAGAGACACATGAACTTTTTTCATTCTTCAAAAATAAGAATAGTAAATAAAATTATTTATATTGTCAGAATGAAATTTAAAATACTTTACATTGTGAATCTGCCATCCTTATCTTCACTGAATAGAACATTATCTCAAAGGAATGCAACTGGTCTCAACCCTTCTACAGTCTGTTAAACCAGCTTGGATTGGTTTCGTCTATTATAGTACTGTAATAGAATACTTGAGCTAAGAGTGTGATTGCTATGATCTCACTATTGAGTAAGTGGAAAGAAGTAAGTATTATTTATCTGAACTATCCTCTACAACTTGCTGTCTTCCATCATCAAATATAGTCACAATATAAACACCTCATTTATGAGCCTAAAATTAGGTGGACTAAATTCAGATCAAAGTAGTTCACTACCTTCTGCAATTACTGTAGCAAAATCTTACCACGATGCTTATTAGAAATAAAAGAAAAGGAAAAAAAAGAGAGGAAAAAAAATGGAGTATGCCAACAAGCTTTCAGTAAGTAAAATTCCCTGAATCTGAAGCAGAAATACAACATAAAACAGGGTAGTTGATAACGGCAATATATTTTCACTATTTTATCTATAAAGAAAGTTATAACTACCTGATTTAATCTTAGACATAAACTCTCAATAGTAAAAATTTAAGGAGAAAAAGACAAGTACAAATTAAATATCAGTTCTTTTAGTTTTTGTTCTTCAGAGACAGATACTGTGTTGATTTTTCATGAAGGTGTGACTTATAAGATTATTTTTTCATAAGTTTTAGCAAATGTAAGATATATTTTTATATGTTGGTAGGAGTGGAAAAAGAAAAAAAGTTATATTCTTTAGTTCAAAAGACTGTTAAAGAATATGGTATATGAATGCTTTATTAGGTACACATCTGCAGTAAGCAAAAATGAATAAAGATTGGAACATGTTACATGGACATGCTACTATGTATTTTCACTTGAAAGGATTTAAGAATAGTTTTGCAATGACAATGTTATAAATACCCATTTTGTCAAAATAGGAGCACTGAGAAGTGGTAATGGGAACACAGCATATGTCTCTTTCTGTTCCTTTTCCAGTAGATTAATTTCCTGCAACAGTATATTGCAGCAATATCTGTTTTTTTCTTAAAACCAGAAGGCTGCAACTGAACTAGATCCTTATACAGCTAATTCCTTATTTCAGGACTCACCTAGAATACTGATTTGTTACTAGTGTTTATATGCTTGGGTGTTTTCTTTTGGATTCATATTGTATGAACTTTTGTCTCATAATTTTGAAATAACATATGTTTTCCATATAAATAATCATTGGGCACTATTGGTTATTGTCTTCATAATAAATATTTTAAGGAATTGTCTAATAACATGGTATTTTTAGAACAACTAGGTTTAAAAAAACCCTGTAGTATGAGATCATAGTGTATCTAAAAAATGCTCCCTCTGAGCATTTACAGCAGGTCAAGCTTATACTGTGTTCTATGGTGGAATGAGATCACTGCACAGTTTACACTGAAGAAAATGGCCATGGCTACTACAAGTTCATGATAATAATGCAAGTACATGCTATAAACTCAGCTTTTTCTTTGAATTATGGCAAAATACTCTGATATCAATCAAAAATATGAAGCCTACAGAGAAAATAAAAGCCTAAGTTTGTGAAATGAGTGGAACTAGACTAATTAATGATCTTAGACTAACTTCTTAAGGTAATGGCTTGGGTGAGTTCAGATAAAAAGCATTTACATAAGTTAATTCTAAGTGATGTTTATCTAGGAGAAATATTGGGGTTTTTTGAGGGGCATTTCTTCTGTTTGTTTAGAAGTTTTTTTGGGGGGTGGCTTATTTGTTTGTTTGGTTTTGGTTTCTTTTACCAAATAAAATAATGGTTTTTTGCACTCCTTGGGAAATTTCCTCCCCCTAGCAATAGGGAGAAAATAATATTTATTGGGAAATATTAACATATATATTAGGTGATACTTGCCATACAAGGAGAACTATGCCGCTCAATAAAAATAGGTTGATCATTAAAAGGTTTATTTTTCCTTATGTTCTGCTTCTGTAAGAGCTTTGCTCATAAGATTGCCCTTTTTGTTTCAAATAGAATGGCTGTTCAAATCATATGATGTTCAGATCCCTTAATGTTATGCTAATTAAATGCAAGGATGATAAAGGAAATTACCCATTAAATATCTTGATTTTGAAACACAAAATTTTCAAGAATACAGTGAATTAAATCTATTCTATATCTGTATAATTTTGCTATATATGATGTTAGCAGTTGTCCCCTGTTAACTGTTAGCACTTACATATAAACTGTTATTTATATATTACATATAAAAGATTTCATAAAATTGAGTACCACAAAATAATTCAAAATGTTAGCTAGAGAAAAGACTGGAGAAAAAGAGGTAAAACAAAGTTAAACCAGAAACTACTTGTGTGTCATTTAGAACTTCTAATTTAAGTATCTTATTGAGAGTCTAATTCACAAAAGATATGCTCCTGGGTCCAGAGTACCATTCTAACGTCTGAAAGTATACTTCTTGCATTGACTGATATATCAGTTTCTTGATTTGAAAAAAAAGATAAATTATTCTTAGTGTAAGACCATAATAAAAGGCTATTCTTTGTACCCTCATGTTTTACAAATCTGATTATTAGAGCAGCGAAAGAAGAGTTAGAATATGTAAATCCCAGTCTTTTCTTAGCCAAAATGGATTGAACCTGTGCCTCCCATAGCTGAGGAAAGTTCTCTAAGTACTAGACGAGGCAGTTGAGATCACCTGAGGATCCAGGTAATTGTGTTCTCCATTTCTTATGCTGTCTTACATCTACTGTAGATTCAAGAAGATATGAGTCCATGAAAGAATACAAGAAAAAGTTTACAAGAATACAAGAAAGAAGTTTTACTTTAGAAAGCATTTATCCGGGAAGTTCCTTCTGTTCCTCTGGCTTCAAGGCCCCAGTTTTTTAATCTGCCAGGGATTTTAGGATTTTTCTATTTAGGAGTGGAGTACACCTTGCTAATATTAAGCTTATAATAGCTTTTTAAAGGGAATGATGTCATGGCAGAAAAATTAAGACTGAAAAAATACCAGCTGACAGCTCTATTGCAAATGTCACTGATCTTTCAAAAATTATCTGGAAATTAAAATTCAAATCTTCCTGTTAAACTCTATCACGGGCAAAAAGGAACCTATCATATATATGTGGAGCTAACATTTATTGTTAGAACAAATAATGCTTTAACACTTTAATTATGTGTATGCATTATTTGAATCTATTAGCTAACTTACTTATTTGTACAGAGAAGCTTCATTAAGAAGGCTTTAAATAAATTAAAATAAAATAGAATAAATTAAAAAAAAAAGTGAAAACCCAAAAGTAATTATTTATTCTCTTCCTTTGACATCATGCTTTTCCTTTAAATGTCTATCTTCAAAAAACTGCAACGAGCCTGTTGTCAGCTGGTCTGGAGGCCCTGTGGAGGAGGTGCAGGTGTTCCCTGCCCTGTGACACAAAGGGCTGCTATTCTCCCATCCTTACCCCAACCAGTGAGAAGCATTCCCCAAGTCAGTTCCCTTTGGGAAGCAACAGGGGAACAGGAAAGGAGGAATCTGCTCCAACCATCTCTGACTGTCTTTAATCAGTTCCAGCTGGCTCCAACTGGCTACTACCATCCCTGACCCTGAGAAGACCTGCCCTGTACTGTCTCTGCTGGGGCTGCATCAGGCCCACAGTGCATTTCATGATTTTCCTTTTTTTTTCTTGTAATAACGGTTAATAAACTGTATTACACATCCTCTCCAAATATGAACACACTCATAAGAGCTGAACCCCTTCATCACTACGCTGATTCATCCTGTGTTTTACCCATCTGTCCTCCCACCCACACTGTTATATGCCAAGTAGGATGCAGGAATGGGAAATTGCTGTATTGGAAGTCAGTGACCTTCACTCTGTGCTCTCCCCTTCTCCACAGACCCAGTTATTTTAGCACAGAAGACAATCAGATCTAGTTTACTGCTTACCCTTTGACTGTTCCCAAAGTCTTATCCTTCATCTACCTAGAAATGTGCCCCAAGGTAAATCACACAAAAGTTTTCCCAGGGACTGAATTCAGCCTAACAGTAGTGCCCCAGTGACTATAAGGGAGGCCACTGAGAAGAGGGAGCCAGGTCTTAACAGACCAGCTTGGTGGCTGGACAGGGGTGTAAGCTGAAACAGGAGACGTCCTCACTGGAAATGACACTCTTGAAGGCAGTCATGGTGCCCGCAGAGGTAAGCTTCATCCTTGGGGGTTTAAAAGATTCAAGTGGAAAAATACCCAGGCATCATGCTGTGATCTCAGAGTTTGTCCTGCTCTGAGTAGGAAGTTGGACTGGAGACCTTTCAAAGTAGCTTCCAACCTGAATTTTCTTGTGACCATATGATCTTAATTGCCCTTCTTTCAAAACTAGTGCTTTTAAATTCTTTCTCTTGAGGAAAAATACCTTTTATAAACAAGCAGAAAATAAGATAGCTACACCAAAGGGGTTTTAGACATCTTTTTGGAAATGCCTTTTGCTTTCGAAAGATAGTTGTTATTCCTATAATAACCTGAAAACCAACCCTTTGGGAATCTTAACTTGCTTTAGCATAGCGTTTTGCTTATTTGCTTGTGTTCTTTGCATGAGCTTACTATGATAGTTTATCATGGCTAGGCTTCGCGAACGAAGATTTGGGATGATAGTTTAATAATGCACTTTTTAAGTATTTCTTGTTTTCACATAATAAATATTATGAAAATGCATTCCCAATATGTTTGTTAAAATTAAAATTATGAACTAGATCTAATCAGATTTACTCTGGCTAACATTTAGGAATAATTCATGTGATAAGAGTGATCTAAAGTGCAGCGCTACAAGACATCACACAATTCCAAGTCATTCAAACCAAGAGGAAGGTTGTTTCGGTTGGTGGTTTGTTTGTTGTGTTGTTTTTTTTTTTTTTATTTTCACAGGGTTTTTTTCATGCTTCGCTTTGCTTCAGAATAATAATAATTAATTCTGAATTTAAACCAGCAACAAACTTTAAGCTCCAATAATCTTCACTGCTTTCTAGTCCCCAGACTCGTGTGTATATATTAACCAGTAAGGCACCCCCCAGCACAGCCTTTAGTATGTGACAAGTTGCCATTCTAGCGAAATAACTAGTAGAACAAGTAGTAACAGTAGAACAAGATGCAGGTCAGTATTAAATAACAGTAAAAATTTGGACAGTGGGAAGTAAAATGAAACCAAGTGTAATGCATTTCAGTTAAAAACAAAGGGAAATATTTATCTTTATGTTGCCTGGGGTTTTTTTAATATATATATATATTCTGTTGTTTGCTTCGAATCTCACTGAAATGTGGTAAAAGTCTGCTTAAAACAAGTAAGATGAGAAATATGGGGGAACCCCCCCCATAAGTAGGAAATTATTTGAATACAATTGTTTTATTAAGGATTGCGTTGTGTTTTCTGTCCTTGAAACTAGAAAACTTATTTTAGTCTCTTTGTAGCTCTAAGAAAAATAACCTTACAATATGGCATAAAAACATTAAGGCATAAAATCTGAAGAGCTGTAATCTAAATGATTACAGAATGCCTCTGTCCTTAATTATCATCATGGTGATGTAGCTTTTGACTAGTAGAGTTAAAAGCTTGATAATATCTTCACTGGGAATATAGCTTTTGTTGAAAATTAGAGCTACATCTTCCTCAATTTAAAATGAAAGAGTAGTGTTAAAGAAATTCTGCAGTTAATTCTCAAATGTGGAATTTCCATAATCTGAAACATCCTTAGAGAGTGACCCTTACAAAATTATCTAATAATCCGTTTCTTTCCACAGGCTCTTGAGGAAATTAGAACCTAAAGACTATAGATGTTACTTACTTGTGTGGTAAGACGAAATATGTTGTTATCAGTGTTTGTGCTCTTCACTGATTAAGACATCTTAGAGAAAAATCCCGGTTACAAGATAAAGTAATATGGATTTGAAACTTCTATTAATGATGCCCAGGAGATAAATGTGAGGGCAAATTATCTTCAGTGGGAAACTGGTAGAGTTTTAATCATTTTAATTGTTTTTTTTTCTTGAAAATAGGTTGAAATCTGTCATGAGTAGTGCTTTTCTTACCATGGTGCCTGGGCATGGTCTGGGTGAATTTTCATTGTCAGTTCCAGCCTATTTTGTATGATTCTGTTTACAAGCTGACAAAGTTCTACTTTTAAAGTAATTACATTTTTTATCCTGTCCTTCTTGTTCAGAAGATGACTAGATATCAGACTTTCAGCACAAATATGTTCAGGTGTGTCTGTTATCATCCCCACTTTAAATTTACTAAACTATAATCTCTTCAAGTCTTCCAGAAAATCAGAATACTCATTCTTGAGTGACTGTTCTAATAACATTCTTATTTACTCACTGCTGTTTGAATGAGGTGTTTTAAGCATGGGTTAATGGAAAACATGTTCTCTCCAATGCTTTGTACAATCATTATGATTGTACATTCTGGTTCCTATTGCAGAACTTGAATCTGATTGACACTAATAATGTTTGTCTGAGTCACTGTCTTACTACAACAGGACTCATGTTTATTGTGGGATCCATTCAGATGGCACAGTAGCATGTCTGAGATGGATGCAGGCACCTTTTTTGGGTCTAGGTCAAAGAAAAAAATAAAAAGATTGTAAGCCAGAATTCAGTTCCTCCTCATCACATGGTACAACCAGGTCATTCTTTACCTCTTCTATTTCCTCATGGTGAACACCTAACAGCTAAAAAATGTTTGATCGTTCCTGATGCACTTTTCATTTTCTCTCACTCTAACTATCTAAAAGGTAGATTATCTATTTGTCTTTGTTCCTTCTCTAGTCAATAAAGGAAGTGTAATAAAACTAACTAAAAAAAATAAATGTTTAGTAGGTGTGATAAACTTGTCCCTACAATGAATATAGAGGAAACCCAAATACCTTATTTATACAACTTTCAACAGCTTTAGACATCTGTGTATAAACTGTAGGGGAAGTCTGCAGTATCTACTTTTTCTAATGTGGTTTGAATAAAAACAACCAATATGATAAAAAATCAATGCAGATAGTGTGTGTGAACGGAATACCTCAAACTGCCTATTCTGAAAGGCTTGTTCACCAAAAACTGGTAATATATGAAGAGGACAGTATGACTTTAAAACAGCCATCAACTGAATTAAACAGTAATGAGGGGATTACCTGGAGACTTTTTAAACAAGGATGTCATCATACTGCGAAGAGTCTTAGACTAATCAGCTGCAGCTATTTGAGAGGTTCTGTTCCCACCAGCAGTGCCCCTGGGGCACCCTGACCCGTGCCCAGGTTGATCAACACAGCTGCTACCCAGCAGCAGGCTGGCAGTGCAAATGTAGTCTGCAGGGGCCGCACTTTGGGGTGCAGGTATGTAAAACACATAAAGATCACAATTCCTTTAAACACTGACAGGGTCACAGGAGGAACTAGCCATAAGAAAAGCCACCACAGCAGCAACTTGAGATAAGCACAGAAGGGAAGAATTTGCAACAGGAAGGTGATAATTCCAGGCCTGGTGAGGCAGATCTGGGTAGAATCCTGGTTAATGCATTCGGACAAAAATTCCCATTGTGGCAGACTGTAAAAAAACAAGCAACGGCTTATGCACATGCCATCTCAAATTATGAGAATGGCATCTATGCCCCATGGATACCTGGAACTTGGACTGTATAAAGGTGATACCCCAGAATAATTAATCAGGGACCTCCACCACCAAGAAGACCAGAAGAAGAAGGACCGATGGAATGCTGCTGGATCCATAGGGTGGTGATATCTTTCTACTTAATCTGTCTCTCACTCTCTTTCTCTCCCCCTTCGTATTTCTTTCTATCTCTCTCTACCTCACATTTACTGTTAAATAAAATCCATACTATTGACTTTGACATTTGGTCTTGTTTGCAACTTAATTTGAGCAGAGATATCTCACAGAATCATAGAATTAACTAGGCTGGAAAAGACCTCTGAGGTCATTGAGTCCAACCCTTCACCCAACACCACCTTGTCTGCTAAACCATGGCACTAAGTGTCTTATCCAGTCTTTTCTTAAATACCTCCAGGAACGGTGAATCCATCACCTCCCTGGGCAGCCCATTCTAATGCCCAACCACTCCTTCTGTAAGGAACTTCTTCCTAATGTCCAACCCATACCTCCCCTGGCACAGATTAAGACTATGTCCTGTTGTCCTACTCCTGGTTGCCAAGGAGAAGAGACCAACCCCCACCTGGCTACAACCTCCTTTCTGATACTCGTAGAGAGTGATGAGGTCTCCCCTGAGCCTCCTCTTCTCCAGGATAAACAACCCCAGCTCCCTCAGCTGCTCCTCACAGGACTTGTACTCCAGTCCCTTTACCAGTCTCATTGCTCTTCTCTGGACCTGCTCCAGCACCTCAATATCCTTCTTGAACTGAGGGGCCCAGAACTGGACACAGCACTCCAGGTGTGGCCTCACCAGCCCTGAGTACAGGGGAAGAATCACTTCCCTGGTCCTGCTGGCCACAGTATTCCTGATACAGGCCAGAATACCATTGGCCTTCTTGGCCACCTGGGCACACTGCTGGCTCATATTCAGCTTCCTGTCAATCAGTACTCCCAGTTCCCTCTCTGCCTGGCCACTCTCCAGCCACTCTGTGCCCAACCTGTAGTGCTTCATGGGGTTGTTGTGGTCAAAGTGCAAGACATGGCACTTGGCCTTGTTGAACCTCATCCCGTTGGATTCAGCCCATCTATCCAGTCTGTCTAGGTCTCTCTACAGAGCCCTTCTACCATCCCTTTATCTCTTAATAATTGAATCTTAACAAGGCACATCTCCTAGGGTACTTCCTCACTGGTGGGTGCATCAGCATCATGTCAGGAGCAGCAGGGGAACACAAAACCGAGGTAGCATGTCTCTTGCAGGAGGGGTGTACACCTAGGGGAGACCTCAAGGCTGTGGTGGAGGGTGAGCTTGTATAGCTGTGAGTGTGTGCATGTATGTAAGGTCATTAGAACTTCTGGAGATTAATTATGGAGGAGTAGTGTCAGGACTGTGAGAGTGACTAACAGGTCTTATTCATCTTTCCCAGCCTTCCCTAAGATCTCCTAAGCTCTGCCTTTGTCCTGTCACCAGTGGCCCTTCTCCTCAAGGTGAATGCTGGGAGAAGTCCTGCTGTCCCACCTGGGAAGCCTTACTTGGCTCCCAGCATGCCTTCCCTAACAGGGCAGCTCCATTTTTGCTGCTCTCTGACAGGTAGGTGGAATTTCTAGATAGTTACTAATATTTTATAAGTGTCTAGTACATGGTTTAGGTATTTTATTGGTTATATTGATCCTGAATATGTAGTTCACAGATAGCTGTTAATGATGTCACTAATCAATAAACCACCATGATCCTGATTTGATATAAACCACGAGAGGTGAGTAGTTTTTACCTGCAACAACAGGGGAAATAAAATTCAAACTAGTACATGGGTTTGCATTCTCTACTACTGAATTTAATCTTCTTATTATTATTCTGCAGCTCGAGGTCATCCAATTACTTTTCAGAGGGAGGAGAAGAAGAGGAAAGTCTGTCTGTGCAGTAACAATATTTCACAAGTTTTGCCATTATCAAATTTTATTAACAATGATCTTGGCATCAAAAAATAAAAAAAATAAAAAAGCCTATTACATAAGAGTACATAATTTGTCATTACTACACTGCTAACGCTCTTTTAAACTCCTACCTCAGGCTTACCCCAGAGTAACCACAATCTCTTCTCTTCAACCAAATGCTAGTCTCTTTTGTTATTTTATTACTGTATATTACCATAGCAAATCCTGAAGCAGAAATAGACAAATTAAATCATATTCCCTTTTTTGAGCAGACAGAAGTCCTTCAACGAAAGGCACTGTATTCATCTATGATAATATCTACCAAGGATAATATTTTCCTCTATCTTATCCCATTTTAGTTGCAGCCCTACTGGAAAAAAAAGCAAACTAAATGTTCCTCCTTTTTGTGTCAATATGCTATCATTTTTTAATCTATGCATCCTGATCACAAAGCCATAATGTCATGTATTGATTTTTTGGCTATATCTTTTTAGTAAAAACTCTTATTTCATGAAATCAAATAAGTAGAAAATCAAATTTGCTATTTATGTTGCTACAACCACAGAGAAGAGAAAAGTGGGAGGAGAGAGGAGAGGAGGGAGGGGAGGGGAGGAGAGGAGAGGAGAGGGAAGAGAAACTTCTTGGAAGTACCTTTTCCCGATACTGAATATTAAAGAAAACTGAATTGGCTGGATAGTTTTTAAGGGCATATATAGCTTAGAGAATTGTCTTCAATACTGGACCCTTATCATCCACACTACTGAAGAGGTAACTCACTCCTTGTCTCTGTTTTTGACTTCTTCAATTAGTTTTCTCCAAACTAATCAGGACAGAAGTAAACTACTTAGTACAACTTTGCTTCAGAATGAGAAATACTCTTAATTAAGTGGTACCAAACCTACCTGGATGACTTGTCCAAACTGGAGGATAAGAACAAGGAGAGCAAAAGTGCATTGAAGGAATCTTACCCTCCCTTACCCCTGCCCATGATTATGGGATAAAAGAATTGCATATTTATACAATTATTAATTTTTCTTTCTTAATAGCAATCCTCCTCCAGTATGAGTCAGGAAAATTAAGATATTTCACAAAAATACTATTTTTTGGAAATCACATTTTTTCTGCACTGGTAATCAAATAACATAAGCAAGATGCAATTCTTAACATTTCTGCTAACAAAATTTGTATCTATATGTCTTATATGTAACTGGGTAGTTTCAATTGCCTACACTTAATTATCTTGAACAATTTGAGATTCCCTAGGGATCTAAAAAATACAAGTTGGCTGCAAAGACTATATTAATGTCTTTATTTGGAAAGGCAGCTGGAGAGCATAAGCAGTGTCTTCTAGGGCACTTCAAATGCCATGAAACACAAAAACCTAGGTAACTGAGTAGGTCTATAAGAAGCACTGACCTTAGGCTCCTTTTTTTGTCAAGGCTCCAAACACAGTTCATGTGAATTTTTCAGAATCACATTTCAGAAGGAGATGAATCACTCCTAACATACTTTTTTTCCTCCACTGATCTTAAAAGAAGCTTAAAGACCAGCTCTTCTTAGCTCTTAGAAGCTTAAAGATCACCTCTACACAATAGGCCTTTTAGTAAGATAGTCTAGTATTTGTGTTCCTCATCAGTCAGAGTCCAGCACTGGCATCATAATACTGAAATAAAAGCAGTGGAAGGTGATTGGATATTTCTAATCTTTCCTTCATCAGCTTCTGCCGAAATGAAATATTACTAATGGGTAAATACGTATCCTGTGAATTACTAAAAGAGAAAAATTCATATGTCAACATGGTAAATAAGATCTTGAAAAAGACAGGGATAGAGTCAGCTTTTGGTTTGGCTCCAAATTTCTGAAGTTTATGTATATTAGTGAAAAAAAAAAATCTTAACACTATCAAACAGTCCTATTCTTCCAGTATAGAATTCAGCAGTGTCAGCATCAGAATAGAAATCCAGAACAAAAGGTTTTCTACATCTGAATATGTTGTGGTTTGACCCCTGTAAGTAGCTAAGCACCACACAGCTTCTCATGGGTTCCACACAGTGAGATGGAGGAGAGAATGGGGAGAGCAAAAGTGAGAACACTTGTGGGTTGAGATAAAACTGGTTTAATAACCAAAGTGAAAGCTGTATGACCAAGAAAAGCAAGACAAGGAATTCATTCACTGCTTCCCATCAGCAGGCAGATGTTCAGCCACCTCCAGGAATGCAGGGCTCCATCATGTGTAACTACTTGGCAAAACAAATACCATTGCTCTGAATGTTTCCCCTTCCTCCTTCTTCCCTCTCCCAGCTTTTATTGTTGACCATGATTCCAGTTGGTATGGAATAATCCTTTGGTTAGTTGTGGTCAGTTGCTCCCCACTGTGTCGCCTGTCAGCATCTTGTGCACCCTCCAACTACTCACTGGTGGAGTGGGATGAGCAGCACAAAAGACCTTGATGATGTGGAAACCCTGCTCATCAGCAGGTAACACATCAATATGTTATCAATTCTTATTCAGTCACAAATTGAAAGCACAGCATCATACAGGATACCATTAAGAAAATTAACTCTGTCTCAGCCAAAACAAGTACAAAGAAGTTTCACACAAGCTTCATTGTAACTATTAGGCTATACTTCATAGCAATGAAGCAACACCACCATTTTGGTCTAGAGGCAGATTGGTCTGTGAATTTATTCTCTGAATCAGCCTAACTTTCAAGCCAAATAGGCATTTCAAACTCGGGTGCTGGTGCCCATAAAGATGTCTGAGCCAAGAGAAAGTTATGAAGCAGTTTTAAGTGCAATGGTCAGCAAATCTAAGAATATCCATTCATTTTGCACTTCACTGCTTTTTCACAGCTTGATAACATACATTTTGAGAAAGACATATTTAAGACTAATTGTACTTTGGTTTACTGGCTAGCTTAGTTAAAATGCATGAGGGAAGTTTATTTTGGATCAAATTAACAGTGACTGCTTTAGCTTCCTAATCAAAATAAAACCAAGAAAAAAAAGCACCTGAAATAATAATTAAATCTAAAATAAAGCATTTGCAATCAACACTCAAAACTCTTTTTTATTTTTTTTAAGTAACTTGCGGGGAGCATTTTTGATTTCAATTTTAGAAATAAAAAACACTTTGAGTGGGAGTCTGGCTTAGATTTAGTCACTGATAGTTTGGTGCTTATGATGAAGATGCTTGATTTAGTTGCCTGATGGTGGCATCTAATACCTGTGTAATTATTCAAGGATGTACCAGATATCTGAATGGGACTGATAGGCAAGACAAATAACTAAGAGATTTATATGACAATTGTCTGTTGCTTCAAAGAGTACTTGACCCATATATGTTATTTCACCTAAATTATCTGTGTATAAGCTTGATATCTCAAGCCAGCAAGAGAAAACTGGCTGATGTCACTTCAAGGCCACCCTTCATAATCGCAGCTGTTCAAGGCACTGGGTCCATTAGTTGATGGGACAGGAGCACAGGGGGTGTTTGCCTCAGTTCCTGCAGTAGCAGGGGTGAATGAGGAGTGGGAAAACCCATCTTATCAATAGGTGGCTAGAGGATTGGTGCTACTGGTAGAATTTTGGGTTTTTTGAGCATGGGGCACATTCTACGGTACCCAGCCTGCTAGAGTCCAGTGGGCTTCATCTATCCAGCAAGGGTAAAAGAATTCTAGCCCATAAGTTGACAGGGCTGATCAAGAGGGCTTTAAACTAGGTTTGAAGAAAAAACAGGTTGAAACCAGGCTCTCTAGAGATGAACCTAAGGGTGGAAAGCCTGAGTTAAGAGTCAAATCAGCAGCCCAACTGAAGAGCATGTACATGAGTGTGCACAGTATGGGTAGCAAACAAGAGGAGCTGGAAGCCATCATGCAGCAGGAAAGCTATGATGTAGTCCCCGTCACAGAAACGTGGTGGGATGACTCGCATGACTGGAGTGCTGCCATGGACGGCTACAAGCTCTTCAGAAGGGACAGGCAAGGTAGAAGAGATGGAGGGGTGGCTCTGTGTGTTAGAGAGTCTCTTGACTTGAAGTCAGTAACAATAACATTGAGTGCCTGTGGATCAGATTCAGGGGGAAGGCCAACAAGATTGACATCCTGGTGGGAGTCTGGTATAGACCACCCAATCAGGATGATGAGGATGATGAATTGTGGGAACAAGCTGAGTTACTCTGCACCTGCATTTAGTTAATTGGAATCAAAAGGGAGGATTGACCTTGGCTAAGTTCTTTGAAAGAGAGAATGTTATTTCTCAAAGTGGAAAACCACTTTAAACAGCCTGCGTGATAAGTGTGTGTTTTTCTCTCGTTGCTGAAGACAGCCACCACATGATGTGAGTGTGAATGTGTGGGATCAGGGCACTGTTTTTGGACGATCCTGGGAATTCTGGTTGGCTAAAAGAAAAACACCGGGTGCCATTTACGACAGAATATGAATAAAAGAAGAATACTGAAAAGTGTTGGTGCACAAGTCTCGAAATTGAACTCTGTGTTTGCAGCCTCATTTTCTCCTTCAGTGCCCATAATGAACTATTCTACAAGCAGCTGGTGGATGTCTGAAAATCGCCAACCCTTGTTCTTGTGGGTGACTTTAACCTGCCAGATGTTTGCTGGAAACTCAACACAGGAGAGAAGAGGCAGTCTAGGAGATTCCTAGAGTGTATGGAGGATAATTTCCTGCTCCAGCTGGTAAATGACTCTACCAGGGGTGGGGCCCCACTAGACCTGCTGTTCACAAACAGAGGGAGGCTGGTGAGAGATGTGGTGGTTGGAGGCTGTCTGGGGCACAGTGACCACAAAATAGTAGAGTTTTCAATACTCAGGGATGAAAAAATGACCATCAATAAAACTTCTACCCTCGACTTCCACAGAGCAGATTTTGGCCTACTTAGAAGACTGGTTCAGAGGGTACCTTGGGAAACAGCCCTTGAAACCAAAGGTGTACAGGAGGGATAAACATGCTTCAAGAAGCAAGTCCTGAATGCAGAGGAGCAGGCTGTCCCAATGTGCCGAAAGGTGAACTGGCAGGGAAGACCACCAGCCTGGATGAACAGGGAGATTTTGAAGGAAATTAGGGGAAAAAAGAGAGCTTATTGACTACGGAAAAAAAGACTGGTTACTCATGAAGATTTTCGGAATATAGTTAGGTCACGTAGAAAGAAAATTAGAGAGACAAAGGCACAATTTGAACTCAATCTAGCCACTTCCGTTAGAGACAACAAGAAGTGCTTCTACAAATACATCAGTAGCAAAAGGAGGCGCAAGGAAAACCTCCATTCTTTGTTGGACATGGAGGGGAACACAGTTATGAAAGATGAGGAAAAGGCTGAGGTATTTAACATCTTCTTTGTCTCAGTTTTCAACAGGTTGTCCTGAGGACAAGTGGCCTCTGGAACTGGTAGGCAGAGACAGGAAGCTGAATAGCACCCCTGTAACCCAGGAGGAAACAGTTAGCAACCTGCTGAGCCACTTGGATCCTCACAAGTCTATGGACTAGATGGGATCCATCCTAGGGTGATGAGGGAGCTGGCGGAACAGCTCACTGAGCCGCTCTCCATCATTTACCAACAGTCCTGCCTCACTGGGGAGGTCCCGGATGATTGGAAGTTGGTGAATGTCACACCCATCCACAAAAAGGGCTGCAAGGAGAACCTGGGAAACTACAGGCCTGTCAGCCTGACCTCAGTGCCTGGCAAGGTTATGCAGCAGATCATCCTAAGTGCAATCACATCCAAAGAACTGACAAGGGATCAGGCCCAGCCAGCACGGATTTAGGAGGGGTAGGTCCTGTCTGACCAACCTGATCTCCTTTTATGGTCAAGTGACCCACCTGCTGGATGAGGAGAAGGCTGTGGATGTGGTCTACCTGGACATCAGCAAAGCCTTTGACACCATCTCCCACAGCATACTCCTGAAAAGGCTGGCAGCCCACAGCTTGGACAGGGGCACCCTGTACTGGGTTAGGAACTGGCTGGATGGCTGGGCCCAGAGGGTGGTGGTGAACGGTGCTGCATCCAGTTGATGACTGATCACTAGCAGTGTCCCCCAGAGATCAGTGTTGGGCCCAGTTCTATTTTATATCTTTATTGATGATCTGGATGATGAGATTGAGTATACCATTAGCAAATTTGCAGATGACACCAAGTTGGGGGAGAGTGTTGATCTGCTGGAAGGCAGGAGGGCTCTGCAGAGGGACCTGGACAAGCTGGAGAGATGGTCTGATTCCTGTGGGATGAGGTTCAACAAGGCCAAGAGCTGGGTCCTGCACTTTGGCCACAACAACCCCATGAAGCACTACAGGCTGGGCACAGAGTGGCTGGAGAGCAGCCAGGTAGAAAGGGAACTGGGAGTTTGGATTGACCAGAAGCTGAACATGAGCCAGCAGTGTGCCCAGGTGGCCAAGAAGGCCAATGGCATCCTGGCCTGTATCAGGAACAGTGTGGCCAACAGGTCCAAGGAAGTGATTCTTCCCTTGTACTCAGGGCTGGTGAGGCCACACCTGGAGTGCTGTGTCCAGTTCTGGGCCCCTCAGTTCAAGAAGGATATTGAGGTGTTGGAGCAGGTCCAGAGAAGAGCAACAAGGCTGGTGAAGGGACTGGAGCACAAATCCTATGAGGAGCAGCTGAGGGAGCTGGGGTATCAATATCTGAATGGAGAGTATAAAGAAGAAGGAACCAGGCTCATTTCAGTGGTGTCAAGTGACAGGACAAGATGTAGTGAACACAAACCGAAACACAACAAGTTCTGTCTGATCATCAGGAAACACTTCTTCAGTGTGATGGTGACTGAGCAGTGGAACAGGTTTCCCAGAACAGCTGTGTAGAATCCATCCTTGGAAAACAGGGAGATTTGGCAGAATGACCTCCAGGGTTTCCTTTCAATCTCAGTCATCCTGTGATTTTGTGGTTCTGTGAAGTCAGAAGTATCTTATTTGGAAATAATCAGAACTTAGATGTAGTAAATATGTATGATGATATTTTATTCTAAAGTTTTCAACTCAATTGTAACTTCAAAACATACAAGCTGTACAAAGAGGTTACCATTATTGTTTTTAAAACATTACTTAAAAAAGAAAAGTTAAATATAGTGATAAAGATGATATGAAAACATATTCCTAACAGTAATAATATTTGGCAGGAAAGAATGTTAATATTAATCTTTACATAAAATATAAAAGTACCTATAAATTTTATAGTTTCTAAGATTAACTGAAAACACAGCTATGTAGACTTCTTTCTTGAACACTTGAAATAGTGTATATGTGTACAGAGAGAAATCCACATATTTTAAAATTTGCAGGTGTGTAGTATAATACATAAAAAGTACCTTTTTGGCTTGTGTGTATACATACAAACCACAAAGAAATGTCATGAACAACTCTGTCTATGGCATATGTACATAAATATATGCAGAGAAATACATAATGTACATATGCCTATACTATTAAGACAAACTTCTTTTACAATACTGTAAAATACAGCCAAGGTAGAATGATTTTGTTGAGCTACAGGACATATTCCTTTCTTTTTTTAAAAGCTATGCTAACCTGGAAATTAAATTAGAGTAGATTAGAGATGTAATTAACACTAAATTCACTAAAGATTCACTAAAGATTCAGATTTCAACACCATGGGTTTGCCTCACATGTAAATGTATTTTGCTTTACTATGCCATAGAAGACATTGAAACTACTGTTAAGAAAATTTTATCTAGTAAAAATGCTATTGAAGGGTAAATTTGGGATCAAAATCATAAACTTAAAGGTAGCTAAATAATAATAATAATATTGCAAGATTTCTCACAGTTACACAAACTACAAGATACAAAGTGTGTGGATTTTTGAATTACTTTTAAGAAAACACCAATTACGAAGCTGTAGGTTTTCTTCCTTTTGTATGAATATGTTAATGAATGTAAAGAATACTCTTTAGTAATTAATTAAAAGGCACATGCTGAATAAATTACTTAATTCCTAAGGACGTAAAATTTGGCAGAAACATCTGCCTTTTTCTTATAAAGCCTGAGGAAAAAAAGGAAAGAAAGCATTGTTACGTTTTCTTATTTAGTCCCAAGAAATAAAGGAGAATATAGGCTTTCTGATACCAAAAATTAATTTGTCTTGCAGTAATAGTAACAGTAATGAGTTTAGGATGTTTGACCATACTAGAAATGCTCAAGAATTTCTTAACAGTGCATGTTAACACTT